>NC_091978.1:180975318-181275443 GCF_044704955.1 Pristiophorus japonicus | reverse complement strand
AAGGAGCTAAGGTCACACTTACTCATGTCTACAGTACTCAGTTGCATTACTTCATTATGAACATAACAACTGGCGACGAGATAAAAACAATTACGCGAAAATGTAGAGAACTGTTGGTATCCTGGAGAAATTCTCAGAAGGGGATGATTGGGAGGCCTTCGTGGAGCGACTCGACCAATACTTCATAGCCAACGAGCTGGAAGGGGATGAGAACGCTGCCAAACAAAGGGCGATCCTCCTCACCGTCTGTGGGGCAACAACCTATGGCCTCATGAAGAATCTTCTAGCTCTGGTGAAGCCAACAACCAAATCGTATGAAGAACTGTGTACGCTGGTCCAGGAGCACCTAAATCTGAAGGAAAGCTTTCTGATGGCAAGGTATCGATTTTACACATGTCAACGATCTGAAGGCCAGGAAGTGGCGAGCTACGTCGCCAAACTAAGGCGCCTTGCAGGACATTGCGAATTCGATGGATTCCTTGAGCAAATGCTAAGAGACTTCTTTGTGCTTGGCATTAGCCATGAGGTTATCCTTTGCAAACTATTGACTGTTGAAAGACCGAATCTGAGCAAAGCCATAACGATAGCCCAGGCATTTATGTCCACCAGCGATAATACCAAACAAATTTTGCAGCATAAAGAGGTTTCGGCAAGTACTGTGCACAAAGTAACGTCGTTTTCAGGGAGGAATGCATATGGCAGAACGTACACGCCTGCAGCTGCACGACCTCAGAAGACCCAGAGTCCGCCATCAAACGCTAATGCGTGACAATTAACACCTTGTTGGCGCTGCGGAGGTGATCATCGAGCCCATCAATGCCGTTTCAAACACTATGGGCCCAAGTTTTGGGCCGCGCCTAAAACGGCGCAGCCCGGACCTGGACGCTCGTTTTTTGAGCCAGAAAGTGCACCGAAAAAAACTTACCTATTCTCTAGCTCCCTGCAGGCCCTCTGGAGCTGGGCGCGGCGCAGCACGAGCTGTAGAGGGTGGAGACAGGTCCCTGCGCTGAAAACAGTGCCGGGACCTCTGCACATGCGTGCTACAGTGGACGCACATGTGCAGTAGCTCCAGGCGCCAAAACTGTGGGAGGGGCCCGAAGCACGCAGCCCCTAGCCCTGGCTGAATGGCCTCACTGGGGCTTCGTGGATAAGGCTCCTCCCACCCGACCGGACCCGACTCGACCTCTGCTTCCTCCCCCCCTGCGACCTCCGCGACTCGACCTCTGCTTCCCCCTGCCCCCCCCCCCCCCCGCCCCGGCGACCCGACCCCCACCGGCGACCCGAGCTCCGCTCCCCCCCGGACCTCCGCGACTCTCTCCCCCCCCAACCCCGGACCTCTGTGACTCTCCACCCCCACTTCCCCCCCGGACCTCCGCGACCCCCCCCGATAACCGACACCATGTACCTGTAAATCCAGCCCGACGTCTTGGGCCCGGCCGATCAGCCTCCTTCTCTCCCTTCCACCCCCCTCTCTCCTTCCCTCCCTCCCTCCCTCCTCTCTTCTTCCCTCCCTCCCTCCTCTCTCCTTCCCTCCCTCCTCTCTCCTTCCCTCCCTCCCTTCTCCCCCTCTCCCCCCCTTCTCTCCCCTCTTCTCCTCGCCCCTCCTCTCCTCCTCCCACCCCCCCACCTCCTCCCCCCCACTCCCCTCCTCCTCCTCCTCCCCCTCCTCACCTCTCACCTCCTCCCCCCTCCTCCCCCCTCCTCCTCTCCCTCCGCCCCCCCCACCCCCCCTCCGACCCCACCCCCCTCTATCTCCCTCCTCCTTCCTCCCCCTTCTCCCCCTGCCCCCTTGTCCCCCACCCCCCTTCTCTCCCTCCCACACCCTCTCCCCCTTCCCCCCCTCCCCCTCCCACCCCCCTTCTCCCCCTCCCCCTCCCACCCCCTTCTCACCCTCCCCCTCCCTTCTCCCCCTCCCCGCTGTCAGAAACACACACACAGACAGACAGAGAGATAGAGACATTGACAGAGGCACACTGGGGAGGCCGTCCCAGCATGCTGTTGGAGGACTCCCGGTGCTGCAGTCAGTAAGTAGAAAATGTTTTATTTATTGATTTTTAAATTTTAAAACATTTTTAATTAATTTTTTTTGATTGATTTATTGGTTGATTTATTGATGTATTTATCATTTATTGTTGATGATGGCTCTTTATTTGTAAAAGTGAAGTGTTTAATGTTTGTAAACTTCCCTTTAAACCCCCCCCCCCCATTCCCTATGCCTAATTTGTAACCTACGCCTGATTTTCTAAAGTGTCGACAAGGTTTTTTCGAACGTACAAAAATCTTCACTTACTCCATTCTAAGTTAGTTTGGAGTAAGTTTTCACTGCCTAACTTTGAAAACAGGCGTAAGTGGCCGGACAAGCCCCCTTTTGAAAACAAAATTCTGTTCCAAAGTGAAACTGTTCTAACTGACTAGAACTGGAGCAAACTAAATGCTGAGAATTCAAATTTCTAAGATGCTCCATTCTAAACCAGTTGCTCCAAAAAAACAGGAGCAACTCAGGCCGAAACTTGGCCCCAATGTGTACAAAGGCTGTGGAACAATGGGACACCTCCAGCGAATGTGCAGACAAGCTGCAAATCCTGCAAACCACCATGTTGCAGAGGAGGATCGATCCATGGTGGATCAGGCTGAACTAGAGACTCGAACCGAGGAGGCAGAAGTGTACGGGGTGCACACCTTCACCACGAAATGTCCACCGATCATGCTAAAAGTCGAACTAGATGGAATTCCAGTATCCATGGAACTGTCATCTAACATGAGCAAAAAGGCCTTCAACAGGCTGTGGTGCAACAAGGCACACAGGCCCAAGCTTAGCCCCAATCGTACCAAGCTAAGAGCTTACACTGCAGAGTTGATCCCTGTAATTGGTAGTAAAAGTCTCCTATGATGGAACAGTGCATGAACTCCCACTATGGATTGTACCAGGAGATGGCCCCACACTGTTCGGCAGAAGCTGGCTGAGAAAAATCCAGTGAAACTGGGACGACATCCGAGCGCTTTCGTCCGTCGACGATGCCTCATATGCCCAGGTTTTGAGCAAGGTCCCGTCGTTGTTTGAGCCAGGCATCGGAAGTTTCTCGGGGGTGAAGGTGCAGATCCACTTGGTTCCCGGTACATGACCCATCCACCACAAGGTACGGGTGGTGCCATATATGATGTGAGAGAAAGTGGAAATTGAGCTGGACAGGCTGCAGTGAGAAGGCATCATTGCGCCGGTGGAGTTCAATGAGTGGGCCAGTCCGGTTGTTCTGTTCTCAAAGGCGATGACACGGTCAGAATTTGTGGGGACTATAAAGTAACGATTAACTGTTTTTCGCTACAGGACCAGTATCCGCTACCCAAAGCAGACAACTTATTTGCGACCCTGGCTGGAGGAAAGACGTTCACCAAGTTGGACCTGACCGTGACCTACATGATGCAGGAGCTGGCGGAATCTTCGAAAGACCTCACCTGCATCAACACACACAAAGGTCTGTTCATCTACAATAGATGCCCGTTTAGGATTCGATCGGCCACGGCAATTTTTCAAAGGAAGATGGAGAGCCTGCTAAAGTCGGTTCTGCGCACCGTGGTTTTCCAGGACGACTTACGGGTCACAGGTCGGGACACCATTGAACACTTGAAGAACTTGGAAGAGGTTCTAAGTCGGCTAGATCGCGTGGGACTCAGGTTGAAACACTCGAAGTGTGTTTTCCTGGCGCCAGAGGTCGAGTTCTTAGGGAGAAGAATCTCGGCAGTCGGCATCAGACCCACCGACGCCAAGACAGAGGCCATCAAGAACGCGCCGAGACCACAGAACGTGACGGAGCTGCGGTCGTTCCCGACACTCCTCAACTATTTTGGTAATTTCCTACCCGGGTTAAGCACCTTGCTGGAACCCCTACATGTGCTGCTACACAAGGGAGATGACTGCACATGGGGGAAATCACAAGAGGCTGCTTTTGAGAAAGCCAGAAATCTGTTATGTTCCAACAAACTGCTTGTTCTATATAACCCATGTAAACGTTTAGTGCTAGCTTGCGATGCGTCTTTGTATGGGGTCGGGTGTGTGTGACAACAAGCAAACGAATCGGCAACGTTGCAACCGGTTGCCTATATGTCCAGGAGTTTGTCCAAGGCAGAAAGAGCCGACAGCATGATTGAAAAAGAAGCTCTGGCATGCATGTACGGGATGAAGAAAATGCACCAGTATCTGTTTGGTCTCAAGTTTGAGTTAGAAACTGACCATAAGCTGCTCATATTGCTATTCTCAGAGAGCAAAGGGATTAATACCAATGCCTCTGCCTGCATCCAAAGATGGGCGCTCACGCTGTCTGCATATAACTATGTAATCCGCCACAGGCCAGGCACAGAGAACTGCGCTGATGCTCTCAGTCGGCTACCATTGCCCATCACCGGGGTGGAAATGGCACAGCCTGCAGACTTGCTCTTGGTGATGGAAGCATTTGAAAACGAAAAGTCACCCGTTACGGCCTGCCATATCAGGACCTGGGCCAGCCAGGATCCTTTACTGTTCCTTGTAAAAAATTGTGTCCTCCATGGGAGCTGGTCCAGCGTCCCAGCAGAGATGCATGAAAAGATCAAGCTGTTCCAGCGACGCAAAGATGAAATGTCTCTACAGCGGTCTGTCTTTGGTGGGGCAATCGCGTGGTTTTGCCTAAAAAAGGCAGGGAATCGTTCATATGCGACCTACACAGTACCCACTCAGGCATAGTAATGATGAAAGCTATAGCCAGATCCCATGTGTGGTGGCCCGGCATCGACTCAGATTTGGAGTCATGCGTGTGCCAATGCAACACTTGCTCTCAACTGAGCAATGCACCCAGGGAGGCACCACTAAGTTTGTGCTCATGGCCCTCCAAACCGTCGTCTAGGATCCACGTTGACTTTGTGGGCCCGTTTATAGGCAGAATATTTTTGGTTGTTGTGGATGCTTATTCAAAATGGATTGAGTGTGTAATAATGTCTGTAAACCACCATCAAAAGCCTACGAGCCATGTTCGCCACGCATGGCCTGCCTGATGTCCTTCTCAGCGACAATGGGCCGTGCTTCACTAGTGCTGAATTCAAGGAATTCATGACCCGCAATGGGATCAAGCACGTCACATCTGTCCCATTCAAGCCCGCATCCAATGGCCAGGCAGAACGGGCAGACCAAGCCATCAAGCAAAACTTGAAACATGTGTCGGAAGGCTCCCTGCAGACCCGCCTGTCCCGAGTCCTGCACAGCTACCGCACCAGACCCCCCTTGCTCACCGGGGATCCCCCAGCTGAGCTGCTCATGAAAACGGCGCTTAAAACAAGGCTCTCTCTTGTCCACCCTGATTTCCATGGTCACGTCGAGGGCAGGCGGCATCAACAAAGCATGTACCATGATCGCGCAAACTTGTCAAGCGATATTGAAGTCAATGACCCTGTATTTGTACTCAACTATGGACATGGTCCCAAATGGCTTGCTGGCACTGTCATAGCCAAAGAAGGGAGTAGGGTGCTTCAGGTCAAATTTGCAAATGGACGAACTTGCAGAAAGCATTTGGACCAAACCAAACTGCGATTCACAGACAGCCACGAGCAACCTGAAGAGGACACCACTAACTTCAACCCTCCAACACACACACAAGTGGCAAACGACATCACGGTCGATCACGAAGCTGAACTCACCATCCATCCTCAGCAGCCCGGCAAGGCCAGATGCCCAGCAGCCCAGCAAAGAAACAACCAATTCACCCACACCTGCATTTCTACCGAGACGATCGACAAGGGAGCGAAAAGCCCCAGATCGTCTCACCCTGTAAGTAAGTGTACTATTGACTTTGGGAGGGAGTGATGTTTTGTATGTAACCCTAGGTAACCTGTATCATACCGCCACCAGAGGGCAAAGCTGTTGGAGTCCCAAGGGATCCCAGCATCCCTTGGGAGCACTGTATATAAGCAGGCCTCCCATGCTTTACCAACACTCTGGAGTTTGAATAAAGGAGTTAAGGTCACACTTACTCATGTCTACAGTACTCAGTTACATTATTTTATTATGAATACAACATGGGGGACACCAGAGGTAATGATGTGGGAGCGGGAAGAGAAGCCATTTCAGGTGATTCTCCGACTATGGTTAGATAGGTCAGAATGGAACCAGGCAAGTGCAGTCCCACCCAGCTGGACGACGGTGAAGAGGTGTTGGAGAAGGATGGAGTGGTCAACCGTGTCAATGGCTGCAGACAAGTCAAGAAGGATGAGGGAGGATAGTTTGCCTTTGTCACTGTCACAAAGGATGTCATTTGTGATTTGATGAGAAGAAAGGGAGGTTGGAGATGGGGTGGTAATTTGCAAGGATGAGGGTTCGTTTTTTGAGAGGGGTGATGACAGCAGATTTGAGGGAGAAGGGGACAGTACCTGAGGAGAGAACCGTTAACAATGTCAGCTTACATGGGATCCAGAAAAGGAAGTTGGGTGGTCAGCAGTTTGGTGGCAATAGGAGCAGGAATTGGGAGTCATGGACACGATGCGCATGGAAAGTCATGCGGGAGGAGCAGAGAGAAGCTGGAGAAAGTTGTGAGGTCAGGGCTAGGGCAGGAGGAAGAAGCCTTTAGAAGAAGTTTTGCCCAGTGAGCTAGGGCAAGGAAGGGACGAGGCAGAGGCGGCCGAATGGATGGACTCAAACTTAGAGATAAAGAAGTCCATTCTCCAGGGTGACCAAGGCTGGGAACTCCATATTCAGGGGTATTCAACATTCAGGAAGGATAGACAGAAAGAAAAAGGAGGTGGGGTAGCGTTGCTAGTTAAAGAGGAAATTAACGCAATAGTAAGAAAGGACATTAGCTTGGATGATGTGGAATCTGTATGGGTGGAGCTGCGGAATACGAAAGGGCAGAAAACACAAGTGGGAGCTGTGTACAGACCGCCAAACAGTAGTAGTGAGGTTGGGGACAGAATCAAACAAGAAATTAGGGATGTGTGCAATAAAAGTACAGCAGTTATCAAGGGCGACTTTAATCTACATATAGATTGGGTGAACCAAACTGGTAGCAATACAGTGGAGGAGGATTTCCTGGAGTATATTAGAGATGGTTTTCTAGACCAATATGTTGAGGAACCAACTAGAGAGTTGGCCATCCTAGACTGGGTGATGTGTAATGAGAAGGGACTAATTAGCAATCTTGTTGTGCGAGGCCCCTTGGGGAAGAGTGACCATAATATGGTAGAATTCTTTCTTCAGATGGAGAGTGACACAGTTAATTCACAGACTAGGGTCCTGAACTTAAGGAAAGGTAACTTCGATGGTATGAGATGTGAATTGGCTAGAATAGACTGGCAAATGATACTTAAAGGGTTGACGGTGAATAGGCAATGGCAGACATTTGAAGATCACATGGATGAACTTCAACAATTGTCCATCCCTGTCTGGAGCAAAAATAAAACGGGGAAGGTGGCTCAACCGTGGCTAACAAGGGAAATTAGAGATAGTGTTAAATCCAAGGAAGAGGCATATAAATTGGCCAGAAAAAGCAGCAAACCTGAGGACTGGGAGAAATTTAGAATGCAGCAGAGGAGGACAAAGGGTTTAATTAGGAGGGGGAAAATAGAGTATGAGAGGAAGATTGCTGGGAACATAAAAACTGACTGCAAAAGCTTCTATAGATATGTGAAGAGAAAAAGATGAGTGAAGACAAACGTAGGTCCCTTGCAGTCAGATTCAGGTGAATTTATAATGGGGAACAAAGAAATGGCAGACCATTTGAACAAATACTTTGGTTCTGTCTTCACGAAGGAAGACACAAATAACCTTCTGGAAATACTAGGGGACCGAGGGTCGAGTTTGAAGGAGGAACTGAAGGAAATCCTTATTTATCAGGAAATTCTGTTCGGGAAATTGATTGGATTGAAGGCCGATAAATCCCCAGGGCCTGATCGTCTGCATCCCAGAGTTTTTAAGGAAGTGGCCCTAGAAATAGTGGATGCATTGGTGATCATTTTCCAACAGTCTATCGATTCTGGTTCAGTTCCTATGGACTGGAGGGTAGCTAATGTAACACCACTTTTAAAAAAAGGAGGGAGAGACAAAATGGGTAAATATAGACCAGTTAGCCTGACATTGGTAGTGGAGAAAATGTTGGAATCAATTATTAAAGATGAAATAGCAGCGCATTTGGAAAGCAGTGACAGGATCGGTCCAAGTCAGCATGGATTTATGAAAGGGAAATCATGCTTGACAAATCTTCTAGAATTTTTTGAAGATGTAACTAGTAGAGTGGACAACGGAGAACCAGTGGATGTGGTGTATTTGCACTTTCAACAAGGTTTTGACAAGGTACCACACAAGAGATTAGTGTGCAAAATTAAAGCACATGTTATTGGGGGTAATGTATTGACGTGGATAGAGAACTGGTTGGCAGACAGGAAGTAGAGAATCGGGATAAATGGGTCCATTTCAGAATGGCAGGCAGTGGGGTGCCGCTGGATTCATTGCTGGGACTCCAGCTATTTAAAATATATACATCAATGATTTAGATGAAGGAATTGAGTGTAATATCTCCAAGTTTGTAGGAGACACTAAGCTGGGTGGTGGTGTGAGCTGTGAGGAGGATGCTAAGAGGCTGCAGGGTGACTTGGACAGGTTATGTGAGTGGGCAAATGCATGGCAGATGCATTATAATGTGGATAAATGTGAGGTTATCCACTTTGGGGACAAAAACATAAAGGCAGAATATTATCTCAATGGCGACAGATTAGGAAAAGGGGAGGTGCAACGAGACCTGGGTGTCATGGTTCATCAGTCATTGAAAGTTGGCATGCAGGTACAGCAGGTGTTGAAGAAGGCAAATGGCATGTTACATAGAAACATAGAAACATAGAAAATAGGTGTAGGAGTAGACCATTCAGCTCTTCGAGCCTGCACCACCATTCATTAAGATCATGGCTGATCATTCCCTCAGTACCCCTTTCCTGCTTTCTCTCCATACCCCTTGATCCCTTTAGCCCTAAGGGTCATATCTCACTCCCTCTTGAATATATCCAATGAATTGGCATCAACAACTCTCTGCGGCAGGGAATTCCACAGGTTAACAACTCTGAGTGAAGAAGTATCTCCTCATCTTAATCCTAAATGGCCTACCCCTTATCCTAAGACTGTGTCTCCTGGTCCTGGACTTTCCCAACATTGGGAACATTCTTCCCGCATCCAACCTGTCCGGTCCCGTCAGAATCTTATACGTTTCTATGAGATCCCCTCTCATCCTTCTAAACTCCAGTGTATAAAGGCCCAGTTGATCCAGTCTCTCCTCATATGTCAGTCCAGCCATCCCTGTAATCAGTCTGGTGAAACTTCGATGCACTCTGTCAATAGCAAGAATGTCCTTCTTCAGATTTGGAGACCAAAACTGAACACAATATTCCAGGTGAGGTCTCACCAAGGCCCTGTACAACTGCAGTAAGACCTCCTTGCTTCTATACTCAAATCCCCTAGCTATGAAGGCCAACATACCATTTGCCTACTTTGCTGTCTGCTGTACCTGCATGCCAACTTTCAATGACTGATGAACCATGGCACCCAGGTCTCGTTGCACCTCCCCTTTTCCTAATCTGCCAACATTCAGATAATATTCTGCCTTCATGTTTTTGCCCCCAAAGTGGATAACCTCACATTTATCCACATTATAATGCATCTGCCATGCATTTGCCCACTCACCTAACCTGTCCAAGTCTCCTTGCAGCCTCTGAGCATCCTCCTCACGGCTCACACCGCCACCAAGTTTAGTGTCATCTGCAAACTTGGAGATATTACACTCAATTCCTTCATCCAAATCATTAATGTATATTGTAAAGAGCTGGGGTCCCAGCACTGAGCCCTGCGGCACTCCACTAGTCACTGTCTGCCATTCCAAAAAGGACCCGTTTATCCCAACTCTCTGCTTCCTGTCTGCCAACTAGTTCTCTATCCATATCAGTACATTACCCCCAATACCTTATGCTTTGATGTTGCACACCAATCTGTTGTATGGGACCTTGTCAAAAGCCTTTTGGAAGTCCAAATACACCACATCCACTGGTTCTCCCTTGTCCACTCTACTAGTTACATCCTCAAAAAAGTCCAGAAGATTCGTTAAGCATGATTTCCCTTTCATAAATCCATGCTGACTTGGACCGATTCTGTCACTGCTTTCCAAATGCGCTGCTATTTCATCCTTAATGATTGATTCCAACATTTTCCCCACTACTGATGTCAGGCTAACCGGTCTATAATTAGCCGTTTTCTCTCTCCCTCCTTTTTAAAAAAGTGGTGTTACATTCGCTACCCTCCAGTCCATGGGAACTGATCCAGAGTTGATAGACTGTTAGAAAATGATCACCAATACATCCACTATTTCTAGGACCACTTCCTTAAGTACTCTAAGATACAGACTATCAGGCCCCGGGGATTTATCGGCCTTCAATCCCATCAATTTCCCGAACACAATTTCCCGCCTAATAAGGATATCCTTCAGTTCCTCCTTCTCACTAGACCCTCGGTCCCCTAGTACATCCGGAAGGTTATTTGTGTCTTCCTTCATGAAGACAGAACTGAAGTATTTGTTCAATTGGTCTGCCATTTCTTTGTTTCCCATTATAAAGTCACCTTATCTGACTGCAAGTGACTTACATTTGTCTTCACTAATCTTTTTCTCTTCACATATCTATAGAAGCTTTTGCAGTCAGTTTTTACGTTCCCGCAAGCTTCCTCTCGTACTCTATTTTCTCCCTCTTAATTAAACCCTTAGTCCTCCTCTGCTGAATTCTAAATTTCTCCCAGTCCTCAACTTTGTTGCTTTTTCTAGCCAATTTATATGCCTCCTCCTTGGATTTAACACTATCCTTAATTTCCCTTGTTAGCCACGATTGAGCCACCTTCCCCGTTTTATTTTTACTCCAGACAGGCATGTACAATTGTTGAAGTTCATCCATGTGATCTTTAAATGTCTGCCATTGCCTATCCACCGTCAACCTTTTCAGTCTCTTTCACCAGTCTATTCTAGCCAATTCACGTCTCATACCATCGAAGTTACCTTTCCTTAAGTTCAGGACTCTAGTCTCTGAATTAACTGTGTCACTCTCCATCTTAATAAAGAATTCGACCATATTATGGTCAATCTTCCCCAAGGGGCCTCGCACAACAAGATTGCTAATTAGTCCCTTCTCGTTACACATCACCCAGCCCTCTAGTTGGTTCCTTGACATATTGGTCTAGAAAACCATCTCTAACACGCTCCAGGAAATCCTCCATCCTCCGCATTGCTACCAGTTTGGTTAGCCCAGTCAATATGTAGATTAAAGTCGCCCATGATAACTGCTGTACCTTTATTTCACACATATCTTATTTGTTGTTTGATGCTGTCCCCAACCTCACTATTACTGCTTGGTGGTCTGTACACAACTCCCACTAACGTTTTCTGCCCTTTGGTATTCCGCAGCTCCACCCATACCAATTCCACATCATCCAAGCTAATGTTCCTCCTTACTATTGCATTAATTTCCTCTTTAAACAGCAATACCACCTCGCCTCCTTTTCCTTTCTGTCTATCCTTCCTAAATGTTGAATAACCCTGGATGTTGAGTTCGCAGCCTTGGTCATCCTGGAGCCATGTCTCCATGATGCCAATGACATCATATCCGTTAACTGCTATCTGCGCAGTTAATTCGTCCACCTTATTCCGAATACTCCTCGCATTGAGGCACAGCGCCTTCAGGCTTGTCTTTTTAACACATGTGGCCTTTAACACAGTTAGCCTTCATAACGATGGGATTTGAATATAGGAGCAGCGAGATCTTACTGCAGTTGTACAGGGCCTTGGTGAGGCCTCACCTGGAATATTGTGTTCAGTTTTGATATCCTAATCTGAGGAAGGACGTTGTTGCTATTGAGGGAGTGCAGTGAAGGTTCACCAGACTGATTCCCGGGATGGCAGGACTGACATATAAGGGGAGACTGAATCGACTGGGGCTGTATTTACTGGAGTTTAGAAGAATGACAGGGGATCTCATAGAAACATATAAAATTCTGACGGGTTTGGACAGTTTAGAGGCGGGAAGAATGTTCCCGATATTGGCGGAGTCCAGAACCAGGGGTCACAGTCTAAGAATAAGTGGTAAGCCATTTAGGACCGAGATGAGGAGAAACTTCTTCACTCAATGAGTTGTTAACCTGTGGAATTTTCTGCCGCAGAAAGTTGTTGAGGCCAATTCGTTAGTTATATTCAAGAGGTAGTTAGATATGGCCCTTACGGCTAAAGGGATCAAGGGATATGGAGAGAAAGCAGAAAAGGGGTACTGAGATGAATGATCAGCCATGATCTTATTGAATGGTGGTGCAGGCTCGAAGGGCCGAATGGCCTACTCCTGCACCTGTTTTCTATGTTTCTATCTTTCTATTCCATGAGATCCTCACACTTATTGTTGGAGGTGAGGGCCGGAGACTGTGGAGAGTGGTTTAAAAATGTGGTTTGCAGTGGAGAATAGAATCTGGGGTTTAACTTTACATTCCAGACTGATTCTGGAATAGTGAGCAATTTTAGCAGATGAGAGCAGGACCCGACAATGCTTTATCTGGTCCAGCCAGATCTGGAGGTGAATGGCTAAACCAGTTGTCTGCCATATCTGTTCAAGTCTGCGTCCCTTGGACTTAAGGGAGCGAAGATCAGGGCTGTACTCAGGGGAATGACCAGGGTGAGAGAGAGTAATTATTTTAACAGAGACTCGGGTATCAAAGGTGGCGGTGAGGGTGTGATTGAGCAAATCGGTAGCTGCAGAGATGTCATGGTGAATGGCGAACCAAAGACTGGACAGTAGGGAGATCGTAAGTGCAGTTGTAAGAGAGTCGGGAGAGAGTTTTTTTTCAGGGGCAGGCACTGAAGGAGGTAGAGTTGAAGGGGTGGGGTGGGGGGTGGCGATTGATACAAGACAGTTGTCAGAGATGGCCTTATCTGCGATGTGAAGTAGCGAGTCCACGAGACATGGTAAGGTCAAGGGGGTGGCCGTGAATATGGGTTGGGGAGTTTACATGGAGAGAGAGATTAATGGAGGATAGGAGGCTAGGAACTCAGAGGAAAGAGAGCACGATGAATTGAGACGGATGTTAAAATCACCGAGGATGAGAAGTCGTTTGGTGCAGAGGCAGAGGGAGAAAAGTAGTAAACTTTATGTTATGCATGTAATAACTCGATATACTGAATACTGTAAACTAGCACAGGTACAAACCTGGCTCTGCTTTATTTGGGCCCTAAGTGATTACATTACAAGATGGCTTGCCTTTTACACCCGGGCTACACACACGTGCATACAACCCAATGGCCTCCGACAGTCGCGCCATCTAGTGGCTAGTAATCCCAAGCATACATACATCACAATATCCCCCTTTCAGATATTAATAACAGCCTTTTTACAAATTGAGACGGTCCGGGGCTTTCCGCTGCCGAGTTGATCGTCTAAGTTCAACTCCAGCCTTGGGCGAGCGTTCTGAGTCTGCTATGACTGGGGGCTGGGTAGTCGATCTGATGGGAGTGGCAATGACCATGTCCAGGATTGGAAGTCCAGATTCATTGATGACAGCAGAGTCCTCTGCTGACTGAGGGTAGGTTGGTTGGTCACTGATTTTGTCTTCCTCAGGCTGTTCCGGTTCATCCGTGTGCCGCAGCTTTATCTGCTCGACATGTTTCCTGCATGTTTTCCCATTCTTGAGCTTGTTGATAAACACTCTGTTACCCTCCTTGGCCATAACAGTACCAGTGATCCATTTGGGACCTTGACCATAATTTAGTACATACACAGGATCGTTAACAGAAATGCCACGTGGCACAGCAGCACGATCATGATACCACTGCTGACTTTGACGTCTGTATTCAACATGATCGTTCAAGTCATGGTGGACAAGAGAGAGCTTGGTCTTGAGACCTCTCTTCATCAATAGTTCAGCAGGGGAGACCCCGGTAAGCATATGGGGTCTTGTCCTGTAACTAAGCAATATGCATGACAAGCGAGTCTGCAGTGCACCTTGAGTTACACGTTTCATACTCTGCTTGATGGTTTGGACAGCACGCTCTGCTTGACCATTAGCTGCGGGTTTGAATGGTGCTGACCTCACATGTTTGATACCATTGAGTTTCATGAACTCTTGAAACTCCAGACTAGTGAAGCAAGATCCGTTGTCGCTTGCATGAGTGGCAAACATGACACGAAGGCTCTCAATGGTAGCTGTGGATGTACTCGATGACATTATTATACACTCTATCCACTTGGAAAATGCATCCACTACAACGAAAAACATCTTTCCCAGGAAGGGACCTGCAAGGTCGATGTGGATCCTGGACCATGGTTTAGATGGCCACGACCACAGACTCAGCGGCGATTCCACTGCTGCTTTACTTCGCTGCATGCAAGTGTTGCACTGATACAGACATGATCCCATGTCAGAGTCAATTCCAGGCCACAATACATGAGACCTGTCAATGGCTTTCATCATGACAAGACCGGGATGAGTGCTATTTCGATCATGTATAAATTTCTCTCTGCCTTTCTTATGCATAACAACACGATTACCCCACAGTAAACAATCTGACTGAATGGATAGTTCATCTTTAGACGGTTGTAAGGTTTGGTCTCATCACCCATTTGCTTGGGTATGGCAGACCAATCACCACTAAGGACACAAAGTTTCACAACTGATAATATCGGGTCCTGGCTGGTCCAGGTCTTAACTTGTTGAGCGTGACAGGGGTTCCTTCACTTTCAAAAGCATCCATAACTAACAGTAGGTCTATAGGTTGTGGCGTCTCCAGCTCTGGTGTGGGCAATGGCAGACGGCTCAATGCATCGGCACAATTCTCGGTGCTAGGTATATGGCGAATGACATAATCATGGGCAGATAATGTCAGCGCCCACCTCTGGATAAGGGATGATGCATTGGTATTGATACCTTTGTTTTCCGAAAACAATGAAATGAGTGGCTTGTGACCTGTTTCCAGTTGAAACCGAAGACCAAACAGGTACTGATGCATCTTTTTAACCCCATAAACACAGGCCAATGCTTCTTTCTCTACCATGTTGTAGGCTCTTTCCGCCTTTGACAAACTTTTAGAAGCATATGCAACAGGTTGTAGTTTACCCGACTCATTAGCTTGTTGGGGCACGCAACCAACTCCATATGACGAAGCATCACAGGCCAATACTAGATGCTTGCACGGATCATAATGTATCAGCAGCTTGTTAGAGAAAAGCAGATTAGTAGCTTTCTCAAAAGCTCTATCTTGAGATGTACCCCAAACCTAGTTGTCTCCTTTTCGTAGCAGCATGGCTCTAATAAAGTGCTCAATCTGGGTAGGAAATTGCCGAAGTAGTTGAGTAGACCAAGGAACGAATGCAGCTCTGTCACATTCTGAGGCTTGGGTATATTTTTGATGGCCTTGGTTTTCGAGTCCGTAGGCCTGATGCTGTCAGCAGCAATTTTCCTCCCCAAGAATTCGACTTCTAGTGCCATGAAGATGCACTTTGAACGTTTCAGTCTGAGTCCCACTTGGTCCAGACGATGCAGAACCTCTTCCAGGTTGTTCAGATGTTCGGCGGTGTCATGTCCTGTGACCAGAATGTCATCTTGGAACACGACGGTTCTAGGGACGGACTTCAGTAGACTCTCCATGTTCCTCTGAAATATGGCTGCAGCCGAGCAAATTCCGAAAGGACACCTGTTGTAGATAAATAGTCCTTGGAGTGTTGATGCACGTAAGTTTCTTCGACATCTCGACAAGCTCCTGTTTCATGCAGGCTGATGTCAGATCCAGTTTGGTGAACAACTTCTCCCCGGCTAGTGCTGCAAACAGGTCATCAGCCTTTGCTAACGTGAATTGATCCTGTTTCGAAACTCGGTTGATTGTAACCTTGTAGTCTCCACAAATCCCAACAGTGCCATCACTTTTCAACAGAGGAAAATTGGGGCTGGCCCATTCGTTAAATTCGACCGGTGATATGATCCCTTCACGCTCGAGTCTGTCCAGTTCGATTTCGACCTTCTCCCTCAACATGTACGGAACTGCCCGAGCTTTATGATGGACGGGTCTTGCATCCGCGTCCACATCGATCTGCACCTTGGCTCCTGTGAAGTTGATATCGTTCCAATTCCATTTGATTTTTTAAGCCAATTCCTGCCGAACAGTGTTGGACCATTGCCTGGAACAATCCATTATGGTAAATCATGAACCGCACCATCATATGATACCTTGACTACTGCACTGCCAATCACTGTTATGAGTTCTTTAGTGTACGTACGCAACTTGGCATTGACTGGACTCAGCTTAGGCCTCACAGCCTTAGTATCCCACAGCTTGTCGAATGTCCTCTGGCTCATCATTGATTGACTCGCACTCGTGTCCAATTCCATTGGTACCGGCACACCGTTAAGTTTCACATTAATCATTATCGGTTGGCTCTTTGTTAGGAATGAATACAGTCCATACACTTCCTCCTCTGGTATCTCGGATTGCATATCCAGATCCGTGCTATACTGGTCATCATCCTCGATGTGATGTGTCACGGCATGCTTGCTCAGTTGCGGACACATGCGCTGGAAATGCCCCCGCCTCAAACAACCTTTACAAATGTACTGTTTAAACCGACACTGATGAGGCCGATGATTGCCCCCACAACGCCAACATGGTGAAATCGGATTCATTCCCATTGGCAGGCATTGGGCAGCCACGGGTTTCGCATATGCAGTCGAGTAGGCCCTGCCATATGCAGCTCTGCCAAACGACGATAACATCTTGGTTACAGTGCTTGCCGTGTTCCAATTTTCCGATGATATCTGCTTTAAGTGTTTGTCCGTCATCATGCATGGGCAATCGTGATGGCCTTGCTCAAGTCCAGCATTTCCGCCGCCAGTAGCTTATGCAGGATCACCTCAAGGTTGATGCTGATTACAAAAAAGTCCTGCAGCATGTCTCCCAACACGTTTTCGAACTTACACGGGCCAGTTAGATGTCTTAGGTTGGCAACGAATTCCGACACATCCTGGCCCTCAGAACGAACATGCGTGTAGAATCGATATCATGAGATGATGATGCCTTCTTCTGGTTTGAGATAGAAACATAGAAAATAGATGCAGGAGTAGGCCATTCGGCCCGTCGAGCCTGCACCACCATTCAATAAGATCATGGCTGATCATTCACCTCAGTACCCCTTTCCTGCTTTCTCTCCATACCCCTTGATCCCTTTCGCTGTAAGGGCCATATCTAACTCCCTCTTGAATATATCCAATGAACTGGCATCAACAACTCTCTGTGGTAGGGAATTCCACAGATTAACAACTCTCTGAGTGAAGAAGTTTCTCCTCATCTCAGTCCTAAATGGCTTACCCCTTATCCTTAGACTGCGTCCCCTGGTTCTGGACTTCCCCAGCATCAGGAGCATTGTTCGTGCATCTAACATGTCCAGTCCCTCCCCATATGTCAGTCCTGCCATCCCAGGAATCAGTCTGGTGAACCTTCGCTGAACTCCCTCAATAGCAAGAACGTCCTTCCTCAGATTAGGAGTCCAAAACTGAACACAATATTCCAGGTAAGGCCTACACAAGGCCCTGTATAACTGCAGGAAGACCTTGCTGCTCCTATACTCAAATCCCCTAGCTATGAAGGCAAACATACCATTTGCCTTCTTCACCGCCTGCTGCACCTGCATGCCAACTTTCAATGACTGATGTACCATGACACCCAGGTCTCGTTGCACCTCCACTTTTCCTAATCTGCCGCCATTCAGATAATATTCTGCCTTTATGTTTTTGCCCCCAAAGTGGATAACCTCACATTTATCCACATTATATTGCATCTGCCATGCATTTGCCCACTCACCTTGCAACCTCTTAGCGTCCTCCTCACAGCTCACACTGTCACCCAGCTTAGTGTCATCTGCAAACTTGGAGCTATTACACTTAATTCCTTCATCTAAATCATTAATGTATATTGTAAATAGCTGGGGTCCCAGCACTGAGCTCTGCGGCACCCCACTAGTGACTGCCTGCCATGCTGAAAAGGACCCGTTTATCCCGACTCTCTTCTTCCTGTCTGCCAACCAGTTCTCTATCCCCAATAGCATGTGCTTTAATTTTGCACACCAATCTCTTGTGTGGGACCTTGTCAAAAACCTTTTGAAATTCCAAATACACCACATCCACTGGTTCTCCCTTGTCTACTCTACTAGTTACATCCTCAAAACATTCCAGAAAATTTGACAAGCATGATTTCCCTTTCATAAATCCATGCTGACTTGGACTGATTCTGTCACTGCTTTCCAAATGCGCTGCTATTTCATCTTTAATAATTGATTCCAACATTTTCCTCACTACTGATGTCAGGCTAACCGATCTATAATTACCCGTTTTCTCTCTCCCTCCTTTTTAAAAAAGTGGTGTTACATTAGCCTCCAATCCATAGGAACTGATCCAGAGTCGCTAGACTGTTGGAAAATGATCACCAATGCATCCACTATTTCTAGGGCCACTTCCTTAATACTCTCGGATGCAGAGTATCAGGCCCCGGGGATTTATCGGCCTTCAATCCCATCAATTTCCTTAACACAATTTCCCGCCTAATAAGGATATTCTTCAGTTCCTCCTTTTCGCTAGACCCTCAGGTCTCCTAGTATTTCCAGAAGGTTATTTGTGTCTTCCTTCGTGAAGACAGAACCAAAGTATTTGTTCAACTGGTCTGCTATTTCTTTGTTCCCCATTATAAATTCACCTGAATCTGACTGCAAGGGACCTACATTTGTTTTCACTAATCTTTTTCTCTTCACATATCTATAGAAGCTTTTTCAGTCTCTTTTTATGTTCCCAGCAAGCTTCCTCTCATACTCTATTTTCCCCCTCCTAATTAAAACCTTTGTCCTCCTCTGCTGTATTTCAAAATTCTCCCAGTCCTCAGCTTTGCTGCTTTATCTGACCAACTGATATGCCTCTTCCTTGGATTTAACACTATCCTTAATTTCCCTTGTTAGCCACGGTTGAGCCATCTTTCCCGTTGTATTTTTACTCCAGACAGAGATATACAATTGTTGAAGTTCATCTATGTGACCTTTAAATGTTTTCCATTGCCTATCCACCGTCAACCCTTTAAGCCAGTCTATTCTAGCCAATTCACGTCTCATACCATCGAAGTTACCTTTCCTTAAGTTGAGGACCCCAGTCTCTGAATTAACTGTGTCACTCTCCACCTTAATAAAGAATTCTACCATATTATGGCCACTCTTCCCCAAGGGGCCTCCCACAACATGATTGCTAATTAGTCCTTTCTCATTACACATCACCCAGTCTAGGATGGCCAGCCCTCTAGTTGTTTCCTCGACATATTGGTCGAGAAAACCATCCCAATACACTCCAGGAAATCCTCCTCCACCGTATTGCTACCAGTTTGGTTGTCCCAATCTTTATGTCGATTAAAGTCGCCCATGATAACTGCTGTACCTTTATTGCATCCCTAATTTCTTGTTTGATGCTGTCTCCAACCTCACTACTACTGTTTGATGGTCTGAACACAACTCCCACTAGCGTTTTCTGCCCTTTGGTATTCCGCAGCTCCATCCATACAGATTCCATATCATCCAAGCTAATGTCCTTCCTTACTATTGCGTTAATTTCCTCTTTAACCAGCAACACTACCCCACCTCCTTTTCCTTTCTGTCTACCCTTCCTGAATGTTGAATATCCCTGGATGTTGAGTTCCCAGCCTTGGTCACCCTGGAGCCATGTCTCCATGATGCCAATTATATCATATTCATTAATTGCTGCCTGTGCAGTTAATTCATCCACCTTATTACGCATACTTCTCGCATTGAGGCACAGAGCCTTCAGGCTTGTCTTTTTAAAACACTTTGCCCCTTTAGAATTTTGCTGTAATGTGGGCCTTTTTGATTTTTGCCTCAGGTTTCTCTGCCCTCCACTTTTACTTTTCTCCTTTCTATCTTTTGCTTCTGCCCCCATTCTACTTCCCTCTGTCTCCCTGCCTAGGTTCGCATCCCCCTGCCATATTAGTTTAACCCCTCCCCAACAGCACTAGCATACACTCCCCCTAGGACATTGGTTCCGGTCCTGCCCAGGTGCAGACCGTCCGGTTTGTACTGATCCCACCTCCCCCAGAACCGGTTCCAATGTCCCAGGAATTTGAATCCCTCCCTCTGCACCACTCATCAAGCCACGTATTCATCTGAGCTATCCCGCGATTCCTACTCTGACTAGCACGTGGCAGTGGTAGCAATCCTGAGATTACTACCTTTGAGGTCCTACTTTTTAATTTAACTCCTAGCTCCCTAAATTCAGCTTGTAGGGCCTCATCCCATTTTTTACCTATATCGTTGGTACCTATATGCACCATGACAACTGGCTGTTCACCACCCCCCTCCAAAATATCCTGCAACCGCTCCGAGACATCACGTACCAGAGCACACAATTCCTCATAGTCCTTGTCCGTTGGACTTGCAGGCAAGAGAAGATGCTTTATGAGTCCATAGATTTTTGGACCGCAAACCGTGATGAAGACCACCCTGCGCCTAACTGCGTTAGTGGATTTCTCCATTTTGTTTGCCACGAAGTACTGGTCCAGGCGAGGTACAAAATCTGTCCAGTCCTCTCCTTCCACAAATCTCTCCAGAATTCCAATTGTGCTCATTTTTGCATGCGAAAGTTCTTAAGTTACCTCTTCGCCAAATGTTATATATCTACCACAGAAAGTTGTTGAGGCCAATTCACATAATATATTAAAAAAGGAGTTAGATGTAGTCCTTACTACTAGGGGGATCAAGGGGTATGGTGAGAAAGCAGGAATGGGGTACTGAAGTTGCATGTTCAGCCATGAACTCATTGAATGGCGGTGCAGGCTCGAAGGGCCGAATGGCCTACTCCTGCACCTATTTTCTATGTTTCTATCGATGTTTCTATGTAATTACTCGATAGACTGAGTACTGAAAACTAACACAGGTACAAACCTGGCTCTGCTTTATTCGGCCCCGAAGTGATTACATTACAAGCTGGCTTGCCTTTTACACCAGGGCTTCACACACGTGCGTACAGCCCAATGACTCTGACAGTCGCGCCACCTGGTGGCTAGTAACCCCAAGCATACATACATAACACTTTATATGAAATACATCACTTCTTTTCTATTTGTACAATGAACTAGTCATTTCTGTAACTGAATGGCATGCATGTTTTAATATTCTTTTAAAATGAGTTGTGGGCATATCAGCAATCTCCTCTGTTTCCTGATTGGCAAAGAGTTAGGAAGTGAAAGGAGCACTGCTCCATGTGATCCCAGGTTTGCATACGCACAGCAGTGCACTCCTGGGCTCAGTGGGGCACTATGCTGCACACAACTCTTCAACATTTGCAAGCAAGTTCTCAAAGGGAGTTTCATACGAGGTAAGCGCGGATTCATTTGGATGTCGGCGGCATATTCCTTAGCTATGCTGCAGAGAATAAAATACTGTTCATTATTACAGAAGCATTCAAATGTGGAGATATAAACAGTCAAGGAGTTCTTGAAATCCCACTGCTGTAGAACAGTACTGAATTTTATTGACAGCAATGTTCCCAACTCTGTATGTTGAATGTACATCTGCATTACTGAGATGCCAACATTTTCCATTTTTCTACTTTTTATTTGACAGGTATGACTATGAACCTGCTGAAATACCAGTTTGGTTGTTGAAAGACTTTTGATGATAAAGCAGAAGATACATATAAAAAAAGATTTTAAAAGATTTTATCGCTGACATCTTCAATGGTCCTGTTACGATTGCTGATAAAGCACCTACATTTATATTATTATATCATGTGAAAGTAAATAAATAAATAAATAAATAAAGACTTGGATTTATACAGCTCGTTTCACGACCACCGGACGACACAAAGTGCTTTGCAGCCAATGAAATACTTTTGGAATGTAGTCACTGTTGTAATGTAGGAAACGGTGCAGCCCATTTGCACACAGCAATCTCCCACAAACAGCAATGTGATAATCACCTGATAATCTGTTTTTGTTATGTTAATTGAGGGATAAATATTGGCCAGGACACCGGGGATAACTCTCCTGCTCTTCTTCGAAATAGAGCCATGGGAACTTTTATGTCCATTTGAGAGAGCAGACGGGGCCTCAGTTTAACGTCTCATCTGAAAGACAGCACCTCTGACAGTGCAGCACTCCCTCAGTTCTGCAGTGGAGTGTCAGTCTGGACTATTTGTGCTAAATAAAGCTAAATCTTAAATGGCTATCAAACAAAGCATTTATTACTTATTCTCTGTAACCTGCGTTTTAAATAAAACATTCTTTGATGATAACTGTTCAGAATATCCATAGGTATCACCACAGCTAGAGTAGTGAATGGGAAAGAAAGAAACACTTTGCAATATGAGCTTTAACATTGTCAGTAAATGTGTTAGATTTTCCAGGCCACAAATGGACCAATATATCAAAATCCCCTGTTTTGTGACAGCATGGAAGATGTCATAGTTCTTTTCTTTAAGGAAAAAAAGCTCACCACACTGTTACTATATAGAAATTGGTTAGATATAATTGATAGAAACTTAGAGATCCAATAAGTGGGATGCAGATCCAAATCTGAAGCAGAAAATAGAGCAACATGCAGCAACATAACTTTTAATGTTTTATTGGGAACATTAAAACATTAAAATCTCTGTAAAGGAAAATTGGACGGATGTATAAATGACGGCCAATCCCAGGTCAACCGTTTTACACTCCTGCCAAAGCTGGAAGTAGCACCCGTTGTATACTCCAGTCACACACTGAAACCAGCTTTGGTGCCAAAATTTAATAAAGTCCAAGACTAATTCTCTAATGCCTGCCTGCTCAATCAGTAGCCCTGCCACTGAGCTCAATATCCACCCCCTCCCTCACCAGAGGACCGTGGCTGTGGTTCGTGCTAGCGAGAGGATGCATTGTGATAATTCACCAGCATCTTCCACCCTCACATCCTGTCCCACCAAAAACATGGCGACATCATCTCCAATTTCTCTCCAAGTCGCATTACCACCTTTTCAGGGTAACTAAGGATGGGCAATAAATGATGCTTTGCTAGAGTCATTTGCATTGCAAATGGATAGGAGCACAGTAAGTAGGCCCATATTAAAAATGCCATCCTTCCTTAAGATATACATTATATGCATGTTTAATTGGGATATTGTTGGTCGTAGGATTCCAATATGCTATCAGCAAAACCGGATAGGTTCACCACCAACAGACAAGCAAATATGACATGCATCCACAGTTTAGTTCTAGATGTGTGTGCAATGATCCAGTTTCAGTAAAAACAAGTACAAGTTGACATTCATACCTAGGTATTTTTTGATTGCATTTGCTGCTGGAAACTGTTTTATGATCAGGTAAGCAGATTCAGGCTCAGACAGTGTACTCCACTGGAGAACCTGTTCCAGAACATTTTCTCTGTAATGGAGTGCTCTCTCTGTGGAAGGGAAAGAGTAAAGCAATGACATAAAATAATATACAATAGCGATATTTCAAAACATCATATTTATTCCTTCATACACTTCAATTGTAAAAAATGAGAATAATGAATGATTAGTGGGCTAAATGCATTGCCATTCAGCCACTTTAAAAATAATTTGCAATTCCTTAGCCTACCCACCAATTTGATTGTCATAAATCTCTATATACTCATCACTTAGACATAGTTTCTTGACATCAGAAATGTTGCTATATTATATAATATATCCTCTTCTATATATGGCTTATAAATACCTAGAACACACTTCTGCAGAACTCCATGGGGTAGAAATTGGACCTGGCTGAACCTGTTTTACGGGCGCAACATTGTCCTGCGCCCAAGGGCGCCTCAACAACGTCCAACCTGAAATTGGGTCATGCCTTTTTTCAGGTGTCCCTGGTGGCTGCCTAAAACAGGAGTTAGGCTCCTTACATATATAAATGAGGGGCCAAACGGCTGCTTTAGGCCCCCTCGCTGAATTGGTTTGTGATGAGTGGAGCAGGCATCAGGATTCTTGCGCTGATACTACGGCCTGAGCAGTGGCCACCAACAAAAGATAAGTTTTGGCAGTCAGCAGCTAGCAATCCTAAGCGGGAGGCATTGAGCACCACCATAATGGCTAAAATCGTCTAAAACAACATAAATCAGAGAATGAAAGCCACAAAGCAATGCATTTATCCATTGTCAGTTGAGGGGCTACTTTTTGCAATTTTGCATGTTCAGCATAAAGCATTCCCAACTCAAATATAGCATGGCCCAATGTACCGTAAAACTCCCTTGGAGCTTCTCCAATAATGTGCTTTCACCCCATTTTCCTTCTGCACCACTGTGACCTTCCCATTTACATCATCACCTATTCCTGTAGTCCTCCCTAAGTGAGATCATGAAATTACAGCTACTTTAGGACTATGGGCCCATATCTATTAGGAATGAGCTTCAAGTTTTTAAACATACAGTTGGTGAACAGAAGACAGTTTGGTCCCATCATGCATCCTATATTCAAACATAAGTCTGAGAAGGACAGTGATAGTGGGTACAGCTCCTGTGCCCATTTATATTTAAAGATATAATCCATTTATAGTCCTTTGATGAACAACTGGTTAAAGCCACTATGAGATGTAACAGTAAGTTTTACTCATCAGAAGGTTCCAGGCTTCATTCCCAGCCTATGCTAAGTCAGCCTATCTTAGTGTCAGCTGTGGCTCAGCGGGTAGCACTCTTGCCTCTTGAGTCAGAATGTCGTGGGTTCAACTTCCACTCCAGAGATTTGAAACCATAATCTAGGCTGATGCTCCAGGGCATGTCGAGGGTGTGCTGCACTGTTGGAGGTGCCGCCTTTTAGATGAGATGCTAAACTGAGAAACTATCTGCCTTCTCAGAAGGACGTAAAGATCCCAGAGCACTACTTGAAGAGGAGCAGGGAAGTTCTCCCTGGTTTCCAGGCCAATATTTATCCCTCAACCAACATCAATAAACAAATTATCTGGCCAATATCTAAATTGTTTGAGGGATCTTGCTGTGCACAAATTGTTTGCCACGTTTCTGACAGTGACGCCACTCCAAAAGTACTTCATTGGCTGTAAAGAGCTTTCGGATGTCCCGAGGTAGTGAATCTTTCTTAGATTTTAGTGCTACAATTGGCCTGTGTCTCTGGGCTAGAGAGGAAAGAAAAATATGCTAGGGATCCTACTCCTAATCATTATTCAATAACTCTTGCTAGAAAGTGTGTTTATATGGATGCCATGTAAGGGCAAAATCTAGCTCAACTGTCGTACCCTCCAAAATCAACTAGACAGCCAACAAATACCATCAGGTTTAGATAAAGATGGAGAATACTCCTTGGAGTGTGTCTAATATATGTGGGTAGGGAGTGGGGGATGGGCCGAGGAGTTTTCAATGTGTTTCGAGATGAAATGGTGTCACCCAATCAGCAATTTTAATATGTAGCAGCTAAATTACTTTCAGCTTTTTGCATTTACTTCACTCAGTATCCTACCAAGTTCTCCGTTTTCTATCACTTCAAATGTGGCCCAAACAATCTTCTCTTCAGTGATGATGTTCTTCGTTTCTAACACAGAATGAGTTAATTCTTCTGCTGTCATAGTCGGAGATACCTGTGAACCATGATGCAAAAAAAGGCCTTAAGTTCCAATACAATCGCAGAGAGCTGCAGAAATGGGAACTCAATGAAAGCACCTAAAACTTGTTACATTTAAATGAATTCAAAATAAAAATAATACATTTGATAAATGTGTTGTACTTTCAGAACTATTGCAATTTAAAAGGCAAGTCTTATCTCATTTCCTTTGATTTTAAGTCATTTTCAAACTAGTGGTGCTATTTCAATAAAATCAAAAGCTTTGGTTCATGGTGCAAAACAGATATCCTCATTGACATAAAAATGGAACAAAATGCTAAAAATCCCCTGACACGATTTGAAGAAGTTCTCCTGGTAACATGGCAAACATTCCTCCCTCACCCAACACAAAACATGTTAGCTAGTCTGTCTTCGCGTGGATTTGGTTTTTACAAAATGGTTGCAGCATTTGCCTACGTAACACGAGTATTATTTCAAATTAACTTATTGTATGTGGTGTACCTTGATATATTCGTGACAACATGTCCAGGGCTGCACAAATTTGCCACACCGTAGTGTAAATCAAAAAGGTCCGAAATATCAACACATATTAAACAAAGAAAAGAAAAATGCACAGTTCCTCCCTTCGTGCAGAAAGACATAAAAGATAGCAGTAATGACACATTAATCTTCCAATATATGTTCTTCACCTGTACAATGGGGAAAAATCCTAGCAGAATGCCCACTGTGCATTTGTTAAAAGTATAAGCATATTAACATTCAAGTTGGGATAATATTTTTCCTAAAACAATCCAAATTGGCCTAATCTGACATTTCAGTTTATATTGAACCCAAACTGCAAAAGGAAGATAGCCAAAGTTGACATTCAATATTGAACCACAGTATTTATTATGGAGTGTGTAAATTTGAGCATGTGTAATAACAGTATCGTAAAAGAGGCATTATCTTCACCAAAATATATTTTCAAACCATTTTTGATTGCGAGCAGCTGTGCATCAATGTCGCAATAAGTCTTTACAGCCATATCAGTCTTTACGGTAGAGGACACTAACAATATTCCAACAGTGGATAGTCAAGGGGCTATAGGGTTACTTTGCATGAAACACAAAAGGATAGTATGCAGGTACAGCAAGTGATCAGGAAGGCCAATGGTATCTTGGCCTTTATAGCAAAGAGGATGGAGTATAAAAGCAGGGAAGTCTTGCTACAGCTATACAAGATATTGGTGAGGCCACACCTCGAATACTGCGTGCAGTTTTGGTTTCCATATTTACGAAAGGATATACTTGCTTTGGAGGCAGTTCAGAGAAAGCTCACTAGGTTGATTCCAGGGATGAGGGGGTTGACTTATGAGGAAAGGTTGAGTAGGTTGGGCCTCTACTCATTGGAATTCAGAAGAATGAGAGGTGATCTTATCGAAACGTTTAAGATTATGAGGGGGCTTGACAAGGTGGATGCTGAGAACATGTTTCCACTGATGGGGGAGACTAGAACTAGAGGGCATGATCTTAGAATAAGGGGCTGCCCAATTAAAACAGAGCTGAGGAGGAATTTCTTCTCTCAGGGGGTTGTAAATCTGTGGAATTCGCTGCCTCCGAGAGCTGTGAAAGCTGGGACATTGAATAAATTTGACAGAAATAGACAGTTTCTTGAACGATGAGGGGATAAGGGGTTATGGGCTGCGGGTGGGGAAGTGGAGCTGAGTCCATGATCAGATCAGCCATGATATTGAATGGCGGAGCAGGCTCGAGGGGCCGTATGGCCTACTCCTATTCCTATTTCTTGTGTTCTTATGTAATAACACCATATAAGTAACATAATTACATGATATGCACATCACTTCATTCCTTGAAAACATCCTGACACTCTTCACATACAATGAATTACTTCAAAGTGTTGTGATTTAGGCAAATGCAGCAGCCAATTTTTCCACTGTAATATCCCACGACAGCCAGCAACTGATTTGCCAATTAATCTATATTTTGTGATGTTGGTTAAGAAAGGAATGGCAAGACATTGGAAGAACTGCTACACCTTTTCAAAGAGTGCAATAAGATCTTCAGCAGACACCTAAACAGGCTGATGGGACAATGGAGGATGCCCTCAGTACTTGATTACAGCCAACATATTTGCTCAAGTGCTGAAGTGGGGCTTGAACCCACAGCATTCTGATGCAGAGACATAAAGCTCAATTTTCGCCACCATTCTGCGCCATTTTTTTGGTATCCGCTGTTTTTTTGGAGCAAACTAAAATCTCCAATTTTCGCCAAACATTCTGCGCTATCATAAACTAGTTACAGACGATTTTTTTAGTTCCCAATTTTTTGACGTCACTGGTGGAGCCAAGTGCCAGCCGTGTCATTTCTGGCCATTTCAGTGAGTTTGGCCAACTATAATTTTTTTCAAAAACGGCGCAGTGCACTGTTCTGAAAAACCTTATCTAACAAGAAAATCAACCCAGAAGAATGAGTTCCATGGCCTGGGATTACAGCGGCGGGGTGGCGGGGGGGCGGTCGTCTTTCGGCCCGGGATACGAGCGGCTCCAGGGGCAGGGGGCTATTAGGCCCAGGATAGGATCGGCACCTCCTAATGTGAACAGGCTTGGAGCAGTTTGCTACAGAAAGGTGCTTGTGCAAGTTGCTATTATTATTTATACAATGAACTGCCCAGAGACAGTCAAGGATGATGGAAAGCAGTTCCTTCAAATTAAACAGCTCAGTTGAAACAACTAACAGCAGTTTAGTCGTTTATTTTGCTGCAATGGAATGGCACCGGAACTGGGGGGCCTTTTGGCCCGGGATAGGAGCAGCACCAGGGTTCTACAATGGCTTATATCCTGTGTATTTTTCACTTTCCAGCCTCAGCCCTTCAATGTGTCCCTTGTTACCCTGGCAACACCAGTTTTGTTGGCGCAGATGTTAAGCTCCACCCACAGAGTTTAAGGTCTATGTGCGCTGCTCCAAAATGAAAGTTTATTTCTGCGAAACTTGCAACTTTTTTTGGGCGCAGTCAGACACTAAAAAATCGGCTGTAACTCTACAACTGCGCCAAAAATAGGCAATGTGGAAAATTGAGCCCAAGGGTTCCACCAACTGAGCCATGAGCAGCATACACAGGACATCCTTCCACTCTCAACACCAGTGGACCACTGACCTTTCCAATGCCTTCCCCCAGACAAACCTCGGACCACCTCCCATCTGAACGAAGTGCGCTACTCGGTGCCGAGCTTGCGGCCAACATCTCGCCATAGGCAATTAGGACCATATAGCAGTGCCTGGTCTCCAGTTGTCTTGGACTCCCTTACCACTGGACCAAGACCTTGCTCAGCTAAGCCCATGTGGTAGCCGCTGGGCAACGGCCACCCCATGTTAAAAGAGCTCTCGCACAGGCATCTTCCACTCCGTTAACATGAAGTTCGGGACCTGAAACGTCAGGACCCTCATGGACAACCCCAACAGTGACAGGCCAGAACGCCGCACCACCATAGTTGCCCGGGAACTTAGACGCTTCGATGTTGACATCGCCGCCCTAAGCGAAACCTGGCGGGCAGGGGAAGGCCAGCTCAAGGAACAAGGTGGAGGTTACACCGGCTTCTGGAAAGGGAAACCAGAGGAAGAACGCCGCCTCCACAGAGTAGGTTTCGCCATCAAAAACGAGCTGGTCGACCGCCTCAAAGACTCCCCCAGCAGGGTTAACGAACATCTCATGGTTCTCCGACTCACCCGATCCCGGAATCAATG
Organism: Pristiophorus japonicus; assembly: GCF_044704955.1. Classification (NCBI taxonomy): domain Eukaryota; kingdom Metazoa; phylum Chordata; class Chondrichthyes; family Pristiophoridae; genus Pristiophorus; species Pristiophorus japonicus. Next base: position 181,246,079 of record NC_091978.1, on the reverse strand, counting down.
TGCCACAGTCACCCGTCCTTACACCCCAACACTCGAGGCGACAGATGAAAACAAAGAGGGTTTTTACTCCAGCCTCGAAAAATCCCTGTCCCGCATCCATGCGGATGACAAACTGATCCTCCTTGGTGACTTCAATGCCAGGATCAGCAATGACACAGCCTTCTGGGGAGGCGTGATTGGCAGAGAGGACGATGGGAAAACCAACTCCAGCGATCCCCTGCTCCTGACAAAATGTCTAGAACATGATCTTGTCATCATCTACACCTTGGTCCGCCAGAGGGACAAATCCAAGGCATTGTGGCAACACCATCACTCCAAACACTGGCCCCTGCTCGACTATGTCATCGTCCGAGCCAGGGATCGCAAAGATGTGCACATCACCTGTGCCATGACAGGAGCTGACGACTGCTGGACGGACCACCGTCTAATTCATTCCATCATTAACATAGCCCCAAAGCGGCGATGGCAGCAGAAGCAGTGCCGCAAAAAAGTCAATGCCGGGGCACTCAAAGACCCAGCTGAGAGAGCCCTATACAGTTAGCGCCTCACTGCTAACCCGGCGTGGGAAGCGAGAGCTTCCGCTGCTGCTGCTGAAAGGCATGGAGTCACTCCTGGGTGGGTGGATGTATAAAGTACAAATGATTGCTTGAAAGAAATACTGGAGAAATGGCAATAAACGGATCAACAGCCTGCTTTGGCACCTCATAAGATGATCAAATACTAACTGCAGAGCAGGAAATTCAAGTGAAACCCAAGCCACTTTTACTTCAGCTGTTGCGGTTTGCAGGTGCACAGAATGAAATCTTTACAATGAAGGAGGTTAGTGGATTTACAATTAAGGTGGATTTATTCTGTAAGTGATTTTTGGTGTTTGCTGCATTTGCTTGTGTTGGCTGAATGAATAGTTGTCTTTGTGTCAGTGTGGCGGCCCCGACCTGCGAGAGCCCATCAGCGGCAGGTCGGGGCTATAAAACGAGCAGCAAGCGGCAGCCATGGGCAGCATGGCGGCATACCACTGCAAGGTACAATGCGAGCTGGTGCAGGGGGGCGCCGGCAGCGAAGAGGGACGTCATCAAGGTCCAGGTCGCTGATTACATAGAAACATAGAAAATAGGTGCAGGAGTAGGCCATTCGGCCCTTCTAGCCTGCACCGCCATTCAATGAGTTCATGGCTGAACATTCAACTTCAGTACCCCATTCCTGCTTTCTCGCCATACCCCTTGATCCCCCTAGCAGTAAGGACCTCATCTAACTCCTTTTTGAATATATTTAGTGAATTGGCCTCAACAACTTTCTGTGGTAGAGAATTCCACAGGTTCACCACTCTCTGGGTGAAGAAGTTCCTCCGCATCTCGGTCCTAAATGGCTTACCCCTTATCCTTAGACTGTGACCCCTGGTTCTGGACTTCCCCAACATTGGGAACATTCTTCCTGCATCTAACCTGTCTAACCCCGTCAGAATTTTATATGTTTCTATGAGGTCCCCTCTCATTCTTCTGAACTCCAGTGAATACAAGCCCAGTTGATCCAGTCTTTCTTGATAGGTCAGTCCCGCCATCCCGGGAATCAGTCTGGTGAACCTTCGCTGCACTCCCTCAATAGCAAGAATGTCCTTCCTCAGGTTAGGAGACCAAAACTGTACACAATACTCCAGGTGTGGCTTCACCAATGCCCTGTACAACTGTAGCAACACCTCCCTGCCCCTGTACTCAAATCCCCTTGCTATGAAGGCCAACATGCCATTTGCTTTCTTAACCGCCTGCTGCACCTGCATGCCAACCTTCAATGACTGATGTACCATGACACCCAGGTCTCTTTGCACCTCCCCTTTTCCTAATCTGTCACCATTCAGATAATAGTCTGTCTCTCTGTTTTTACCACCAAAGTGGATAACCTCACATTTATCCACATTATACTTCATCTGCCATGCATTTGCCCACTCACCCAACCTATCCAAGTCGCTCTGCAGCCTCACAGCATCCTCCTCGCAGCTCACACTGCCACCCAACTTAGTGTCATCCGCAAATTTGGAGATACTACATTTAATCCCCTCATCTAAATCATTAATGTACAGTGTAAACAGCTGGGGCCCCAACACAGAACCTTGCGGTACCCCACTAGTCACTGCCTGCCATTCTGAAAAGTACCCATTTACTCCTACTCTTTGCTTCCTGTCTGACAACCAGTTCTCAATCCATGTCAGTACACTACCCCCAATCCCATGTGCTCTAACTTTGCACATCAATCTCTTGTGTGGGACCTTGTCGAACGCCTTCTGAAAGTCCAAATATACCACATCAACTGGTTCTCCCTTATCCACTCTACTGGAAACATCCTCAAAAAATTCCAGAAGATTTGTCAAGCATGATTTCCCTTTCACAAATCCATGCTGACTTGGACCTATCATGTCACCTCTTTCCAAATGCACTGCTATGACATCCTTAATAATTGATTCCATCATTTTACCCACTACCGATGTCAGGCTGACCGGTCTATAATTCCCTGTTTTCTCTCTCCCTCCTTTTTTAAAAAGTGGGGTTACATTGGCTACCCTCCACTCCATAGGAACTGATCCAGAGTCAATGGAATGTTGGAAAATGACTGTCAACGCATCCACTATTTCCAAGGCCACCTCTTTAAGGACTCTGGGATGCAGTCCATCAGGCCCTGGGGATTTATCGGCCTTCAATCCCATCAATTTCCCCAACACAATTTCCCGGCTAATAAGGATTTCCCTCAGTTCCTCCTCCTTACTAGACCCCCCGACCCCTTTTATAACCGGAAGGTTGTTCGTGTCCTCCTTCGTGAATACCGAACCAAAGTACTTGTTCAATTGGTCCGCCATTTCTTTGTTCCCCGTTATGACTTCCCCTGATTCTGACTGCAGGGGACCTACATTTGTCTTTACTAACCTTTTTCTCTTTACATATCTATAGAAACTTTTGCAATCCGTCTTAATGTTCCCTGCAAGCTTCTTCTCATACTCCATTTTCCCTGCCCTAATCAAACCCTTTGTCCTCCTCTGCTGAGTTCTAAATTTCTCCCAGTCCCCAGGTTCGCTGCTATTTCTGGCCAATTTGTATGCCACTTCCTTGGCTTTAATACTATCCCTGATTTCCCTTGATAGCCACGGTTGAGCCACCTTCCCTTTTTTATTTCTATGCCAGACAGGAATGTACAATTGTTGTAGTTCATCCATGCGGTCTCTAAATGTCTGCCATTGCCCATCCACAGTCAACCCCTTACGTATCATTCGCCAATCCATCTCAGCCAATTCACGCCTCATACCTTCAAAGTTAGCCTTCTTTAAGTTCTGGACCATGGTCTCTGAATTAACTGTTTCATTCTCCATCCTAATGCAGAATTCCACCATATTATGGTCACTCTTCCCCAAGGGGCCTCGCACAACGAGATTGCTAATTAATCCTTTCTCATTACATAACACCCAGTCTAAGATGGCCTCCCCCCTAGTTGGTTCCTCGACATATTGGTCTAAAAAACCATCCCTTATGCACTCCAGAAAATCCTCCTCCACCGTATTGCTTCCAGTTTGGTTAGCCCAATCTATGTGCATATTAAAGTCACCCATTATAACTGCTGCACCTTTATTGCACGCACCCCTAATTTCCTGTTTGATGCCCTCCCCAACATCACTACTACTGTTTGGAGGTCTGTACACAACTCCCACTAACGTTTTTTGCCCTTTGGTGTTCTGCAGCTCTACCCATATAGATTCCACATCATCCAAGCTAATGTCCTTCCTAACTATTGCCTTAATCTCCTCCTTAACCAGCAATGCTACCCCACCTCCTTTTCCTTTTATTCTATCCTTCCTGAATGTTGAATACCCCTGGATGTTGAGTTCCCAGCCCTGCTCATCCTGGAGCCACGTCTCCGTAATCCCAATCACATCATATTTGTTAACATCTATTTGCACAGTTAATTCATCCACCTTATTGCGGATACTCCTTGCATTAAGACACAAAGCCTTTAGGCTTGTTTTTTTAACACCCTCTGTCCTTTTAGAATTTTGCTGTACAGTGGCCCTTTTTGTTCTTTGCCTTGGGTTTCTCTGCCCTCCACTTTTCCTCATCTCCTTTCTGTCTTTTGTTTTTGCCTCCTTTTTGTTTCCCTCTATCTCCCTGCATTGGTTCCCATCCCCCTGCCATATTAGTTTAACTCCTCCCCAACAGCACTAGCAAACACTCCCCCGAGGACATTGGTTCCGATTCTGCCCAGGTGCAGACCGTCTGGATTTGTACTGGTCCCACCTGCCCCAGAACCGGTTCCAATGCCCCAGGAATTTGAATCCCTCCCTGCTGCACCATTGCTCAAGCCACGTATTCATCTGAGCTATCCTGCGATTCCTACTCTGACTAGCACGTGGCACTGGTAGCAATCCTGAGATTACTACTTTTGAGGTCCTACTTTTTAATTTAGCTCCTAGCTCCTTAAATTCATTTCGTAGGAACTCATCCCTTTTTTTACCTATGTCATTGGTACCAACGTGCACCACGACAACTGGCTGTTCTCCCTCCCTTTTTAGAATGTCCTCCACCCGCTCCGAGACATCCTTGACCCTTGCACCAGGGAGGCAACATACCATCCTGGAGTCTCGGTTGCGGCCGCAGAAACGCCTATCTATTCCCCTTACAATTGAATCGCCTATCACTATCGCTCTTCCACTCTTTTTCCTGCCCTCCTGTGCAACAGAGCCAGCCACGGTGCCATGAACTTGGCTGCTGCTGCCCTCCCCTGATGAGTCATCCCCCTCAACAGTACTCAAAGCGGTGTATCTGTTTTGCAGGGGGATGACCACAGGGGACCCCTGCACTACCTTCCTTGCACTACTCTTCCTGCTGGTCTTCCATTCCCTCGCTGGCTGTGGACCCTTCTCCTGCAGTAAGACCAACTCGCTACACGTGATACTCACGTCATTCTCAGCATCGTGGATGCTCCAGAGTGAATCCACCTTCAGCTCCAACTCCGCAACGCGGACCGTCAGTAGCCGGAGGTGGACACACTTCCCGCACATGTAGTCGTCAGGGACACTGGTGTTGTCCCTGTGTTCCCACATGGTACAGGAGGAGCATATCACATGACCGAGCTGTCCTGCCATGACTTAACCCTTAGATACACTTAAATTGCCGACAACAATGTTAAAAGTTACTGACTAATAAAGAAAAAGAAAAACTACTCACCAATCAGCAGCCAATCACTTACCACGTTGGCTGTGACGTCACCTTTTGATTTCTTTCTACTTCTTTTTTGACTTCTCTCAGGTGGAGCTGCACCGGTACGCCTCTCTGGACTCCCGCCTCTCTCGACGCTCCCCGGACTGCTGAGCCTTTTATAGGCCGCTGCCTCTCTCGACTCCCGCGTCTCTCGACGCTCCCCGGACTGCTGAGCCTTTTATAGGCCGCTGCCTCTCTCGACTCCCGCGTCTCTCGACGCTCCCCGGACTGCTGAGCCTTTTATAGGCCGCTGCCTCTCTCGACTCCCGCGTCTCTCGACGCTCCCCGGACTGCTGAGCCTTTTATAGGCCGCTGCCTCTCTCGACTCCCGCCTCTCTCGACGCTCCCCGGACTGCTGAGCCTTTTATAGGCCGCTGCCTCTCTCGACTCCCGCCTCTCTGGAGCGTGGGCAGGTACAACAGGAGCGGCGAGGTCGGGGCAAAGGAACAGCGAGAGATGGTAGAGGGACGTGATCGGGGCCCAGGAGTGGCCTGAGTTTGGGGCCAGAAGAGGCGAGGGGCAGCACGGGTCAGCCCACACTGTGATATGTGTGCACACTAGGTCCATGCAGCAGAGCAGGTCTCCAGTTGTCTTGGTTAATCTTTGCCAATGGACCAAGACCTAGCTCTGTCAAGCCTGTGTGGTGGCTGGTGTGCAACGGCCACCACATGTTAAAAAAAATCCACGCACAGGCATCTTCCACCCTTCAGAATGTAATTCAGGACCTGGAATATTAGGTCCTTCATTGAAACACCTGTGAACTCATCCTTTTTTGGCACGGAAGCAAGTCATCCTCGTTTCGAGGGACTACCTATGATGAGGGCTAACCTGGCGAGCTTTGATGACCCCGAGACGCAGAATGCTCACAGCGTCTGATCTGCCCTCTAGGCCTCCATAACCAGTGCCTGCAAAGAGACGCTCGGTCACTGAACCAGGAAATACCAGGACTGGTTTGATGAGAATGACTAGGAGATCCAAGAGCTGATAGATCGCAAGCGCAGGGCATTTCTGAGCCTTAAATAACAACCCAACTTGGGAGCAGCAAGGCAGCTTAAGGCCGAGATCCAACAAAAAAACTCCGGATCTAAAGAACAGATGGTGGATGGAGAAAGCACAAGAGATACAGCAGCTGATCAACAGCCAGAATGTGTGAGGATTCTTCATCGCAGTCAAGGCCACCTACGGCCCAAAAACCCAAGGACCCTGCCCACTGCTGGCCAAGAATGGGGAAACACTCATCAAGGACACCGAGGCAGTCAGGGCCCGCTGGAAGGAGCACTTCGAAGAACTCCTCAACCGAGACCCTGCCTTTGACTCGATTGTCCTCGACTCCATCCCGCAGCATGTTACCTGCCACCACCTCAGTAAAACCCCAGCCCTGCACGAGGTAGAAAAAGCCATAAGACAGCTTAAGAACAACAAGGCTACGGGAGCGGATGGAATCCCCGCTGAGGTACTGAAGTATGGTGGAGAGGCACTGTTGGCACGAATGCATGACCTCATCTATCTCATCTGGAGGGAGGAGAGCATGCCGGGAGATCTCAGAGATGCAGTGATCGTGACCATCTTTAAAAAAGGGGACAAATCTGACTGCGGCAATTACAGAGGAATCTCCCTGTTATCAGCCACTGGGAAAAGTCGTCACTAGATTCCTCCTCAACTGTCTTCTCCCTGTGGCTGAGGAGCTCCTTCCGGAGTCACAGTGCGGATTTCGTCCCCTACAGGGTACAACGGACATGATTTTTACAGCACGACAGCTGCAAGAAAAATGCAGGGTACAACACCAACCATTGTACATGGTCTTCTTTGACCTTACAACGACCTCTGACACTGTCAACCGCGAGGATCTATGGAGCACATCCTCCTCCTCGGATGCCCACAAAAGTTCGTCATCACCCTCCGCCTGCTCCACGACGACATGCAAACTGTGATCCTTACCAACGGATCCATTACAGACCCAATCCAAGTCCGGGCCGGAGTCAAACAGGGCTGCGTCATCGCTCCAACCCTCTTCTCAATCTTCCTTGCCACCATGCTCCACCTCACAATCAACAAGCTCCCCGCTGGAATGGAACTAAACTACAGAACCTGTGGGAACCTGTTCAACCTTCGTCGTCTCCAGGCCAGATCCAAGACCACCCCAACCTCTGTCGTCGAGCTACAGTACATGGACGATGCCTGCGTCTGCGCACATAAAGAGACTGAGTTCCAAGTCATAGTCAACATATTCATTGAGGCATACGAAAGCATGGGCCTGACACTAAACATCTGTAAGACAAAGGTCCTCCACCAATCTGTTCCCGCCGCACAGCACTGCCGCCAAGTCATCAAGATCCATGGCGCGGCCCTGGACAACGTGGACTAGTTCCCATACCTTGGGAGCCTCTTATCAACAAGGACAGACATTGACGACGAGATTCAACACCGCCTCCAGTGCGCCAGTGCAGCCTTCGGCTGCCTGAGGAAAAGAGTGTTTGAAGATCAGGCCCTCAAATCTGCCATCAAGCTCATGGTCTGCAGGGCTGTAGTAATAACCGCCCTCCTGTATGGCTCAGAGACATAGACCATGTATAGTAGACACCTCAAGTCACTGGAGAAATACCACCAACGATGTCTCTGCAAGATCCTGGAAACCCCCTGGGAGGACAGACGCACCAACGCTAGTGTCCTCGACCAGGCCAACATTCCCAGCATTGAAGCACTGACCACACTCGATTAGCTCCGCTGGGCAAGCTGCATTGTTTGCATGTCTGACACGCAACCCCCAAAACATGCGCTCTACTCGGAATTCCTTCATGGCAAACGAGGCAAACGTGGGCAGGGGACACATTTCAAGGACACCCTCAATGCCTCCTTGATATAGTGCAGCATCCCCACTGACACCTGGCAGTCCCTGGCCAAAGGTCGCCTTAAATGGAGGAAGTGCATCCGGGAGGGCGCTGAGCACCTCGAGTCTCGTCGCCGAGAGCATGCAGAAACCAAGCGCAGGCAGCAGAAAGAGCGTGCGGCAAACCAGTCCCACCCACCCTTTCCCTCAACGACTGTCTGTCCTACCTGTGACAGGGACTGTGGTTCTCGTATTGGATTGTTCAGTCACCTAAGAACTCATGTTAAGAGTGGAAGCAAGTCTTCCTCGATTCCGAGGGACTGCCTATGATGATGATGACACAGGACATTCAATGGGACATATGAAGGATGAGTTAGCCTTGTGGTTATGGTAGGGGCCTAGCAACCTGGATGTTATGAGTTCAAATGAAAGCATGGATAATTACGAATTGAATTCAATCAATCTGGTTATTTGTGTCTGGCATCTGAAAAAAAAAGCCTTGATTTTTGGGATATGGTAGCGTAGTGGTTATGTTAGAGGCTCTAATAATCCAGAGAGCGTGAGTTCAAAATCGGAAGTTTAAAAAAAATCTGGAAATAAATAAAAAGGCTGCTTTCAGTAAAAGTGACCATGAAGCTGCCGGATTGTTGTTAAAACTTCCTTCAGGGAAGGAGACATGCGTTCTTATGTCTGGTCTATATGTGACTCGTGCCAAATCAACATAGTTGACTCAACTGCCCTCTGAAGCGGCCTAGTAAGCCACATGTTTGCATCAACCCACTATTCAGCAGTTCAACTAGTACTCCCACTACCACCTTCTCAAGGTTAACTGGCGATGGGCAAGAAATAGCTGGCCTTGCCAGCGACACCACATTTCGAGAATAAATTAAAAATAAAGAAGTTACTGGTGGAATGTCTGACTAATTCAAGAATGATGAAAACGTCCTTACTTGTGAAATAAATGTAATATTCTCTACACAAAAGCAAAATACCGCAGATGCTGGAATCCGAAATAAACTGACAAAGGGTCACCGACCTGAAATGTTAACTCTGTTTTTCTCTCCACAGACGCTGCCTGACCCGCTGAGATTTGTAGCATTTCGCAGTTCCTACCTGACAATCTTATATTGATCACAATATAATAAAAATGAGGAACATTTACTTTACATGACTGGGGACCCTTGATGTCAATGTGTAAATAAATTACAAACTATCAGCATTATAGACACAGGGAATGACTTGAGATGCAGGGCTGTGTCATGATGCTCTGTCTCTCTCTGCCTGTGTAATTATGGAGAAAGTTAGCGTAACTAGCTGGTATTGCAGTGAGCACACAATCTGCTTACCTTCAATGTGTTACAGACATTGTGGAAGGGCTCTCTGGGAGCAAAGCTACACTACCAGCATTGCACCAACTTTGCGTGCATGAAAATTGTTTTCACAGTTACTTTAAAGTTGAAGTTAATTAAATTCATCTAAAAAGTAGTGCATTTAAAAGCAGATGGGTCAAGAGATACAGGGGCCGAAATTCAGGTCCAACCGAAATGGGGCGCACCTAACGCTCTTGAAGTGTTTTTTCCGCCGCTGTGAATGAGGTGGCCTCTTTCGTAAAATTCAGCAATTTTATTTTAGAGCGGTCCGGAAGCCAGTCATAATGGGGGTGGAAGTGTGGCGGTGAGCGCTCTAGAGGGGCGGAAGTGGAAGCGGGATGGAGTTTCTGCTGCTGTCAGTCATCAACCTGGTGCTGATGATGACTTTATGCATAAAGACATCATTAGCACCAGGCTGATGACTGACAGCAGCAGAGACTCCATCCCGTCACCACGTAGCTCCCCTTCACTTAAACGGGAAAGCCTTTGCTATTTTTAAACTTCGGTCCACTGGTCCACTAGGGAGGGTTCAGGCTGGGCCAGTGGCCCGGCACCAAAGAGGGGGTGCCAGGCTGCCTGTTGGTGGCACGGCCTAACTCGGGGGCATAATTGTCGGCCTGGCCTGGCAGTCGGCCGTCAAAAAAAACATGGCAGCCGCGGCAGTGCGCTCTCCCCTTGAATGAGTGCCGCACAGCCATGCCACGCACACTGAAAACACAGTGCACCGACAGGAAAAGCTGTCGGGGGCACCGTGCAGCGGGACGAAGAGTTTTGCAGATGAATTTATATGGAGGTGCGGGAGATCGGCGGTGGGCGCTTTGATTATTCACTTAGGAGGGGTTGGCAGCAGCGGTGCGGAAGTCGGGACCGCCGGAAAAAACCCCCAGGTGAATTTCGTTGGCGGCGGCCATTCTACCGAAAATCGACTCTGCTGCTTGGTCGCCGCTTTCCAGCAGTAAGAGGCCTTTTCGGGGGGCTGAATTTCGGCCCCACAATGTTCTATTGACTATATCAAACATTTCATACTATAACCAAATACCTACCCTAATTATGCAGCAACAATCAAGCTCCTTCTTCCCCAAGTACACTTCAATGATAAGGTCCCCAGCTTGTGCAATCTAAAGAAAACATTTTCCAGTCACTTTACATTCTCTCGACAGTATCCAATACATTTACAGACAGTTTTTATTTTTGGAATCCCGACAGGCAAAAGCTTTCAAAAGTTATCTTGTTCTATTTTGAGTTTGGTTTAATGAAAAAGAACTTTACACAAAGTGATGAGAGATTTGCATAGAAACATTGAGCAATCACAGAAAGCAACATACACAAAAAATAGATTTTCAAGCAATACAGATGCAGGGTTGTGCTTTGTGGTTATCCAAAGCCAATATCTATCCTTAATGTTGTAGCATGCAATATATATTTGAGCTGATACAAATGGAGATGTTTTGTGATTTTGAACCTGGTACTAGTAGCCAATTTCAAACTACGAACAAGTTTATGAACTTCCCCTGCTCCATAGCACAACTAGTATTGCATAAACGCTGAAACTCAGGAAAGGAAGCAGGTTCCCAGAACTAAGAACCAATTGTCAATTTTTCCCTTTCTTTGGGGTTAAGGCCAGTAAAAGGTTGATGTTATCATCCCAATACACTTTACTGATACCAAGAACATGAGAACTTTTAGCAACAGGAAAAGGCCATTGCGTCCCTTTTCCACATCTCATATCAGTAACAAATACCATTGCTTCTTCAGTAATAAAGTACAAGGGTAATGCCAAGTGCAAAACAATAAATTAGTTAGCTGCCAATAAGAGGACGAATTAAGGGCTAAAAATTTCAGGGCTTAACGCCACTCGTTACCGGCAAAAAATGGGCAGAAGAGGCCGGTCGCTGCTCTTTCGTCAACAAGTGGCGAGTCCCGCAGCGTCCTCCATTTTCCCAGGCCCGGTAGCGCTGCCGTTAAGAAGCATCGCCCTGCAAAGAGGGAGTGGTGATATCATTCGGCATGCAACGCCGACTTAATGTCACCGCGGTGAACTTCGGCATAGCGCTGAGTTCAGTGCTGGGTCCAAAGCACGCCAGGTAAACCTAGCGTGCAGGCAGACTCAGAGGTGCTGTCAGCATCTCTTAAAGGGACAGACACATATTTCAGCTAAGTTTGCATTTAAGCTTTAGAACTGGTTTCTTTTGATTTTACTTAAGAAGTGGTTTGTTGCAATAAATGTTTTTAAAGTTTTTAAGTGTGTAGGGAGTGCTGCTTGATGCTTGCAAGGCCTTGGTTAGTAAAGGAACGCCTCTGAGAAGACAGAAAATGCTGCAAATACTCAGCCGATCAGGTAACTTCCGTGAAGAGTGAAACAGAGTTCACGTCTCAGGTCGAGATGCTGCCTGACCTGTTGAGTATTTCCAGCAGTTTATGCTGTCATTTCAGATTGACAGCATCCTCTTGCAGAGGGAAGAGGAAGATGCAGAAGAGGAAGATGCAGAAAAGGTGGAAACAGAAGGAAGGATGCAACCCAGACAGCCCCTTTCTGGCTGGGATATCCAGGATGGAATCATCCACCTGCGGTACAAGTGACCACAACCCCAATTCCCCTTTGAGCATTTGTCTCACATCTTTCCTTCCCTCTGCTGCTGACAATCACAGCCTTCTCTTGGCCATGATGCTGAAATAAAAGCCACACAAAGCAAACTTTGCAATCCAACCTTATACATCTATCCATCCAATATGACATCAATAAATCAACTCATCACCCTTGTGCATTCTCTTAGTGACTGGCTTGTGTGTGCCTTTGCTGATCCTACTGATGTCATGCAGTGCTACCTCACTGACTGCAGCATGGCTGGTGGAAGGCTGCTGACTTTCAGTGGGGGACACTGCAAATGACCCTGAGGAGGTGGTGGCTGGAGTGTCCAATCAAGTGACGGTGCTCCTTCTTCTTCTTCACTCTCTTCTCCATCTTTTTGGCCAACCGCTGGTTGGGCAGGCTAGACCTTCATCTAGTCCCATTTCCCCACCCTTTCCCCGTATCCCTGCAATTTGTTTTCTTCAGTTATGTATCCAATTCCCTTTTGAAAGCTATGACTGAATCTGCCTCCACCACCCTTTCAGACAGTGCATTACCACTCGCTGCTTAAAAATGTTTTTCCTCATGTCACCTTTGGTTCTTCTGCCAATCACCTTAAATCCATGTCTTCTGGTTCTCGACTGTTCTGCCAATGGGATCAGTTTCTCTCTATCTACTCTGTCTAGACCTCATGATTTTGAACACCTCCATCAAATCTCCTCTCAACCTTCTCTGCTCTAAGGAAAACCACCCCAGCTTATAAGAACATAAGAACATATGAAATAGGAGCAGGTGTAGGCCACTTGGCCCCTTAAGCCTGCTCTGCCATTCAACATCATCTGAGCTTGGCCTCAATTCCACTTTCCTGTCTGCTCCCCATAACCCTTGACTCCTCTATAGTTCAAAAATCTGTCTATCTCCACTGTAAATATATTCAATGACCCAGCCTCCACAGCTCTCTGGGGTAGAGAATTCCAAAGATTCACGACCTTCTGAGAGAAGAAATTTCTCCTCATCTACGTTTTAAATGGGTGACCCCTTATTCTGAAACTATGCCCCCTAGTTCTAGATTCTCTGCCGAAGGGAAACATTCTCTCTGCAGCCACCCTGTCAAGCCACCTCAGAATCTTATATGTTTCAATACAATCACCTTTCATTCTTCTAAATGCCAATGAGTATAGGTCCAACCTGCTCAACCTTTCTTCATAAGACAACCCCTTCATCTCCGGAATCAACCTCATGAACGTTCTCTGAATTGCCTCCAATGCAAGTATATCACTCCTTAAATAAGGAGACCAAAACTGTACACAGTACTCCGGGCGTACAGTTGTAGCAAGACTTCCCTACTTTTATACTCCATCCCCCTTGCAATAAAGGTCAACATCTCTCTCTCCCCCCTGTCGCTGCAGATAATTCAAATTAAGTGATGATTCTCCGCCCGAATTTATGGGGTAAAGAATCGATTGAAATTGCCCTCTTTGAAAACAAAAATCATTGGGGCGGTGTTTGGGGCGGCTGAGGAGTGGAAATGTATGGGAGTGGGGCGGGCTGCCTGTTGAGGGGATGCCAGGCTGACTATTGGCGGCCCGACCGAACCCGTGGCTGCCATTGTCGGGCTGACAATTAAAATAAAATGGCGGCCACGGCAGCACGCCCTCCCCTTTAAGGAAGCTGGCAGCCACTGGCACCTTCCCACCGGAAAAAGCTGTCGGGGGCACTGACGGGCAGCTGCTCTGTTACTGCCGAGCGGTAAGGAGTCGGCGCATGCCTGACGGGGCGAGAAACGAGGCGCAGCAGAAACTCGTTCACCTGCCCCAGTCGGAAAGGCCTTACCTTACCATAGACACGGTAATGGACTTTAAACAGGGGGGCAATTTCAGCCCTTTTGTGTCCTCCTCACAACTTGCTTTTCCACCCATCTTTGTATCATCAGCAAATTTGGCTACAGTACACGGTCCATTGATCCAAGTTATTAATATAGATTGTAAGTAGTTGAGGCCGCAGTAGTTGATCCCTGTGGCACTCCACTAGTTTGTTAGCCTGAAAATGAGCCATTTTTCCCGACTCTCTGTTTTCTGTTAGTTAGCCAATCCTCTATCCATCCAAATATATTACCCCAACCTCATGAGCTCTTATCCTTTGCAGTAAACTGTTTATGTGGCACCTTACTGAATGACTTCTATAAATCCAAATACACGACATCTACTGGTTCCCCTTTATCCACCCTACTCATTACATCCTCAAATAACTCTAGCAAATGTTTCAAATGTGATTTCCCTTTCATAAAACCATGCTGACTCTGCTTGATTGTATTATGATTTTCTAACTGTCCTGCTACTACTTCCTTAATAATGGACTCTAGCATTTTCCCAATGACAGATGTTAGACTAACTGCTCTATAGTTTCCTGCTTTCTGTCACCCTCATTTCTTGAATAGGGGCATTACATTTATTGGTTTTCCAATCTCATAATCTATCTTCTCGCTATTTATTTTTTTTAAGTCATCCTTTGTTGGTTTCTAAAAATTTCCCAATCCTCTGGCCTACCACTAAACTTCGCAACATTGTATGCCTTTGTTTTCAATTTGATACCATCCTTAACTTCCTTAGTTAGCCAAGGATGGTTCATCCTTCTCAGAGTTTTTCTTCCTCACTGGAATATATCTTTGCTGAGAGTTGTGAAATATGTCCTTAAATGTTTGCCACGGCTTATCTACCGTCTTAGCCTTTAATTTATTTTTTCCAGTCCACTTTGGCCAACTCTGTTTTCATACCTTTGTAATTGCTTTTATTTAAGTTCAGGACACTAGTTTGAGATCCAAGTTTCTCACCCTCAAACTGAATTTGAAATTCTAACATGCTATGACCACTTTTCCCGTCAGGATCCTTTACTGTGAGATCATTACTTAATCCTATCTCATTACATATTACTTGATCTAAAATTGCCTGTTCCCTGGTTGGTTCCACAACGTATTGTTCTGAGAAATCATCCTCCGGTCTATCCATGTAACTGAAGTCCTTCATCCCTGGAACAATTCATGTAAATCTTTTTTGCACCCTCTCTAAGGCCTTCACATCCTTCCTAATGTGTGCTGCCCAGAATTGGACACAATGTTCCAATTGAGGTTGGACCAATCTTTTATAAAGGTTCATCATAACTTGCTTGCTTTTCTTGGGTGTGTGAAATGAAGAAGGCACAAGGATGGAGTTGTGATGTGGGAAGGGCGGGAAAGCAAGAAGTGCCTGCCAGAAGGAGGATAACATATGACGGTACCAGCATCTTGCATTCTTTCTGCCCCACCACTGGCCAAGGTCTCAGCCATGCTCTAGCCAAGGAGGTGAGGACATGTGCCTCGTGATTGGTACAGATTGGTGATAGGTGAGTGATGGAGGCGGGGGGGGGGGGGGAGCTGTGCACTGAACAATGTGTGAGGCTAGTGATTCAGTTGGTAGGAGATGGTTTTTGCAGATGGATTTACTGACCTTGACCAGTGGTCTGAGGTCATGAAGTTTCTTTAGGCACTGGAGCCAGGTGGTGGGGGTGACATTGCTGGAAGTGATGGCCTCTCTTGCAGTGTTGACAAACTGCACAAAGCTGGAGTGCTGGGTGAGAGACCCTGGATGCTCCTTCCCTAGCTTGCTGAGCCATTTGTGTTAGTGCTGAAGCACGACTCCCATTTTTTGAGGTTTGGAAGACAATTCAGCTTCAAGTGCTTATGACTACCATTTGGGACTTCTTTTTAATGCTTTTTAAAAAAAAACAGTAAGGCTGAAAATTGCATTTTTTTTTAAACTTAATTTTAATTAGTTATGAATGTTGATGGCGCTTTTAATTGGCCACAATTCCTTGTGAACTCCATAGCATTGCCTCACTCCCAGAAGCTGGACCGCCACTTCAGGATGGGAACTTCGACTTCTAGGCCTGCACTAATGCATCTAGGAGGGCAGTAAAACTCTTTCTCAGGAAGTGCTTCATCCATTTTCAGCGGCCATTATCCTGAATTGCCAGTGATACCAGCAACTCTTGTGGCAGACACAAATTTCGCCCCCCTAGGTTTTCCAACAGTAAAAGTTTTTGTCTCCTCCCCAGTGCAAAACAGTCCATTTTGCAAATGACATTGAATTAAAATTCCATACTATGGACAGATTATGCTGTTGGTGTTCTTGATACTGACAGCCAATCAATAAATTAAAATTTAACAATTAGTGATGAAGCTGTCATTTCATTGTTATAAGATATTACAAATGTGCATTTTTTAGATGGATTAAAAATTGTAACATATATAAATGAATTAAATATAAACTCTTTCATCTCAAAGCAATCAGCTAATTGCAAATGAAAGCAATGACTACTCCTGAAATTATTATTTGTTTAACTATTTGTGTTCTTGGGATGTGGGCAACATTGGCAAGGCCACATTTATTGTCCATCCCTAGTTGTCTTGAGAAGGTGCTGGTGGACTGTCTTCTGGAACCACTAGGGTTTTTATAGTTATGGGGCTCCAACAATGGCATTAGGTCAGGCATTCCAGAATTTTGACCGGGCAAAGCTGAAAGAACAACAGTATGGGGGCAAGTTTCGGGCCGCGACTAGAACTGCGCAGCTCCGAGAGCCACGCCTGTTTTCTGCGCTGAAAAGCGCGTCAAAAACTTACTGCGTGATTCTCCAATTGAAATTGGCTCCGTTCTAGGTCGGCACGGCTGAGGTCAAAGCGTGGCGCCAATTCTCTGCCTGCAGGGGGGCGGGGCTAGGTCACAGAAGCTGACATCGTGCCGGCAGCTCTGCGCATGTGCGCTGGAGCGTGCGCGCATGTGCAGTGTAAAATAAACATTGGCACTCGGCCATTTTCAAAGGTACATCGTCCTTTGGGTTTTAAGCTAGCGCTCATAGTACTCTGGCGAACAATACAGTAAGTTATCGTCTAAGTTTGTGGTTGGGCATAGTGGGATATCTAATCCTAGTTTGGGGCCCAACTGTCGTGGCATCAAGAATCCTGGTGTTATAAAGTCACTTTCGTCGTTGATGGTTCCACTCATGAGTGCGTGTAACAGCTTGATGAGGTCTTCACTTTAGTTATTAAAGGTTTTCTTAAACCACTCTTTACGCTGGGAGAGTATTAATATGGGTCACTCGTATAACCGCGGCGGCTGGCACGAGATTTACCAACCCAGTTAACCTTAACTGATTCAAGCTTGCGCTCATACATCAATGTTTATCACTGCTGAAGTCCATGGCGGGTGTGGCTAAGCAAGGTGTCTTGGGCTACATGTGTGTGCCTAATTGGCTTAATGTTGAGAATGCAACGTTTTTTTAATGTCGTTTTGAGTATGTGCGCATGCGGCAGTAAACAAGATGGTCAGGGCCTCCAAGCAGAGGCATGTTGTTAAGATTAGGTAATTGTCTTGTATTAAGAGGTGTAGGCGAATTAGCAAGAAGATGCCAGCTACAACTATGGTGCTGGAGTGGAGTAGGGCAGAGACTGGCTTAGGGCCTTCTATGGCTGCCGGCAATCAAGGGTGGAGTCCAAAGTATGCAGATTTTCCTGCTGCGGTGAGGACTAGGCCCAAGAGTGGCAGGGTTAGGTCTTTGTCTTTAGATAAAATAAAGAGTTGTTGAATTTCCCACGAGTTCAGGTTTATAGCCAGTCAGGCCATGCTTAAGATAAGTCCGATGTCCCCCATTCAGTTGTAGATGACAGCTTGTGGAGCTGCAGTATTTGCATCTGCTCGACTGTATCATCAGCCAATGAGAAGGAAGGACATGATTCTGGCGTTTGTGTGTGTCTGGGGCCCGCCTCACTGACGTCTCCCACCTCTGTTCACTGGCCGAATGGCCTGCCTGCCTGCAAGTTACTTTGCAGCTCGGAAGGCTGCTGCTGCTGCTTCAGACAGGTAGGAAAATTCAATTTTTTAAAATTAGTTTTATTTATCATTTATTATTCAGGATGGCTCTTTATTTGTAAAAGTGAAACTGTTAAATGCTTGTAAAATTCAATTACTTCCCCCCACCACCCCCCCACCCCATCTCTCGTTCACTACGCCTGATTTGTAAGTGTAGGCAACGTTTTTCTGAGTGCACAAAAATCTACACTTACTCCATTCTGTTAGTTTGGAGTAAGTTTTCGCTGCCTAAACTTGCAAAACAGGTGTAAGTGGCTGGACACGCCCCCTTTTGAAAAAAAAATCTGTTCTGCAATGAAACTATTCTAACTCACGAGAACTGGAGCAAACTAAATGCTGAGAATTGCAATTTCTAAGATGCTCTATTCTAAACTAGTTGCTCCAAAAAAATAGGAGCAACTTAGGCCGAAACTTGACCCCTATATGTCCAAGTCTGGATGACCTGTAACCTGGAGAGGAATTGGAGGTGATGGTGTTTCCATGACATTCTCACTCTTGTTCTTCTCAGTAGTACATGTTGTGGGGCAGGTATGTGCTCTTGATGTAAGCTTGGTGAGCTGCTGTGTGCATCCTATGGATAGTACATACTGCAGCCACAGTATGCTGGTAGTGGAGGAGGTCGGATATTGAGTTTAGTGGCACGCATCCCGATCATGTGGACAGCTCTATCCTCGATGGGGTTGGCTGATGAGTATTCCATTACATTCCTTTATTGAGTCTTGGAGATTATGGAGATGCATAGAAGGGCCATGAGGCGACTCACTTGTTGCAGAGTACCCAATCTCTGCCAAGCTAGAGTACATTCTGTGCGCCTTGCTTTCAGCTGTGTTTCCTCCAGATGGTATTCAACATGAGAGGCAAGGTTAGGAAAGCAGAACAGCAAGAATTGACAACAGGGGCTGAAAAAGGTGGAAAGAGAGAGAGGAAAGGAGTTCTTAGCACTGAATGTAAGAAAGATAGGTTCCAAATCCAGTCTGGTAGCAATGATTGCAAATACATTCCCTTAGTAAATATGCTAGGATGCAATGGTTAATTATTTTTGAATCCAGAAACTAGAAACCAAGTCATACATGGCATTAGGCACTATCCCAAGAATATCACAACAGCACTAAAATGTTAACCATATCAGCACCAGTACTCTGTAAAACTCTGCAATTCTGACCATCCATCCAAACAGCATTGTGTTGCCATGCAGTGGGTCATAATAGTGGTACATATAAACACACACCTGACCAGTATGTGAATAAACATCCTTTAAAGAAGTCTCAATAAAATCTATAAAATAAATTATATGGGGCCGAAATCAGGCCGCCAGAAAGCTGGCACGGCTAGCTTTTTTTGATGTTTTTACCGTCGAGTGCGATGAGGTGGTCTTTCGGTCGATTTTCTCCACTTTGCCGCTTTTTTCGGATCAGACCGGAAGCCGGTCATAATGTGGGCGGAAGTGTGGCGGTAGTTGCTGGTGAGGGGCGGAAGTGGGGGCGGGACAGAGTCTCCGTCGCTGTCACTCAGTGGCGGAGTGGTGGTGACGTCACTGCGTGTATGCGTCACCACACTGTCCCCTCATTTAAAGGCGAGAGAAGCAGTGATTTTTTAGGTTCAGCCACTGGGCCACCAGTGAGGGTTCTGGCCGGGCCAGTGGCCTGGCACCCAAAAATGGGTGTCAGACTGCCTGTTAGTGACCTGGCTGAACCCATGACCATAGTTGTCCGGCCAATCGGGAAGTCAGCCAGCAAAAAAAAAACATTCCCTTGAAAGGCTGCTGCGCTGCCGTAGCTCACATACAAGAAACCAGGTGCACCGCCAGAAAAAGCTGTCGGGGGCACCGTGCGGCGGATTGTGAATTTTTAAGGTAAATTTCGCACGGAGTGGGCTGGAGGTGCGGGAGAGCGGCGGTGCGCGCTTTGATGATGGGCTTGGGGCGGTCGGCTGCAGCGGGGTGGAAGTGGGGACCTTCCGAAAAATCCCCAAGGTGAATTTGGATCGTGGACGCTAATGGACTGCAACGCGGCGGCCACTCGATTCCGCCGCAAGGCCGCCGCAAAACGACGGTACTGGGCCTTATCCAGACCCGGAATTTTGGCATCTATAGCTTTAAATATTTAAAGTACGTAAACTAACAGTTCACTGAATAGAACACTTATGATGAGGTGAAATTATATATATATATATATATATATATAAATATATACAAATATATAATACATATACATTTATGTTTAAAAATATATATATACACATAAATCAAAGGTAAATATTGCCAACCAACATGTCCATACCTGTGTATCTTTCCATGTCGTTATAAAGCTATTTTCGATCTCCATCTGTTTCACCTGGTCTTCATTAACCTATTTCAAGCAAAGCACAGAAACATTTATCAAAAAGTACAAAGAAATGATAAATATCTGTAGGTGGCAAACAAAAAAAAATTAACCAATCCATTAATACCATGAAGGATAATTTAGGTAGATGATGGAGGATAGCTATGCTATACTTATCAAGTAGAATTAACAATTCAATGATAGTCCTCCTTTGTCTTAGTTATCTGTCCTTTATGTTTTTATAAATCATTTAAAAGAAAATGGTGCATTTAATCTTGGGTGTAAAAAATTTATCTGACTGTTGAATCTCCAAGGGTTTCCAGAGGAAATTAGTGGAAAGTCTGCTGGGAGAATGATCAAATTGAGGGAGAAATTCCTGCTGGAAGACTAAATCCTGCATTAAATGCAGCTCTTGTCACCTTTTTTCCAACAGCGTTCGTATTCCAGAGCTTTATCCTCCTACGCCAGCTCTTGTATTTGACTTATATATATATATATATATATATATATGCACATGCACACCTATCTACACACATATATATCTGCACAAGTATACAATATATCTATACACATGTACATTTACATATCCACACACATATACCATTGATATACATTGTTCTGCCTCCTCAACTTCTTTATTCTATTGATTAAAGATCCAAGTGTATGTTTTTCATTTCTGTGCCGCAGTGATTTAGTTTGGTCTTCAAAGTTTGTTTCATTGTTTGCCTTTCTTGCAATATAACTGAAAACTCTGATACTACCACTCAGCTCTATCCTCCCTCTCTTCCTATGGCAAATCTTCTTAGGAATCCAAAATTATTCTGGAGAGTGAGGATAACTCCATCCAGCACAAACCATCTCCTCCAACCTCCCTATCCTGCACTTTCAACCCTCACTTCAGACAATAAATGTGCGAGTTCATGATTTATTTGCATCCAAAATTGCGGCAATCCATTCAGTTGCTTCCTCCCTCCCCTTTTCATTCTTAGGGACCGAAATACTCCTGTTTTGTGCCTCCGGGAGGCACTAAGGGGTGCAAAACTGTTTTTGCCTGCGCAGAGGTGTTACCAGCTCTTGCAAAATTGTGCGGCAGTTAACGGAGGCGCGAATGTATTAGAGCCACGGCCCCGGCCTCTGTGCCTCCAGCGATGACGTCATCGCCGTGTGCGACGACCCCTTTTTGCCCCATGGCAGGTGGCGAACCGTGCCGGTCACCCCTCGCGGGGTGAAACTTAAAGAGCAGGTGCGCTGCATGCCACCATCTTTTACTTTCCCCCCCTTACCGGTCGGGTCATTCGGTATGCCTTTTGTGGGGTCTGGGGCGCAATCGTGCCGTTTCGGTGCCGGGCTGCGGCCACGGCACCCCTTCGACCTGGTGGCCCAGTGGAGGCCTTCAAAGGGCCTGCAGAACTCGCAACCTCCCTACCCTTTAACGGAAAGAGAGGCCACGTGACGCTCCACGATGCACCCTTGTAGCGTCCCTGATCCTGCCTCAAAAGGAATTGGAACGTGCGACATTGCGCTTCACTTCCTGTGAGGGCGGTAACTGGAATTTCGTGGCCGGGCGGGACTTCTGCACTGGGTTCAGGAAGTTCTGCCTCGCCTCGGTCACCGCCCTCAAACGGAACGTAAACGAATTGCGACCCCTTAGTCCTCACCAATTAAGCTGGAAGCCCAATACTCCCTGCTTTCATAGAAACTTTGGAACAAGTATTCCGCCATTCAATTAGATCATAGTTGATCTCGACCACAACTTCATTTACTTATCTGTGTTTGTTCCATATCCCTTGAAACCCTTACCTAACAAAGAGCCAAGTTTATGCTACCTGTCTTCAAAATTTAACACTTTAAGCCCTGGTTTAATTCCAGTGAATCTGCGCTGTACCATTTCCAAGACTGTCCTGAGGTTCGGTGCCCAAAATTGAACGTGGTACCCCAGATGGGATCTGTCCAAGGCTCTGTACAACTGCAGCATCACTTCCTCACTTTTGCATCCAATTCAATTTATCACTGAGTTGGGAGCAATTTATTTTATGCAGAGGGTTATTGGAACAGGGAATGCTATGCCATAGGGAACAGTTGAAGCAGAGGCTACTGCATCTTTTAAGGGAAAATTTTGGATAAATATTTGAAGCAGAGAAATATGCACCTGTCCAGATGATTTCTACTCGGATCACAAAACGACACACATCATACATATATGAAGCTATCATGCCTAACAGAATGACTCATACCTTGGCATAGTTTACAATTGGCGATTTTAGTTCATGGTTTCAAAATGGACACTGCTACTTGCTCATGATATAACACAATTACCTCAAATAAAATATTACAGGATTAGTGCTAATTACCCAATTTAGGATAAAAAGTACTAACAAATAACTTTCTTTACTTCCAGAATCAAATATTTATTTATGTATTTATCCCACCAGTGGCGACCTAGGCCTCAACGCTTTGGGATTCATTCCTTAAACCCTTTTGCCTCTCTCCCTTTAAGAGCCTTCCCAAAACCCATTTCTTTGACCAAGCTCTTGGTCACCTCTCCTAATGTTTCTTTCTTTCGCTCAGCATCCACATTTTTGATTATGCCTGTGTGAAGCACCTTGAGACGTCTTTCTACATTAAAGGTGCTATATAAATGTGAGTTGTTGTTGTAGTAGTGTTGTTTCAAACATTTAACAGCACTTATAAAACTCAGTCGCATTTAGAAAAAAATGGTCAAATCAAAATTTAGTCAGACTAGCATGTCTCTAATATTCAGACTCCCAGTTTCAAACGAATGAATTTTCTCAAGAAAATGTAAATCAGTTGCCTATTCTTATCTGTTAGTTATTATGTCTTTCATATTTTCTTTTTTATACAATTCTACAAGTTTGCTTGACTACATACAACAGATTAACTACTTTGGTGACATCAATTCCATGAAAAAGAACTTTTAAAAACACACTTTAATGGTCAGATGAGATCTTAAGACATCAGGGTAAGGAAGCATGCAACACATTCCTTGTTTATTGTTCTGCAGTAATGTGTTAGATATAATCGTTGTAAATGATTTGATATCATATTTCTTGAAAAACTATATAAATTATTAAGTGCACTGATTTACAACAATATCAAGTCACTATCATTTTATGACCAAAAATATGTACTTACACCAAAGAGTTGAACATACAAATTGATAAGATCCTCCACAACATTCACTTCTTGTTTAGTTTGACCTTCTGTTTGGAATAAGTAGGATGAAAACACTTGGGACAAACTGTGTGTGTTCATTTGATTCATCTTTGAACATTTCTGTACTCTGTAGGAGGGGAAGGAGTAATTTAACATATATACAACTTTACTGCCACAATGACACATTACTGCTCTGAAGGTTTATGCAAACCCACAGCATCCTTATTGCCAAGGCACAATATCTGAAGGCTTTGTGATGCACCACTACTTTTTCCATATTATTTAACAAACAGAGTCATTATGGTGTGTAGTATGTGATTTTAAAGGGAGGGTGAGTATCGTGCCAGCGAGGCCCGAAACTGACGGCGAACCCGGGGACTTTGGGTCCCAGCCGATCTGAATGTTTGAATAAATGTCTTGCACGGGTCTTGCCCAAACCGGGTCAGATCCACTATCTTTCCAGTGGGTGGGAGTGGGAATTTGGTGGCGGGACGCCTCAGCCGGGTCCCCAGTTTCAGTTGATGGTGGGGTGGGGAGGAGCCCGGGGCAAGGCAGTCCCAAGCCTTGTGGGGTCGGGAAGAGCACTCCTGCTCATCCTGGCCTACAATCTGGCTCTGGGCAGGGCTCCAAATAATGGGCCAGAATTTAGCGTCTCTGTGATGGCATAGCATACGGCATCATAAACCTTCTGAAAGGCCTCGCAACTTCGGGTTTCCGCATGCGCTGTGCATGGGAGAAAACCCAAAACTTGCGATCTGTCAATGTACTCGAGAGATCTACCGAACTGACGAGAAAATCACTTTCATTGGTGCAGAACTTCCCAGCAATTGCCCACGAAACTCTTACAGCTGGTAAAAGCAGACGTAGGGAAACAAAATCCTCCTTTCTCAGTGGAGGACCTGGCCCACTTGATCCCAGGGACGCTTCCAAACCACCTGCATCCCTGGGATCCAGGGGCCTTTACGCAGGCATACTCCTGGAGGACCAGGACCTGAATTCTCCGTAGCATTGGAGCCAGGAGGTAAGTTCGTAGATGTTTCGTGGGTTCGAGGCATACTTCGGAGGTACGCCTCCGACCGCAAATTCAGGGCCAATATTGCAGTTGGGTCCCGATGACATCATCAGGAAGCAATCTGCTTATTTAAAGATGCACTCCGCTTCCTTTCTGCGGTTGTCCCGCTCACCTGCTTCAAAGGAACAATCTAAGATCGGGACATGGTTGAAAGACAGCGGGATTATAGGTGGTAAGTGACTGCCCTCATTTAAACCCAAGTGGGTAGAGTTAAAATTGGAACCAATGTTTCAGTTAAAATTATCTATATTGCACAGCTCTTATAGTTTGCGTAAACTTCATTTTATCACTAATGCTGTTTCGGCAGGATGGGTTTAAGTAAAGAGAGAGAGAGAGAGGCATGTTGGGCTTCACCAAATCAGATGTTGTGACCTCAGGTAACTTTCAACAAACTCTATAGAGGAATTGAACTTTATTACAATTGCTACAGCAATAAGTGCTATAAAATCCTTGGATTGCCACAGAAACGGAATATTCTGGCCCTTTTGTCTCTAAGGGCCTGAGGGAGAAGTGGAACGTTTTGCAGCGCTCTAATAACAAGAGAAGCTGGAGAATGAGACTGGAAGCTGGAAAGGTTTTTTCCGAGATGTACAGCTGCAACTGACCTCTCCTGAACTAGACATTACACAGCAGCTAGACAAGCTTTCCCTGTAGCAGCTGAATAGTATATCTGTCTGAAATGTCTAACTAGAAACACACATACTGGAATTAAGAGAGACTTTTAATAGCTTCTCCAATATACAGAGGGGGTAATATTTTTCACCGCGAGTGGAAACACGGGTGCAAAGGGATCCAGTTTAGAAGGCCAATCTCCTATGACTGAAGAGCAAAAACACGTCAGGTCTAGTGCAGTCAGGATAACCAGATCTTGAAGGGTCTGCTGTTGGCCCCATTCCCGATTGCCTCTCCCCCTGGAGTCACCTTGCTGTCCCTGCACGACTGGTGAATTGCCCTTGTGGTTGCAACAAGCACCCACAACTCGCCAGTAATAAACAAATGAGACTAGCAGAATAATTTGCTGTAGTGCTGAAACTGTCCATATTAGGCACATGCACTGCACTCTGACCATGATCTAATTCAGGCACAATTCAATTTCTAGGACTCAAGTGCTTCCAATCATATGTTTGATTAAGCTGACCAGATTGTCAGTGCACTGGTCCTCCAGTTACAGACCACAGGCATGTAGGACTCCACAATTAGGAGCAGGAGTAGTAGGCCATACAGCCCCTCGAGCCTGCTCCACCATTCAATAAAATCATGGCTCATCATTGACCTCAACCTTGAATATACGCAATGACTGGGCATCCACGGCTCTTTGGGGCAGAGAATTCCAAAGATTCACAATCATCTTAGTGAAGAAATTCCTCCTCATCTCAGTCGTAAAAGGCCGGCCCTTTATCCTGGGACGATGCTCCCTAGTTCTAGACTCTCCAACCAGGGGAAACAATCTCTCAGCATCTATCCTGTCAATCCCCCTCAGAATCTTATATGTTTCAATGAGATCACCTCTCATTCTTCTAAACTCCAGAGAGCATAGGCCGAAATCTACTCAATCTTTCCTCATAGGACAACCCTCTCATCCCAGGAATCTATCTAGTGAACCTTTGTTGCACCGCATCTTCGGCAAGCATATCCTTAAATAAAGAGACCAAAACTGTGCACAGTACTCCAGATGTGGTCTCACCAGAGACTTGTACAATTGTCGCAAGACTTTTTTACTTTTGTACTCAAAACCTGTTGCAATAAAGGCCAACATGCCATTTGCCTTCCGAATTGTTTGCTGTACCTGCATACTAACTCTGTGTTTCTTGTACTAGGGCACCAACACTTAATAGTTTCTGTCCATTTAAAAAAATTGTGCTTTTCTATTTTTCCGATCAAAGTGTATAATCTCACATTTCCCCACATTACACTCCATCTGCCACCTTATTGCCCACTCACTTAACCTGTCTATATCCCTTTGCAAGTTCTTTGCGTCATAAAATCATAGAAATTTACAGCATGGAAGGAGGCTATTTTGGCCCATTGTGTCCACGCCGGCCAACAAAGAGCTATCCAGCCTAATCCCACTTTCCAGCTCTTGGTCCGTAGCGCTGTAGGTTACGGCACTTCAAGTGCACATGGAAGTACTTTTAAAATGTGGTGAGGGTTTCTGCTTCTACCACTCTTTCAGGCAGTGAGTTCCAGACCCCACCATCCTCTGGGTGAAGAAATTTCACTCAAATCCCTCTAAAACTTTCTACCAGTTACTTTAAATCTATGCCCGTGGCTGTTGACCCCCTCTGCTAAGGGAAATAGGTCCATCCTATCTGCTCTATCTAGGCCCCTCATAATTTTATACACCTCAAATAAGGTCTCCCTCAGCCTCCTCTGTTTCAAAGAAAATAACCCTAGCCTATCCAATCTATCCTTATAGCTAAAATTCTCCAGCCCAGGCAACATCCTCATAAATCTCCTCTGTACCCTCTCCAGTGCAATCACATCTTTCCTGTAGTATGGCGACCAGAACTGCACACAATACTCTAGCTGTGGCCTAATTAGTGTTTTATACAGTTCAAGCATAACCTCCCTGCTCTTGTATTCTATGCCTCGGCTAATAAAGGCAAGTATTCCGTATGCCTTCTGGCCACCTTATCTACCTGACCTGCTACATTCAGGGATTTGTGGACATGCACTCCAAGGTCCCTTTGTTCCTCTACACTTCCCAGTGTCCTACCATTTAATGTGTATTCTCTTACCTTGTTAGCCCTCCCCAAATGCATTACCTCACACTTCTCCGGATTAAATTCCATTTGCCATTGTTCTGCTCACTTGACCAGTTCATTGATATCTTCCTGCAGTCCACAGCTTTCTTTTTCATTATCAACCACACAGCCAATATTTGTATCATCTGCAAACTTCTTAATCATACCCCCTACATTCAAAACTAAATCATTGATATACAGCACAAAAAGCAAGGGACCTAGTACTGAGCCCTGCAGAACCCTACTGGAAACAGCCTTCCAATCGCAAAAATGCCCATTAACTATTACTCTTTGCTTCTTGCCTCCGAGCGAAATTCACATCGGGGTTTTTTCCGGCTGTCCCCACTTCCGCCCCACCGCTGACGACCCGTTCTAAGTGCGTCATCAAAGAGCTCACCGCCGATCTCCCACACCTCCAGCTAAATTTAACTCCAAAAATCTTTGATGCGCCGTGCGGAGCCCCCGACAGCTTTTTCTGTCGGTGCACCTTACTTTCAGTGTGTGAGCCATGACAGCCCGGCGACTCTTCAAGGGGAGAGCCCGCCAATTTTTTTTTTATTGGCCGACTGCCAGGTCGGGCTGACAATTATGCCCCTGGTTTTGTCTAGGCCGTCAACAGGCCGCTGGCATGGCCAAACCCTCCCTGGTGGCCCGAAATTTTACAATTCCGATTCTCTCCCCTTAATGTTGAGGAAGTGGGTGGTGAGGCACACACATCATGACATCATCACCGCTCCACTGATGAATGACAGCGGAGGTGAGTTCATCCCGCCTCCACTTCCGCCCCTCTTGTTGGTGATCTGCTGCTTCCCGCCCGACTTCCATCCCCATTATGACTGACTTCCCATCAGCCTGAAAAAAAAAGACAAAGAGCTGAATTTACCAAAAAAGGCACCCTCATCCTACGCAGCGTAAAAAACACTTCAGGAGTGGAAGGTGCAACCCATTTCAGGTGGGGGTGAATTTTTGCCCCACGGTCCCTAATAGGCCCTACTCTTTCTTTAGTCATCCTCTTGCTCTTAATGTAATTATAAAACATCCTTGGGTTTTCCTTGATTTTACTTGACACAATCTTTTCATGCTCTCTCCTTGCTTTCATAATTCCCTTTTTAATTTCACCCCTGCACTTTCTATACTCCTCTCGAGTTTCAGTTGTATTAAGCCCTCAGTATCCGTTATATGTTTCCAGGGTCCTACTCACATCTTACTGTTCCACCTATCTTTGTATCATCAGCAAACTTGGATACATGTGATTCCATGGTCCCAAGTTTAAAAAAACATAAGAAGATAAGAAATAGGAACAGGAGTAGGCCATGTGGTCCCTCAAGCCTGCTCCGCCATTTAATAAGATCGTGGCTATCTGATCAATAAATACAGTGTACAGGTCCATGTTCTGCTCAATGCACTTCTCCTGCACTTGTCTGAGTGCAAAGATCATGTCCGCTGTGCTCCGACCAGGTCGAAAGCCACATTGTGTTTCTGGAATATTTACTTCTGAGACACTAGCTATGAGTCGGTTCAATACTATGCGGGCGATGATCTTCCCAGCAATGGACAGAAGTGATATTCCCCTGTAGTTGCCACAGTCTGCTTTGTTGCCCTTGTTCTTGTAGAGGGAAACTATCATAGCGTCATGGAAGTCCTGTGGCATGTCTTCATCTTCCCAGATGCTAGTTATTATGTCATGAAAGGCCTCGAGAGTTGCTGGGCTTACTGCCTTGTAGATTTCGGCAGGGATTCCATCCTTTCCTGGAGCCTTTCCAGTACTCATCAGGTTGATGGCTTTCTTTACTTCGTCCATGCTGGGAGGAAGATGAAGATCTTCTTTGATAGATTGCTGGGGTATGGAGTCAAGTGCTTCTTCGTTCACTGTTGAAGGTCGATTAAGAAGATTACTGAAGTGTTCCCTCCACCTCTCATTTATGCCAGTCCTGTCTTTGATCAAAGTGCTGCCATCTGATGAAAGGAGTGGAGTAGTGCTGGGTTTTGATAGTCCATAGTCTGACTTAATGGTGCTGAAGAACATCTTGGTATTGTGAGTTGAGCTGTTTCATGATAACATGACAGGTGAAGTGCTCTCAGACGGCACAACCACGGCCCCATTTGCCATCTCAAATGGAGTGAAACAAGGTTGTGTACTCGCTGCAGTTCTGTTCAACCTATTCTTTACCTGCGTCTTGAACTATGCCATAAAAGACTTGGAGTTTGGGGTCTACCTGAGATATCGATTAGATGATTCACTGTTCGACATCCGCCGCCTTGCTGCAAAGACCAAAGTACGGAAATGACTCATCCTAGAGACACTCTTTCCTGACGACTGCGCCCTTATGGCACACAAGGAGAGTGACCTACAATTCATACTCAGCAAATTTGCTGAGGCAACAGAATTGTTTGGCCTAACCATCAGCCTTAGTAAAACCGATGTTCTCTATCAGCCTGCCCCTGGCACCACAGCACCTGCTCCCACAGTCTTCATCGGCAGTATACAACTAAAGTCAGTGGACAGCTTCAAGTACCTTGGCAGCACCATATCAAGTGATGGGTCCTTGGACAAGGAGATTGATGCAAGGATCTGTAAAGCCAGCCAGGCACTTGGTCGCTTGCGCACTAAGGTGTTGAGTCACCACCACATCCGACTGTCAACTAAACTGTTGGTGTATAATGCAGTCATTCTCTCATCTCTCCTTTATGGATGTGAGACCTGGACACCCTACAGGCGTCACATCAAAAAGTTGGAAGCTTTCCATATGCACAGTCTCAGATCTATACTCCACATATGCTGGCAAGACCGGGTGTCAAACTTTGAGGTTCTGGAGAGAGCACAATCAACTAGCATCGAGGTGATGATCATGCGAGCCCAGTTCCGGTGGGCTGGACATGTCATCCGCATGGATGAGTCAAGGATCCCTCGTCAGCTTCTTCACGGCGAGCTCTGTGAAGGTCAAAGACACCAGAGGCGCCCCTGCAAGCGCTACAAAGATTGCATCAAGGCTAACCTCCAGTACTGTGGCATCCGACCAAAGGACCTCGAGAATACAACAGCTGATAAAATCCAGTGGCGAACCCTCACAAGGACTGCCTGCCAGACCTTCGAAGAAAGCCGATGTCAACGCCTGTGCCTGTGGGACACTAGAGATAGACGACATCAGGTGGCAGTACTGTCAGCATCAGGCACATCGAACATCCTTTGTCCAACGTGCAAGAGACGATGTGCATCCAGAATTGGCCTATACAGTCACTTGAAGACACATGCCATTGATGTTTAGCACATCAACGTCTTTGTTGGATATGACAGACTACCAAGACTGGCTATCTGATCATGGACTCAGCTCCACTTCCCTGCCCACCCCCCATAACCCTTTATTCCCTTATTGCTCAAAAATCTGTCTATCTCTGCCTTAAATGTATTCAATTACACAGCCTCCACATCTCTATGAGGCAGAAAATTCCACAGATTTACAAGCTTCAGAGAAGAAATTCCTCCTCATCTCAGTTTTAAATGGGCGGCCCCTTATTCTGAGACTATGCCCTCCCAGTTTTAGTTTCCCCTATGAGTGGAAATATCCTCTCTGCATCGACCTTGTCGAGCCCCCACATTATCTTACATGGTTTCGATAAGATCACCTCTCATTCTGCTGAACTCCAATGAGTATAGGCCCAACCCACCTATCTTCCTAAGTCAACCCCCTCATCTCCGGAATCAACCTAGTGAACCTTCTCTGAACAATCTCCAATGCAAGTATATCCTTCCTTAAATACGGAGACCAAAACTGTACGCAGTACTCTTGGTGTGGCCTCACCAATACCTTGTACAGTGGTAGCAGGACTTCTCTGCTTTTATAGAAACATAGAAAATAGGTGCAGAAGTTGGTCACTCGGCCCTTCGAGCCTGCGTCACCATTCAATAAGATCATGGCTGATCATTCACCTCAGTACCCCTTTCCTGCTTTCTCTCCATACTCCTTGATCCCTTTAGCTGTAAGGGCCATATCTAATGCCCTCTTGAATATATCCAATGAACTGGCATCCACAACTCTCTGCGGTAGAGGTTAACAACTCTCTGAGTGAAGAAGTTTCTCCTCATCTCGGTCCTAAATGGCTTACCCCTTATCCTTAGACTGTGTCCCCTGGTTCTGGACTTCCTCAACATTGGGAACGTTCTTCCTGAATCCTACCTGTCCAGTCCCGTCAGAATTTTATATGTTTCTATGAGATCCCCTCTCATCCTTCTAAACTCCAGTGAATACAGTGAGATCCAGTCTCTCCTCATATATCAGTCCTCTATCCCCCCTTGCAATCAAGGCCAGAATTCCATTTCCCTTCCTGATTACTTGCTGTACCTGCATACTAACATTTTTTGTTTCATGCACAAGGACCCCCAGGTCCCTCTGTACTGCAGCACTTTGCAATTTTTCTCCATTTCAATTCTAATTTGCTTTTCTATTTTCTCTGCCAAAGTGGATATCCTCACATTTTTGCACATTGTACTCCATCTGCCAAATCTTTGCACACTCACTTAGCCTGTCTATATCCTTTTGCAGATTTTTGTGTCCTCCTCACAATTTGCTTTCATGAATGTGTCTACCTAAAATGTGAGCTTATCCACTTTGGTGGCAAAAACAGGAAGGCAGATTATTATCTGAATGGTGACAGATTAGGAAAAGGGGAGGTGCAACAAGACCTGGGTGTCATGGTACATCAGTCATTGAAGGTAGGTATGCAGGTACAGCAGGCAGTAAAGAAAGCAAATGGCATGCTGGCCTTCATAGCGAGAGGATTTGAGTACAGGAGCAGGGAGGTCCTGCAGTTGTACAGGGTCTTGGTGAGACCACACCTTGAGTATTGTGTGCAGTTTTGGTCTCCTAATCTGAGGAAGTACATGCTTGCTATTGAGGGAGTGCAGCGAAGGTTCACCAGACTAATTCCCGGGATGGCAGGACTGACATATGAAGAAAGCCTGGATTGGCTAGGCTTATACTCACTGGAATTTAGAAGAATGAGAGGGGATCTCATAGAAACATATAAAATTCTGACAGGACTGGACAGGTTAGATGCAGGAAGAATGGTCCCGATGTTGGGGAAGTCCAGAACCAGGGGTCACAGTCTAAGGATAAGGGGTAAGCCATATAGGACCGAGATGAGGAGAAACTTTTTCACCCAGAGAGTGGTGAACCTGTGGAATTCTCTACCACAGAAAGTTGTTGAGTCCAGTTCGTTGGATATATTCAAGAGGGAGTTAGATGTGGCCCTTACGGCTAAGGGGGTCAGGGGGTATGGAGAGAAGGCAGGAATGGGGTACTGAAGTTGCATGATCAGCCATGATCTTATTGAATTGTGGTGCAGGCTCGAAGGGCCGAATGGCCTGCTCCTGCACCTATTTTCTATGTTTAATATTTCACATATTAAATATTGGTATTATTTCACCTAATGATGACGACATTTGAACCATTGAAAGTAACTTCAGTGCAGACTATGTTGAACTTTATATTCCATTAATAAAAACAGAAAATGCTGGAAATATTCAGCAGATCAGGTAGCATCTTTGGAGAAAGGAACAGAGTGAATGTTTCAGGTTGATGACCTTACATCAGAATTGAAAATGTTACAGATGTAACAGGTTTTAAACAAGTGCAGAGGCAGGGAAAGTGAGGAGGGGAGGAAAGAACAAAAGGAAAACTCTGCAGTAGGGTGGAAGGCAGGAAAGATTGAATGACAAAAGGGAAGATGGTGCAAGGCAAAAAGGGGATGGTAATGAGAGAAATAAAGAAACAAAAGATGGGTCTAGACGAGGTGTAAATGGGAATAGCAGAATCAGCACATGCTGATAAACTGGGGGCAGAGGTTACGATCTGAAATTGTTGAATTCAATATTGTAAAATGTTGTGAAGTGCCAAATTGAAGGATGAGGTGCTGTTCCTCGAGCTTATGTTGAGCTTCATTGGAACAGTATAGGAGGCTGAGGACAGAGTGGAGCGGAGAATTGAAGTGACGGGTGACCAGGAGCTCGCGGTCACGCTTGCGGACTGAATGGCTGAATGGAGGTGTTTCACAAAGCGGTCACCTAATCTGCATCTGTTCTCCCCAATGTAGAGGAGGCCACATCATGAACAGCAAATACAGTATACTAAATTGAAAGAAGCACAAGTAAATCGCTGTTTTACCTGGAAGGAGTGTTTCGGGAGCTGGATGGTGGAAAGGGAGGAATTAAAAGGGCAGGTGTTTCATCTCCTGCACTTGTACTGTTAGGTGTCATGGGAAGGGGAGTGGTTGTTTGGGGGTGTTTAAAGAATGGACCAGTTGGTTGTGGAGGGAATGGCCCCTTTGTAATGTGAATGGGGAGGGGAGGGGAAGATGTGTTTGGTGTTGGGATCAAGCTGAAGGTGCTCTGTAATACAGAGTCCTGGACTAGTGATGCATCTAAATATTTGCCTGCACAATATGATACACTGATGTAGAAAAAAAATCAGCTCTGAATAAACAGCAGCGGTACTAGTTTTTCCTAATTTGGTGCTACAAAATTATTTGCAAACTAGCTGCATTATAACTGAAAAAAAAATCTGATGACTAACTCAGTCCTTTCATTTTATCTCAAGATACAGATTTGTTTGAAAATAACGTGCAAAGCTGTGCAACACTGCCCTCTTTCTTCTCCAGTTAATATACATATTTAAAAAAGGATTATTCAGGTTCCCACATTATATAGGGGCCAAAATTGCCCCTTCCGATAAGGCCTCTGACCGTCTGAAAGCAGCGGCCACGGGGCGGTGCGGAATGGCCGCCGACTCTCCGTGAATGGACCGTCATTTTGTAAATTGTCCTTCTTCAGGAGCAGAGCGGTGTCCGGGACCACTACACCCGTTTTCCCACCGCGGCGTGACCCTTACCTGAAATTACCCCGAAGGAGCGGTGCTGACGCAGCCCAGAGCCCCCGACAACTTTTGCTGTGAAATGGCAGCAGTGCCACCTTTAAAGGTGGCGCTGTCGTCGACATGTTTTGGCTGCAGGTTTAGTCAGGCCCGGCCGAAACTCTCCCTGGTGGCCCAGTGGACCCAACTAAAATGAATGCAGTTTGCAGAGGCTCTCCCCTTTAACTGCGACATGCCAGCTTGATGACATCATTAGCGCAGCGCTGATGACTGACAGTGGCGGACACTCCGTCCCGCCCCCACTTCCACCCCTCTCGTGATGGCCACTCCGCTCCGCCTCCATTTCTGGTCCCATGATGAGGCCACTTCCGCTCTGCTAGAGAAAAAAACCACGAAGAGCTGAATTTCGATGGATAAAACACTTCAAAAACAGTAGGTGCACCCTGTTTCGGTGAATTTCTACCCCATATTCTCCTTCCGTATCTTGCAAGAATTGTCTGACTTTTTACGCTCGAGTTGAAGGATGTCACTGTTGGAGAATGGACATCACTTCCTCTTTGAACCCCGTGTCAGCACCAAGCACTCTAAGGGCAGGTGCAGCCAGGGCTGATTGCAAATTGAAGCTTCCCTTAAACTGTCCCCAAAATGTACGTAACAACCATCTTAGATCATCTCTTACAGCAGCAGTGTGAACCTATTTCCCATATCAGCTGTCCTTGAAACCTCTGAAGTGTATATAATTCAATAGCCAATTAATATTACTGTCCCCTAAGAATTCGGTAAAGCAAACCCAAATTAATTTCACTTAGGACCTTATCGCTGGTCGAGAGAAGAGACAATCTCCCATCAGTTACGCGTGTATTCAACTCCAGTTCCAAGAGATGAAGGAGTATGCTAGTCCTGTTTCATCTACTCCCCACTTCTATATTTCAATTTTTTGTTGTTTGCAGTGAACAGATAATATCAGTAAAAATGATGATCACCTATGTGACGTACTGAAGAAGTTAATTAACAATTCAATGCTAAGGGTGAATTGAATTTGTACCTCCCGCTATTCTGCGGAAACTGACAGTAATTATATGGTTTTATCAGAATGAATCACCAGGAACCAGGAAAATTCAATGTATTATATTTATTCCCTGATGCGTGGAGCACAGCTAGCATCAGTGAAATTAGTTGACTTGGCATGCACACTAAAAATACGCACACAATTGCATATCTTTTGTAGGGCTTATGCTTAATACACCCAATACATTAATATTTAATTAATTTTGACAGGTTTTTGAGACCTAGGGTACATGGTAGACATTAGGAGGAGACGGGTGGGGGGGTTGAGATTTTAACACACTCCATCCCTCTTCCCCCGCCTGATGAAAAGTGAGTAGGGCCGGCAATTAAAATGGAGCTGTGCATTTAGCCACTCCTATCCCTTCCCAATCTGTTGGCTGCAATTTTAAATTGCAGGCAGCAGCAACACCTGCTTGAGGCCGGTGCTTTCCACGGGGACGAGAGCTAGACCTGCATTATAGGCTAGATATTTGAATTTATGCTATCTGCACAGAGCTTCATTCGCATACATCAAGGTTAGTGGGCCCCACAGGATCTTCGATCCATTCATCTTAAAGTTCACCCTTACATGCAAGGTAAGCGATACTGTCGCACACTCAGGCCCGATCTCGCCAACTGTGGCGAGGCCGGGACGGCCGGGATATGTGGCGGGTGGCAAAGCCGCTCTTTGCTCCAGCCTGCACTATATGAACAATCTTCCGTTGATGGGGCTTGTTAAGCCCACCCTGCGAGGTTCCTGACCAATTAAAAGTGCTGCAAACACTGACGAGTGTGAACAAAGGTAAACGGCTGCACCCAGACTACCCTATGACTCCCTCCATATGCTTAGTCACAGCACGCAGGGAGGTTCTCTTTCCTTCCAATGGAGATCAACACAGTCTGGTTGCATATTGCACAAGAGGGCACAAGCAGGGATGTCATCAGTGGGACCCTGTTGCAGTTGCACAAATCTTTTAATTATCACAGTAGATCACGAAACGTTACTGCAAAGCTACACTCAACCTCATCCTGTTGTCCTACTCCTCACATTTATCCTTGTCCCAATATTCAAACTAACAATACACAAGGGTGCTTTAGAGAATGTTCATATGAATGTCCTCCTGAGGTCCCCACCAGCACAGAAGCCAGTCTTCAGGCAATGGGCCCCGACAACAGCTCAGCTGTCGTGCTGAAGATTTGTTCTGTAGAACTAGCTGCACCTCTAGCCAAGCTGTTCCAGTACAGCTACAACAGTGGAATCTATCATTAATGTGGAAAATTGCCCAGGTATGTCCTGTCCACAAAAAGCAGGACAAATCCAATCCGGCCAATTACTGCCCCATCAGTCTACTCTCAATCATCAACAAAATGATGGAAGGTGTCGTAGACAGTGTGATCAAGCGGCACTTACTCATCAATAACCTGCTCACCGATACTCAGTTTGGGTTCCACCAGAACCACTTAGTTCCAGACCTCATTACAGCCTTGGTCCAAACATAGACAAAAAAGCTGAATTCCAAAGGTGAGGTGAGAGTGACTGCCCTTGACATCAAGGCAGCATTTGACCGAGTGTTGCATCAAGGAGCCCGAGTAAAACTAAATCAGGGAGAAAACTCTCCACTGGCTGGATGCCATACTCGGTCAAATGCTGCCTTGATGTCAAGGGCAGTCACTCTCACCTCACCTTTGGAATTCAGCTTTTTTGTCTATGTTTGGACCAAGGCTGTAATGAGGTCTGGAACCGAGTGGTTCTGGTGGAACCCAAACTGAGTATCGGTGAGCAGGTTATTGATGAGTAAGTGCCTAGAACAAAGGAAGATGGTTGTGATGGTTGGAGGTCAATCATCACAGCCCGAGGACATCACTGCAGGAGTTCCTCAGAGCAGCATCCTCGGCCTAACCATCTCAGGTGCTACATCAATGAACTTCCCTCCATCATAAGGTCAGAAATGGGAATGTTTGCTGATGATTGCATTGCGTTCAATTCCATTCGCAACTTTTCAGAAAATGAATTAGTCCATGCCCACATGCAGCAAGATCTGGATGACATTCAGGCTTGGGCTGATAAGTGGCAAGCAACATTCACATCACACAAGTGGCAGGTAATGACCATCTCCAACAAGCGAGAGTCTAACCAGCTCCCCTTGATATTCAACGTCATTACCATCGTTGCATCCCTCACCATCAACATCCTGCGGGTTACCATTGACCAGAAACTTAATTGGACCAGCCACATAAATAATGTGGCAACAAGAGCAGGTGAGAGGCTGGGTATTCTGTGGCGAGTGTCTCACCTCCTGACTCCCCAAAGACTTTCCACCATCTACAAGGCACACGTCAGGAGTGTGATGGAATACTCTCCACTTGCCTGGATGAGTGCACTCGACACCATTCAGGACAAAGCAGCCCGCTTGATTGGTACCCCATTCATCACCTTCAACATTCAATCCCTCCACCACCGGTGCATCGTGGCTGCAGTGTGTACCATCTACAAGATGCACTGCAGCAACTCGCAAGGCTTCTTTGGCAGCAACTCCCAAACCCCCGACCTCTACCATCGAGAAGGACAAGAGCAGCAGGGCACATGGGAGCACCATCACCTGAAAGTTTCCCTTCAAGTTACACACCATCCTGACTTGGAAATATATCGCCGTTCCTTCAAAATTGCTGGGTCAAAATTCTGGAACGCCCTCCTCAACAGCACTGTGGGAGTTCCTTCACCACAAGGACTACACCGGTTCAAGAAGGTGGCTCACCACCTCCTTCTCAAGGGCAATTAGGGGTGGGCAATAAATGCTGGCCTTGCCAACAACGCCCACATCCAAGAACAAATTTTTAAAAAAGTTTCTGTGAATGTGTTGTCAAGCACTGAAATCTTTATTTTTACCACTTTGATTTCTTGGACAGATTTACGAGCACCTTTGAAAGTGTCTTGGCAAGTTCCAGTGAATGGTAAGACATAAGGCCGCTTCCCGCCAACCCCCCCCACCCCCCCCACCCCCCCCTGCAAAATGGTGATGATTGTGAAAAGAATGGCTTGGACATTGTAGGAATGCTTTATGATGTCGGTGTGGGTTGGTGTCAACCTGGCGTATCATGTGGCAGCCAGTGTGTACAGTGTTAAGTGAAGTAAATCTGGCCATAGTGAGGCCATCGCTTGCATCCTTGGCAGCAATGTAGTCGTGTGATGATGCCGTGTCCATTGCAGCCTCAGTTAATTGCGGAGAAGGTTGGTGTTGTTTTGGTGCTACTGGTGTGCCCGATGATGTCGGTGTTGTGGCTGATCATGATGGGATTCTGAGAACCAAGCTGAGATTTTTTTCAAGGGCATCGATGCTGATGGAATAGATGGCAGGTGAGGTTGAGATGACAGAAGCGATCTGTCAATGGTGAGAGAGGTTGTTCCAATGAGGTGACACTGAATAGAGAGTATGTTCCAAATACTTGCTAGCTGCATAAAGGTCAATCTGTCTTCTAAATGCAGTAAGCAACTGCTTCTAACCTTGGAAAGTGAAGACCTATAAATAGGAGCTTTCATAGACTAATTGCAGCTGTCAGGCTAGTGAATCATTCGATGCTGACACAACACCCGACCTACTTACCTGACGTGATAACTATGCTCCAGGAAACTTGTTAAAAACCTGGTAAAATGCTCAGTACATGGTAAAATCCTTTTAACCACCTAAATTGGCTGGCCCGCTGCTTGGTGTCGGGTCTGTGAACCACAGCCAGACCCAACACTTTGGGAATCGACAAGGTGACGGGTTCAGAACGGGATCCCGCCCCGCTGTCAATCTCTGCCATTTTGACAGCCTCCAATCCCTCACTCACAGGGCTGGTAAGATTCCCGCCTCAAGCTCTGGCTCTGCTTAGTTTGGCAAGTGAGTAGAAACTGAGTGAGATGAAAAACATAGCCACAACTTAGTGACACAGTGTCAGAGCACAACCAGTCTGGGTCATGCAGTAAAAGGTGAATTCAAGTTCGATCCCCAGTCTATTTGTTACGAATGACATGGAGTGAAGTCAATGGAATAATGGAAAGGCAGAGATTTAGAAGCAACAAAGCAGTAGACACAGCCAGCACTGAGAGTGTGAGTGAGTGAGTGAGACAGACCAGCTTAATGCATGCTGTAATTATGTTTGATTAAAAACATATTGGTAGGCTCCACAACACTGTTACTACAATAAAAAAGTATATTGGCAGCATGGGGAGGGAAGAGGAAAAATGTAATCAGCAACTTCAGGAATTCCTTTTTCCAAGAATATCGGGACCTTGCTGTTTTGTATTAATGAAATAGATTATGCAATTATTTTCCAAAAATCAAAATTTAGAATATTAGTTAATTTATCGCAACATTTATAGGGTATTTCCACTTGCAATCCTGGATAAATTGCACCAATTCACAAACATTTCTCTAATTTGGGGATCTGTACTTCGTCAGAATCGAGAGCAAAAGTAAGTTCTGCTCCAACATAGAAACATAGAAAATAGGTGCAGGAGTAGGCCATTTGGCCCTTCTAGCCTGCACCGCCATTCAATGAGTTCATGGCTGAACATTCAACTTCAGTACCCCAACAGAATAAGGATGATGATGACTTTTACTTGCATTAACATTTATTCTCAAAACATGAAACCACAATTGTAATGGTCTCTGGGAAATACAAATTAGTACCATTATAATAGAATGAATTTAAAACAACCTATGAGCACTTTGAGATAATTCTATTAGATTTTACTAGATCAGTTACATGCTGCGCAATGAAACAACTGTATCTTCTTCATAATGAGTGTGATGAGCTTTACAAAATAAATGCAATTTTCATCCCGCACACCACAGAGCAAAAATAAAACACAACGGCATCCAAAACAAATCTTGTTAGTTTGAGCAGTTGAACTCTGGTCAAACCACAGAGTTTAAATTTCTACTTCAATTAACATCAAAACACATATACCCTTAGCTGGGTGGATTAACTTTGAGTCGCCAGAGCGTGACCCCTCTTGAGAGAGCCAAGAACAAAGGTATGGCCCAGGTTTTCCTTCTGTCTTGGTTCAAGGAGGAAGCATGACATTAGAAGACAGTAGTTGGAAACTAAAGTTTAGATATGAATTGAAAAACTTCCACATAGATCTCTGAATCGAGACTGTGACAATTAGTCCACTTCCCTTCTTCATGTAACAAAGCCCAAAGGGGCTATATCAATGAGACACTTCCATCTTTACAAGGAGTGAGATTAAATTAGGAAATGTGGGATTGCAAACAATTTAAATGGAAGCATTTTGTATACTATTCCTAGGAGACAGAAACGGGCAATACTTTTGAATTAGAAAGCAAGAGTCATAGAAATATCACAAACATTAAAAAAGAAGATACAATTATCCAAAAAGTATCAAATTCCACAAGACGCGCAAATACTATTTAAACTTGAGGTCCAATTTAAAGTAAAAATGCAGCTTACACAAATGTGAAAAGTTCTCACTGTCCCATTTTATTATAAATTTTGAATTAATATCGTAATTTATCAGTCTGGACAGAATCTAATTTAAAGTTTATCTTTTTCAGATCTCAAGTAAATTCTTAATGGATATATGTTTTTGATTAGCTAGGTAACTGACACCTGTGAAAATCCCTCACCACTTTAAGTGTCTCCAAACCAAACTACCGAGAAATCTGCAGCTGTAGAATTACTCTTTGCCCAAAAGGGTACATAGTCTCTTCCACAAACCCTGAATAAAGATCTTCGGTACAAGTTGGTGGAACCGAGGCTTAGAGACACCCCTCCTGCCGCCCGCCCCACCCCCACCGCCTCCACCTCCAAAGTGTGTACATAAGCACTGCTAGAGTTTAACCAGCTAAAACTACACAGCTTGCCACCAGAGAGCACTGCTAAGTTCCCTGCTGCTCATCTGTCTACAAGCACCCAAGCTGTTCGAGGACATTTACTTGTAGGGTTATCTGGAGCAGAGTGGGAAGAATTTCTGCTCCAAATGACAAATTGATTCCTCCTACTTCCATTAGTGAATCTCACTGGCTGTTCAATCCAGCAGTAGTGCTAGAGTCAAGTATCAGAATACCCAGTTTGCAACAGAGGATTACCTTAATGCCAAACTTTCATTGTTTGGAGCGTCATTTCAACTCCAAGGTGACTCCACTTAGCTCCCGAAAAGGACATTCAATAGTTGGGTCATTAGACAGCTGTCGAGCATGGGTCTGAGCATTAACTAGGTGGACAGAGGTACCATGAGTTCTTCACGAGCAACATGTGAAACAGCACAACTCACCATAAGATGTGTAAGTGAATTGCCATCATCTTTCTCACTACAGCTAAATGATACCCCATGGATCCACTCAGGGTTACTCAGTGACAAATCAGTGCAAGCTGTAGCCCTCGTTTTCTGTAGCCTCTTTCCCCTTTTTGGCATAAATTCAGCTTACAGCTCTGATTTGGAATTTGTACATGGCTTGAAAGAAAGTTTTCTATTTCACATCTCATAGTTCATGACAATGAAAGCGAGAAATTGGACACATTTGTATGCCACAAGCTTAACCCGCATTGGGACTTTACTGCCACTGAAGAAAAATGAGAAAGACCGTAAGTACCCTCCATCCCTTCACAGCATGGTTCCAAAGTACGGTGTCCAGGCTGAAAATGATGTTCATCAAGAGCTGCAGGTACCATTATGAAATAACAGTTGGTATCTTGCAACTAATACCTATAGGATTTCCTCTTGGACTATGCAAAATCACTATACTGCATTTATGGGCACCCACCAACATATCCCATAGTTAGTTGATTGTTTAAAATGGTGGGTGGAGCTAATTAGATCCCTAGGTAAATCCACCAATAAGACAATACAAGGAGTGCTGCAACTCTTTCAAAAATGCCTAGAATGGATGCTCCAAGTCTATCCTTTGCGATGCCATCCGAAGCCTCATTGATGATATTGCCTAGGGTGTAGACAACTTTATCCTACTGCTCCTTTGAGAGAATAGATTGCCACAACTATAGTCTGGAATAACAACTATGCCAATCTGAATCAGAATCCTATTCAACAGCATCAGAAGGACAACTCCCACATGAATGGGTGAGTCCCAGCATTGTTCATGAACACAATTGCCTTTCTTTTGATCATGGACTCAGCTCCACTTCCCTGCCCAGATCAGATCAGCCATGATGTTATTAAATGGCGGAGGAGGCTCGAGGGGCCAAATGGCCTACTCCTGTTCCTGTTTCTTATGTTCTTATGTTGTGATGCTTCGCACAAATAACAACCTGTTCACATGCATTATCTGGGCTCAGACATGAAAAAGGTCAGTGGACAAAGTGTCAGAGGACTTCCGGCATTCAGGAATCTAAACTCCAACATCAGTCACTGCCTTCAGGAGAGCGGAGAGAAAATGAAAGAAAATGAATAAAAATTTACAGCCAGTTGCAATGGGATTTGATATTTCAAATTGGAACAAAGGCTTAGCAGATATCAGCCGTGGGTTCAGCCAAGGAGCTTCTTCATGGATTTAATAGTGATCTTTTTCATTCCTGGACACTCATCCAGACATAATCATTTACTATTGCTGTTTTCAATAAGCATTCTCTAAACAAATGGCATTTGATAGATCTTAATATGCAGGCTGTATCGTTACTCAACTAGTGATATTAGCAATAAACGGAAACATTAGAACATAAGAAATAGGAGCAGCAGTAGGCCACTTGGCTCCTTGAGCTTGCACCGCCATTCAATAAGATCATGGCTGAACTGATCTTGGCCTCAACACTTTCCTGACCGCTCCCCATAACCCACATCTTGTATCGTTCAAAAATCTGTCCAGCTTCACTTTATTCAATGATCCAGCCTCTACAGCTCTCTGGGATAGAGAATTCCAAAGATTCACGACCTTCTGAGAGAAGAAATTCCTCCTCATTTCTGTTTTAAATGGGTGACCCCTTATTCTGAAACTATGGCCCCTAGTTCTAGATTCCCCCACGAGGAGAAACATCCTCTCTGCATCTACCCTGTCAAGCCCCCTCAGAATCTTACATATTTCAACAAGATCAACTCTCATTCTTCTAAATGCCAATGAGTATAAGAATATAAGAACATAAGAAATAGGAGAAGGAGTAGGCCATATGGCCCCTCGAGCCTGCTCCGCCATTCAATATCATGGCTGATCTGCTCCTGCCCGCTCCCCATAATCCCTTATCCCCTTATCGTTTAAGAAACTGTCTATTTCTGTCTTAAATTTATTCAATGTCTCAGCCTTCACAGCTCTCTGAGGCAGCGAATTCCACAGATTTACAACCTTCTGAGAGAAGAAATTGCTCCTCATCTCAGTTTTAAATGGGCGGCCCCTTATTCTAAGATCATGCCCTCTAGTTCTAGTCTCCCCCATCAGTGAAAACATCCTCACTGCATCCACCTTGTCAAGCCCCCTC
Source organism: Pristiophorus japonicus (assembly GCF_044704955.1). Taxonomy (NCBI): domain Eukaryota; kingdom Metazoa; phylum Chordata; class Chondrichthyes; family Pristiophoridae; genus Pristiophorus; species Pristiophorus japonicus. The sequence continues at coordinate 181,202,525 of NC_091978.1, read as the reverse complement.
ATAATCTTATACAGTTCGATAAGATCACCTCTCATTCTTCTGAATTCCAATGAGTAGAGGTCCAACCTACTCAACCTTTCCTCATAAGTCAACCCCTTCATCCCCGGAATCAACCTAGTGAACCTTCTCTGAACTGCCTCCAATGCAAGTATATTCATCCTTAAATAAAACGACCCAACCTGTACTGAGTACCCTAGGTGTGGTCTCACCAACACCCTGTACAGTTGTAGCAAGACTTTCCTATTTTTATACTCTATCCCCATTGCAATTAAGTCCAACATTCCATTTTATTTCCTAATTACTTACTGTACCTGCATGCTAACTTTTTGTGTTTCATGTACAAGGACCCCCTGTTCAGCAGGATTTTGTAGTCTCTCTACATTTAAATCATAATTTGCTTTTATTTTCTTCCTACTAAAGTGGATATCCTCACATTTTCCCACATTATACTTAATCTACCAAATTTTTGCCCATTCACTTAGTCTGTCTATATCCCTTTGCAAATTCTTTGTGTCCTCTTCACAACTTGCTTTCCGATCTTTCTTTGCATCATCAGCAAATTTGGCTACATTATACTCGGTCCCTTCATCCAAGTCATTAATATAGATTGTAAATAGTTGACGACCCAGCACCGATCCCTGTGGCACCCGACTAGTTAAAGTTTGCTGTCCTGAAAATGAGCCATTTATCCCAATTCTCTGTTATCTGTTCGTTAGCTAATCCTCTATCCATGCTAATATATTACCCCCAAACCCATGAGCTCTTATCTTGTGCAGTTACCTTTTTTGTGGCACCTTATCAAATGGCTTCAGGAAATCTAAATACACTACATCTATTGGTTCCCCTTTATCCACCCTGCTCTTTGTGTCCTCAAAGAATTCTAGCAAATTTATCAAACATGATTTCCCTTTCATAAAACCATGCTGACTCGGCTTCATTGTATTATGATTTTCTAAATGTCCTGCTATTATTTCCTTAATAATGTACTCCAGCATTTTCACAATGACAGATGTTAGACTAACTGGTCTAAAGTTTCCTGCTTTCTGGCTCCCTTCTTTCTTGAATGGGGGTGTTACATTTGCATTTATCCAACCCACTGGGACTTCTCCAGAATCCAGGGAATTTTGGTAGATTACAGCCAATGCATCCATTATCTCTGCAGCCACTTCTATTATGCAGGCCATCAGTTCCATGGGACTTGTCCACCTTCAGTCCCATTAGTTTGCCTAGTACTTTTTCTCTAGTGATAGGGGTTGCTTTAAGTTCCCCCTTCCTATAGCCCCTTGATTATCTATTATTATTGGGATGCTTTTTGACTCTTCTACCGTGAAGACTGATACAAAATACTTGCTCAAGGTTTCTGCCATTTCCCTGTTTCCCATTATTAATTCACCGGTCTCATCCTCTAAGGGACCAATGTTTACTTTAGCTACTCTCTTCCTTTTTATATACCTGTAGAAGTTCTTACTGTCTGTTTTTATAGTTCTTGCTAGTTTACTCTCATAATCTATCTTCTCTCTCTCTTGGATGATGTGGAATCTGTATGGGTGGACCTGCGGAATACCAAAGGGCAGAAAATACTAGTGGGAGTTGTGTACAGACCACCAAACAGTAGTAGTGAGGTTGGGGACAGCATCAAACAAGAAATTAGGGATGCATGCAATAAAGGTATAGCAGTAATAACGGGCGACTTTAATCTACATATAGATTGGGCTAAGCAAAGTGGTAGCAATACGGTGGAGGAGGATTTCCTGGAGTGTATTAGGGATGGTTTTCCAGATCAATATGCCGAGGAACCAACTAGAGGCCTGGCCATCCTAGACTGGGTGATGTGTAATGAGAAAGGACTAATTAGCAATCTTGTTGTGCGAGGCCCTTTGGGAAAGAGTGACCATAATATGGTAGAATTCTTTATTAAGATGGAGAGTGACACAGTTAATTCAGAGACTAGAGTCCTGAACTTAAGGTAAGGTAACTTCGAAGGTATGAGACGTGAATTGGCTAGAATAGACTGGTGAAAGATACTTAAAGGGTTGACGGTGGATAGGCAATGGCAAACATTTAAAGATCAGATGGATGAACTTCAACAATTGTACATCCCTGTCTGGAGTAAAAATAAAACGGGGAAGGTGGCTCAACCGTGGCTAACAAGGGAAATTAAGGATAGTGTTAAATCCAAGGAAGAGGCATATAAATTGGCCAGAAAAAGCAGCAAACCTGAGGATTAGAAGAAATTTAGAATTCTGCAGAGGAGGACAAAGGGTTTAATTAGGAGGGGGGAAAATAGAGTATGAGAGGAAGATTGCTGGGAACAAAAAACTGACTGCAAAAGCTTCCATAGATATGTGAAGAGAAAACGATTAGTGAAGACAAACGTAGGTCCCTTGCAGTCAGATTCAGGTGAATTTATAATGGGGAACAAAGAAATGGTAGACCAGTTGAACAAATACTTTGGTTCTGTCTTCATGAAGGAAGACACAAATAACCTTCTGGAAATACCAGGGGACCGAGGGTCTAGTGAGAAGGAGGAACTGAAGGATATCCTTATCAGATGGGAAATTGTGTTAGGGAAATTGATGGGATTGAAGGCTGATAAATCCCCAGGACCTGATCGTCTGCATCCCAGAGTACTTAAGGAAGTGGCCCGAGAAATAGTGGATGCATTGGTGATCATTTTCCAACAATATATCAACTCTGGATCAGTTCCTATGGACTGGAGGGTAGCTAATGTAACACCACTTTTTAAAAAAGGAGAGAGAGAGAAAACGGGTAATTATAGACTGGTTAGCCTGACATCAGTAGTGGGGAAAATGTTGGAATCAATTATTAAAAATGAAATAGCAGCACATTTGGAAAGCAGTGACAGGATCGGTCCAAGTTAGCATGGATTTATGAAAGGGAAATCATGCTTGACAAATCTTCTAGAATTTCTTGAGGATGTGACTAGTAGAGTAGACAAGGGAGAGCCAGTGGATGTGGTGTATTTGGACTTTCAAAAGGCTTTTGACAAGGTCCCACACAAGAGATTGGTGTGCAAAATTAAAGCACATGGTATTGAGGGTAATGTACTGACGTGGATAGAGAACTGGTTGGCAGACAGGAAGCAGAGAGTCGGGATAAACGGGTCCTTTTCAGAATGGCAGGCAGTGACTAGTGAGGTGTCGCAGGGCTCAGTGCTGGACCCCAGCTATTTACAATATACATCAATGATTTAGATGAAGGAATTGAGTTTAATATCTCCAAGTTTGCAGATGACACTAAGCTGGGTGGTGGTGTGAGCTGTGAGGTTGATGCTAAAAGGCTGCAGGGTGACTTGGACAGGTTAGGTGAGTGGGCAAATGCATGACAGATGCAGTATAATGTGGATAAATGTGAGGTTATCCACTTTGGTGGCAAAAACACGAAGGCAGAATATTATCTGAATGGCGGTAGATTAAGAAAAGGGGAGATGCAATGAGACCTCGGTGTCATGGTACATCAGTCATTGAAAGTTGGCATGCAGGTACAGTAGTCGGTGAAGGCGGCAAATGGTATGTTGGCCTTCATAGCTAAGGGATGTGAGTATAGGAGCAGCGAGGTCTTACTACAGTTGTACAGGGCCTTGGTGCGACCTCACCTGGAATATTGTGTGCAGTTTTGGTCTTCTAATCTGAGAAAGGATGTTCTTGCTATTGAGGGAGTGCAGCGAAGGTTCACCAGACTGATTCCCGGGATGCCAGGACTAACATATGAGGAGAGACTGGATCGACTGGGCCTGTATTCACTGGAGTTTAGAAGGATGAGAGGGGATCTTATAGAAACATATAAAATTCTGACAGGACTGGATAGGTTAGATGCAGGAAGAATGTTCCCGATGTTGGGGAAGTCCAGAACCAGAGGATACAGTCTAAGGATAAGGGGTAAGCCATTTAGGACTGAGATGAGGAGAAACTTCTTCACTGAGAGAGTTATTAACCTGTGCAATTCTCTACCGCAGAGAGTTGTGGATGCCAGTCATTGGATATAATCAAGAGGGAGTTAGATATGGCCCTTACGGCTAAAGGGATCAAGGGGTATGGAGAGAAAGCAGGAAAGAGGTGAATGATCAGCCATGATCTTATTGAATGGTGGTGCAGGCTTGAAGGGCCGAATGGCTTACTCCTGCACCTATTTTCTATGTTTCTATGTTTATTATTTTTTTAGCCGTCCTTTGCTGGTTTTTAAAAATTTCCCAATCCTCTGGCCTTGCACTAATCTTTGCAAAATTGTATGCCTTTTTTTTCAATTTGATACTATCCTTAACTTCCTTAGTTAGCCACAGATGGTTCATCCTTCTTTTCGAGTCTTTCTTTTTCACTGGAATATATCTTTGCTGAGAGTTATGAAATAGCTCCTTAAATATTTGCCACTGCTTATCTACTGTCTTACCCTTTAATCAATTTTTCCGATCCACTTTAGCCATCTCTGTCTTCATACCTTTGTAATTGCCTTTATTTAAGTTTCGAACATTTGTTTGAGACCCAAGTTTCTTAGCCTCAAACTGAATTATAAATTCGAACATGCTATGATCACTCTTCCCTAGAGGTTCTTTTACTATGAGATCCTTAATTAATCCCATCTCATTACACATTACCATATCTAAAATAGCCTGCTCCCTGGTTGGTTCCACAACTGTCCCGAACTCATCCTCAAGGCTACCTTTGTCAATTTGATTTGTCCAATGTAAATTATGTTGAGAACAAGTCCTGAGATTTTCCAGCAACCATTCTGAGGAATTGTACCTAACGTTTGAACAAACTGTATAAATAACTGACCAGATATGACCTGATAACCTTCGCAGTATTCTATTGAAAAGTAATTTCTAAATCCTGCCTTTCCCTCAGAAGAAGAGATCTTCTCCATGTATATCCATTTAGGACATGGATAAGCTTAAATATGGACAATAAGGACAGATATTATTTGTGCAGAAAGCTACAGAAATACTAATTTTACACACCTGTAGAGGTGACTAACCAGTGCTGCAAGAGTTACCCGGTTGACACGTGGTAATGTTTGTATTAACATTCTGTACTTTTCCAGTCGTTCCTTTTCATCTTGTACATCTGGTGACAAAGATCGAAAGGGTTAAGCACAGGCAGAAAGTTCACAAAAAGGTAATACATCAAATGGACTCAACACGACTGAACTGTGCAACTACATATATATATAAAAAAAATCTTACAACCCTGATTACCACACTGGCCTTTTCTTGATGTAAAATGGCATACCTCCTTCATGAGCACAACTCATTACGGAGCGGTGCCCTTCGTGACTTAAGGTAACAGGTTGCTGGAAGTCGTGTGTTCTCTCACAGGGCTGTAGCTGAACTCATTTTAATGAGATTATAAGCACTTTATGGCATGGAAGGTTCTGCTTACAGAATTCTACAGGGAGTTAATTTCCACTTTCTCCTAAACAAACAAAACTTTTATGCAATTCAGCTTTCAGTGAATTCATCCAGCAGCTCACTGAACACACATGAAATACCTTTGCACTCTGGGGCTTTATGATTTATGGAACTCATTCTGAATTGTGGTTTGGGGTTTGTATCTCACTTGATTGCAACCTTTCCTAAAATTACATACTTAAAATATCCACAAGAAACATGCAGACATAAATTCATGATGTATTTGGATTTGAAAAGGAGATGTATTAAAATGCTAAGCTTGGGATGAATATATATATTTTTGCTCTGGTGAAAGAAGCTAAAATAGGTGGAAAACATGATGGTGGGGGGGGGGGGGTGGGGGGGGGGAATAAAGCGTGTTGTGCAGATAAGAGAATATAAAAGGGCAGAATTTGAAATCACAAAGGCTATGTATGTGATATTGCAAAATGTCAATTTTGCTAAAAGTTTAACTATTTCATGATTATCCACCTTTCTCTGGTGTTTAAATGTGTCAAGTTATTTGTTGAAAGAAGCACTTTGTTTGAAGGCTATATAATGTATTGATATTTCTTTGTCAAAAGTAGCTATAATGCTGGCAGAGTCTCGTGACACTTGTGAGAAAAAAATTCTGCTTTGCATCAACAAAAGTTTAATTAATGTATGTAAGTTTTTTTATTCGTTCCTGGGATGTGAGCGTCATTGGCAAGGCCAGCATTTATTGCCCATCCCTAATTGACCATGAGAAGGAGGTGGTGAGCTGCCTTCTTGAACTGTTGCAGTCCTGCAGTGGTGAAGGTATTCCCACAGTGCTATTAGGGAGGGAGTTCCAGGATTTTAACCCAGCGATGATGAAGAAACAGTGGTATATTTCCAAGTCAGGTTGGTGTGCAACTTGGTGGAGAAATTGCAGGTGATGGTGTTCCCATGCGCCTGCTGCAATTGTCCTTCGAGGTAGTCGAGGTCGTGAGTTTAGAATGTGCTGTCGAAGAGATCTTGGTGAGTTGCTGCAGTGCATCATGTAGATGGTACACACTGCAGCCATGGTGTGTCGGTGGTGGAGTAAATATTTAACGTGATGGATGGGGTGCCGATCAAGCCGACTACTCTGTCCTGGATGGTGTTGAGCTTCTAGGGTGTTGTTGGAACTGCACGCATCCAGGAAAGTGGAGAGTATTCCATCACATACCTGACTTGTGCCTTGTGGAAAGATTTGAGGAGTCTGGAAGTGAGAAACTTGGCACAGCATACCCAGCCTCTGGCCTGCTCTTGTAGCCACAGTTTTTATGTGCCTGGTCCAGTTCAGTTTCTGGTCAATGGTGACCTCCAGAATGTTGATGGCAGGGGATTCGGCGATGGTAATGCGGTGGTTGGACCCTCTCTCTTGTTGGAGATGGTCACTGCCTGGCACCTGTGTGGCGCAAATGTTACTTGCCACTTATCAGCCCAAGCCTGAATGTCATCCAGGTCTTGCTGCATGCGGGCTTGGACTGTTTCATTATCTGGGGAGTTACGAATGGAACTGAACACTGTGCAATCATCAGTGAACATCCCCACTTCTGACCTTATGATGGAGGGAAGGTCATAGATGAAGCAGCTGAAGATGGTTGGGCCTAGGGCACTGCCCTGAGGAACACCCGCAGCGATGTCCTGTGGCTGAGATGATTGACCTCCAGCAACCACAACCATCTTCCTTTGTACTAGATATGACATCAGCCAGAGGAGACTTTTCCTCCGACTCCCATTGACTTCAATTTTATTTGGGCTCTTTGATGCCATATATGGTCAAATGCTGCCTTAATGTCAAGGGCAGTCACTCTCACCTCAGCTCTGGAAATCAGTTATTTTGTCCATATTTGGTCCAATGTTGTAAAGAGGTGTGGAACCGAGTGGTCCTGTTGGAAGCCAAACTGAGCATCAGTGAGCAGATTATTGGTAAAAGAGAGGTTAACTACCTCCCATGACATTCAACGGCATTACCATCATCGAATCCCCCTCCATCAACATCCTGCATGTCAACATTGACCAGAAACTTAACTGGACCAGCCACATAAATACTGTGACTAGAAGAGCAAGTCAGAGGCTGGGTATTCTGCGGTGAGCGTCTCACCTCCGGACTCCCCAAAGCCTTTTCACCATCGACAAGGCACAAGTCAGGAGTGTGATGGAATACTCTCCACTTGCCTGGATGAGTGCAGCTCCAACAACACTCAAGAAGCTCGACACCATCCAGGAAAAAGCAGTCCCCTTAATTGGCACCCTATCCACTACCTCCAAAATTCACTCCCTCCACCACTGGCACACCATGGGTGCAGTGTGTACCATATATAAGATGCACTGCAGCAACTCGCCAAGGCTTCTTCCCGAGCACCTCCCAAATCCGCGACCTCGACCACTTAGAAGGGCAAGGGTACAGACGCATGGGAACACCATCGCCTGTAAGTTCCCCTCCAAGTCACATACCACCCTTACTTGGAAATATATCGCCTTTCCTTCATCGTCGCTGGGTCAAAATCCTGGAACTCCCTCCCTAACAGCACTGTGGGAGTATCTTCACCACAAGGACAGCAATGGTTCAAGAAGACGGCTCACCACCACCTTTTCAAAGACAATTAGGGATGTGCAATAAATGCTGGCTTTACCAGCGACGCCCACATCCCAGGAATGAATTTTAAAAAAAAACAAGGAATAAAGGTAATGTTCTGTTGCAAAGTGCAAAATTGCAATTGCTCAGATGTCAGAGACTGACGACAATTAATGAGGTGCAGACTGCAGAACGTAGTTATCTATTCAAACTGGCCAGGCAAAAGCCAGTAAACGCAATAACACAAAGACCTGTCTGATATATTTATGTTACATTAGAATCATGTCTGATACTATCTGCTACTGATGTAGCACACAAACCAGGTAAATCAAGTAATTGCTCTACTGATGTGCAAATGTACTAAAAATAAAGTTAAGTCTTCTAATGATGGCCATTAGTGGAGTAATTAATTAATTCTTTCATATTAGGATTCAGTCTCTCCTATATCTTCACCATCAACTTCCCCAAAGGAGAGTTCCTGATACCAGCTGGATTATTGGTTTGTAATAGCGATGAATAGCAGAAAGGAAAGGAAAAAAGAATAGGTCCATGTCAATTCATGCTATTCTCACATGGTGCCTTAATGTAAGCTTAATGGCAACAATTGCAGAATTTGTAACACTTTTTATCTATTTATTGGGGCAAGACAAAAATAGGCCCCGATATTTGATATTAACTCGGAGGCATGTTCGGAGCAAGGGGTGGGGTCCAATATTGCTTGGGAAACGCGGAAAGAATTTCAGAACGTCTGTCTGTGGCATTTTAACGCAGCCAGCTCATTTTCATTTTACTTTTAGTTTTGTCATTGATTGCGCAATAATGGGCGTGATGAGGACCCGCATGACGCAATCTCAACTCGAGACTTTAAAGGGCCAATCAAAAGATGGAATTTGGAGGAATTAAGAGTTTGCACAAAGAGGGGGGAGACATTTCATTATGGAGTCAGGACGGTCAAGGGCTGCACCTCAATTTAATGATGCATCACTTGATGTACTGCTGGGGGCAGTGAGAAGTCGTAGAGAGATACTCTTCCCCAGCAACGGGAGATAGAAACCTGCTGTTGCCACAAAGCAGTTGTGACGAAGGAGGAGGCATAGGTGGTCAGCAGCAGGAGCATTGTGCCACGCTCCTGGATTCAGTGCAGGAACAGCTTAATTGACTTAACCAGATCAGGAAAAGTGAGTTCAGCTGCACATTCACCGACATCTTGTTGTGCACATCACCCCACCCACTCACTCTGCCTTGTCAAGCCTACTCCATCACATCACTCTTCACACCCACTTACCTTGAACGCACACCCATCCTTCTCTTTCTATGCATTTCCTCACATCTCCATCTATCCATCCACCACTCACACTCACGCTGATCCTTAAGCAATTTCATGCCTCTCCCTCAGTCACCCCCATCCATCGGGTGAACAGATGCCATTACAGTCACTCATTGGTATGTTTTTTCCCCAGAGATGTTCCTTCACAGATTTCCCAGCTAGAATCACTGGAGATCAGTGGCATATCAGTGTTCCTAGCCATCAAAGATAGGGATCTCCCAGCTACCTGGTGACACAATTAAATATTAGACACCCCCATGACATAAAATATTTAGTCATGTTGACTTGATTTCAATAATGAGTGAAATATAATTTCTTCATAATGATAAGTTGCAACATTCTTACCTTGCCAGTAATAATTGATATCTTTTCACTCCGTCAGAGTTTTCACAAGTGCAGCATGAGTCCACGGACCTTCCGAATGACAAATCCTCAGAGGAGATGATTTGTTCTGAGGGTTCACTGTCACAAGCTTACCATTCACCAGCTCAGATACTCGAACTCCGGTGGGACCAGTTAGACAGATAGTTAGGATTTCACCTGGTGACTCACAGTTCACAAGTGAGCAAGAGCAGGTGGTGATGGCAAGGACAGCAGTGGAGAGTCTGCATTGGAGGGCGCATCCTTCTCCAAGCTCTACTCAGCTAAACAGATACTGTACCCCAGGGGCCGTCAACGAACAAGAGAATCATTGAGGAGCAGCAGAGAATGTGCGATGTACTGACAGGCCTTCCAAGCACACAGTCCATGATTGCAAAGAGAATGGAGCAGTCCGCGGAAAGTATGAGTGGGATGACGTCACAGGGCATTGCGATGATGTCTTTTGAATGGACAGAGTGGCCAACACAGTGGAAAATCAAACACAGCAATAAAATTAGTCCATGCATGCCTTGACCACGGCCATGCACACTCTGGATGCTAACATGTCAACCATCATCACCATCATAGGCAGTCCTCGGAATCGAGGAAGACTTGCTTCCATTCTTAAAGTGAGTTCTTTGATGGCTGAACAGTCCAATATGAGAGTCACAGACTCCGTCATAGTTGGGACAGATAGTCGTTGAGGGAAAGGGTGGGTGGGACTGGTTTGCCGCACGCTCTTTCCGCTGCCTGCACTTGATTTCTGCATGCTCTCGCCGATGAAACTCAAGGTGCTCAGCATCCTTCCGGATGCACTTCCTCCACTTAGGGCGGTCTTTGGCCAGGGACTCCCATGTGTCGATGGGGATGTCGCACTTTATCAGGGGAACTTTGAGGGTGTCTTTGTAACGTTTCCGCTGCCCACCTTTGGCTTATTTGCCGTGAAGGAGTTCCGAGTAGAGCACTTGCTTTGGGAGTCTCGTGTCTGGCATGCAAACTATATGGACTACATGTCAACCACCTTATATAGGATGACATACTATAGCCTTGGCCTTATAGCGCCACAGTGATCTGCACCAAAGTGCTCTCCAGCAGAGTGGTAGGAGTGAAGTGTGGCTGGCCCATGAGGGGTATGATTGGGAAAGGTGACATGGAAGTGGGAACTCCACTCAAAGCACTTCTACTTCTCACCCATTGCACTCTGTTAGCCAGTACCCGACCTGCTGCCTCGTGTCCCAATGGCGGAGTCTGCCCCTATACAGGTGCAGATGGAACAGTCTTTGGGCAGCCTTGGTGTTTTTTAAAAATGTGATTTATCTTTGGACATGAAAGCCAAGAAATTCCTGGCAGGCTGCTACAATGCTGGAGGTGTTGTGGGGTGGGACTGAGATTTCTGCTTAGTCCAGATGTTGCCTCTGTTCAGAGTCTTTGGTCAGTGAGTTTCTATATTTTAGGCGGGTCTCCACTGCGTATTGGCACAACTGGAACACCTCTCCCAGTGGTGGGGCGGGGTGAGGGAAGGAAGGGGATGAAGTGTTTGCAGGGAAGGAAGAATTTTGCTGCAGCATATTGGAGCCACTGAACTAGATGAAGTTGAAGAAAGTAAGTTTGAAAGTCTTCATACTGGAATCCAATGTGTCTGAGGCAACTGGTATTAATTTAGGACAGCTGACTAATAATATTAGGACAGTGAAATACAGATCCAGTCCATCACTGATGTTGGTGATGGAACGGATCTGTACGTCCCATGAAGATATGAAGATGTTTTGACATCTTGGTAGAATAAGGCATCATTAATTTTGTTTACATTACAAACAAAAGATAAAAACCACAGGATACATGAAAGTTTTATATTACCTAACGCAGACAACCAATATGGGTATAATTCCTTGGTGAGCAGAGCATCATCTATTTCAAACAGGAATCTCTTCATCACATCTGTTACATCATCCAGCTGATGTTCCCCAATTCTCAGCTTCACATTTCTGGCATCTTTTCTAAATTGATCCAGAAGCTGGCTAATGCGTGATGGCGTGCCATTTTTTTGGTAAATTCCTTCGCAGCCAAGTCCTAATGATAAATTAATTATATTTCATTAAACACACACACATAAAATCCAGTTCTACTTTAAGAAAATAAGCAGCAGCTCATTATCAAGGCTGAAATTCTGCCACAGGGATAGCAGAAGTAACCTGAATATCTAAATGTATATCCAGTTATCTCATCAAACCATAAGGCAACAGTGAAAGCATTTAATCTGAAACACAATCGGTATTGATGAACTATATAATTTTGTTCCTCTCTATCTTGTCCTAAAATAAACTCATTTTTGTGCATCTTCCTCCAGCCATGAGGATGAGACACTCATTGGCCAGCTAACAGGAGGCACAATTTTTAATTCTACGCTGTAGACCTTATGTAAAACAACTATGAGCACATTTGGGCTAAATAGGAAAGATATTAACTGTTAATACCAACTAATTCTTTTATAATGTGGTATGAAAAATATTAATCCTTTTGATATGGTAAACTCTTAGGAAGTGGGAATAAAGTTTCCATTCAATAGAAATCTGAAAATGTTTGTGTTAAATAAAGGTTCACAATATGATTGCATTCTGAAGTTCAAGAGGTAAAGATAATGCCCTAAAGGCTACAGAAATGTGCTAAAATAGCTCCAAAATCTGAGAGCATCAATGCATACAATTAGGAACCACTTCTGTAATTTAAAAGGGAAACATTTTCTCACTTTAATTTAAATCCATACTGACGGGCACAATAAAAATTCAAATTTTTGATCTTTTTGGCAGTATCAAAAGATGCTGCTGAGCGACTTGTTTGATGTGGTTGTTCCATTGCACAAATACTTCAGTGATAATGAAGGCAGTAAAAATAATCCTCAACCAAGTGGCTATTTTTCAGTCACTCACACAAAGGATTTTACCACAAGGTTAAAACATAGTTTTACTATTGTCTTGGAGAAACCTATGTTCTATAGCAATATCAGACAACAGAAGATTACTGGCCTCTGTGAAGTGACCATTGGTAAAAAAATGGCCAACTGTAGGTCATTCTAAATATCTTGAAACCCCAAACTTAATGTCACCTAATCATCACATCCTGATTTATTTAGCCTTTTTAATCTTATTCTTTTCAGCCATTGGGAATGTCCTTCACCATAAGCCTCAGCCATTTGGCTTCATTTCTCAGTAAAACAAATCTTTATAGTGAGTGAAGAGACCATACAGTTTGAAATGCTAATATGTGCCTGTAGTGATAGACTATAAGAGAATAAGCAGTAGCTCATTATCAAGGCTGAAATTCTGCCACAGGGATAGCAGAAGTAACCTGAATATCTAAATGTATATCCAGTTATCTCATCAAACCATAAGGCAACAGTGAAAGCATTTAATCTGAAACACAATCGGTATTGATGAACTATATAATTTTGTTCCTCTCTATCTTGTCCTAAAATAAACTCATTTTTGTGCATCTTCCTCCAGCCATGAGGATGAGACACTCATTGGCCAGCTAACAGGAGGCACAATTTTTTATTCTACGCTGTAGACCTTATGTAATACAACTATGAGCACATTTAGGCTAAATAGGAAAGATATTAACTGTTAATACCAACTAATTCTTTTATAATGTGGTATGAAAAATATTAATCCTTTTGATATGGTAAACACTTGATTGTGCTTGGACATAAATCTACATCATCTACTTCCTTTCACATGAGGAGATACATAAAATAGCAGAAGTGGCATAGAGTGGTTCAATACATTAGATTCATGTTGTACGGAGCCAGGTTATTTGATTTTTCTCCGTTTTTGTAACAGGATGTGCAACAGTTTACTATTTGCAGCCCACGGCAATCTACTCTTCAGAATAACAGAATGAAGGCATGGTTTGTTCCTTAATCGACTTTAATATTGGCTTGCAAATATGATTCATTTTCTGTACTTTTAAATCTTTCTTTCAATATATTAAGCCAACATATATTTGTGCCTCCTTCTATAGTGCACAAAATTTCACGAAGGGATTCTTCTATTAGCTTAAATAGTTACTCACTGAACCTTACAATAAGGGAATTAAGGGTTATGGGGAGCGGGCAGGTAAGTGGAGCTGAGTCCACGGCCAGATCAGCCATGATTTTGTTAAATGGCGAGCAGGCTCAATGGGCTAGATGGCCTACTCCTGTTCCTAATTCTTATGTTCTTATATGTAGGATGTTCTGAGGTTCATAGCCCAGTCTCTCAGTCATGCTATTGATAGAAGTACTGGAATCAGCTTCAGTGCCCCTGCAGCAACTCAACATCATCCAAGATGGAGTAGCACACACTTGATTGGTAGCCCTGCCACTGAACTCAATATTCAACCACTACACTGTGGCTGCAGTTTGTATTATCTACAGGATGCACTGCAGCAGCTTGCAAAGCTTAATTTGAAAGCACCTTCATGTCCTGCAACCTCTACAACCAAGGAGGGTAAGAACTGCAACATTATGGAAACAGCGTCACTTCCAAACTCCCCTCCAAGTTGCACACTATTCTGACTTGGACGTATATACAGCTGCCTTTGTTGTCACTGGGTCAAAATTCTGGAATTCTCTATGTACCACCACAAGGACTGCAATGGTTCAAGGAGACCCAACATCACCTTCTCAAGGTAACTAGGAATAGGCAGATGCCCTCATCCCAAGAACAAAATTTTAAAGCATTATTAATGTAAAGTCATTCAATTGCTCCAACACTATTCTGAAAAAACTGCAACTGTTGAACTGTTGCATGCAAACAAATGAGGGCAAAAACTAAAATGGATTAGTTACTGTCACTGATCTTGTACTTAGAATATAAAAAAAGATTATAAATCCTTTTAAGTATGCTTTGAGGATCTCCAAATACATTATTAAACATATATATGGTAATTTTTTGGATCAAAGTTCAAATGCAGTCGAGTCACAACTATATATTTTAGTTGATTCCTCATTTTCAAAAGAGCTTCAATTTGATTTTTGACCTCTAGGTTTTCCATCTCTCTGATATTCTCACATTTCCCTAGGCCTCCCCCTTCCATAGCTACTTATACACCCTTTGTTCTTCAATGTCTTAATGTTTGGATCCATTACTTGATTGAGATGTTGTACTATATTATTGTGATTATCCCTCTCTGGTTTGTATGATTTTAAAATTCTATGGGCCCAAAGATGGTGGGTATACCGTCTGCGGATCGCCAACATACCGACCAAAATTGCGAAATCCATCAAAAAATGCCCGGTGGAAAATTCCTCAGCGATATACCATCCGCCCATGCACACTGCCGACATACTGCCCAAATTGCAAAATTCATCACTTACCACTGACATACCGACAACACTACAGACCGCCCTGAAAAAGGTGGTTTTAAGTCAGTCGGTGGTATGCACCTTTAGCTGTAACAAAAACTTTGCCTCTCACCCCCCCGTCTTTCCCCGTGCCCCCCCCAAACAGCGATCTCTTCTCGTCCTGCCCCCGCAGCGATGGTCTGCGGCGATCTCCCCTGCTCCTCCACAGCGAACTCTTCTCCTCGCCCCCATAGCAATCTCTTCACTCCCCCCTCCCCCACAGCGATCTCTTTCTCCCCCCTCACTCCACAGCGAACTCTTCTCCTCGCCCCCATAGCAATCTCTTCACTCCCCCCACAGCGATCTCTTCACTCCCCACCCCCCAAAGCAATCTCTTCACTCCCCCCTCCCCCACAGCGATCTCTTCACTGCCCCCCCCACACAGCGATCTCTTCTCCCCCCCGCCACACGGAGATCTCTTCACTGCCCCCCCCCAGCAATCTCTTCTTCCCCCCCCACAGCGATCTCTTCTCCCCTCCCCCCACACAGCGATCAATTCACTCCCCCCACACAGCGATCAATTCACTCCCCCCCATCACATTGCGATCTCTTCACTCCCCCCCTCCACAGCGATCTCTTCACTCCCCCCCTCCACAGCAATCTCTTCTTCCCCCCCCACAGCGATCTCTTCTCCCCTCTCCCCACACAGCGATCTCTTCACTCCCCTCCCTCCCCACAGCGATCTCTTCTCCCCCCCCCACAGCGATCTCTTCTCTCCCCCCCAAAGCGATCTCTTCTCCCCCCCCCGCCCCACAGCGATCTTTTTTCTCCCCCACCCCCCGCACAGCGATCTCTTCTCCCCCCCCCAACAGCGGTCTCTTCACTCACACCCCCCCACAGCGATCTCTTCTCCCCCCCCCACAGCGATCTCTTCTCCCCCCCCCACAGCGATCTCTTCTCCCCCCCCCACAGCGATCTCTTCACTCCCCCCCCACAGCGATCTCTTCTCCTCCCCCCCCACAGCGATCTCTTCTCCCACCGCCCCCCCGTCCCAAAGTGATCTTTTCTCTCCCCCACCCCCCGCACAGCGATCTCTTCTCCCCCCCCCAACAGCGGTCTCTTCACTCACACCCCCCCACAACGATCTCTTCTCCCCCTCTCCACAGCGATCTCTTCTCCCCCCCCCCACAGCGATCTCTTCACTCCCCCCCCACAGCGATCTCTTCTCCTCCCCCCCCACAGCGATCTCTTCTCCCACCGTCCCCCCGCCACACAGCGATCTCTTCACTCCCCCGCCACAGCGATCTCTTCTCCCCACCCCCCCCCCCACAGCAATCTCTTCTCTCCCCCCCAACCGCGATCTTTTCTCCCCAACCCCCACAGCGATCTCTTCTCCCCCTTCCCCCCCCACAGTGATCTCTTCTCTCCCCCCCCACCGCGATCTCTTCTCCTCAACCCCCACAGCGATCTCTTCTCCCCCTTCCCCCCCCACAGTGATCTCTTCTCTCCGCCCCCCCCCCCCACAGCGATCTCTTCTCCCCCCCCCACACAGTGATCTCTTCTCTCCCCCCCCCCACAGCGATCTCTTCTCCACCCACCCCCACAGCGATCTCTTCTCCCCCCCCACAGCGATCTCTTCTCCCCCCCCAAAGCGATCTCTTCTCCCCGCCCCCCCCCACACAGCGATCTCTTCTCTCCCCCCCCCTCCACAGCGATCTCTTCTCTCCCCCCCACCAACACAGCAATCTCTTCACTCCCCCCCCCAACAGCGATCTCTTCTCCCCCCCATAGCGATCTCTTCTCCCCCCCCCCCACACAGCGATCTCTTCTTCCCCCCCACAGCGATCTCTTCTCCCCCCCCCCCCACACAGCGATCTCTTCACTCTCCCCCCCCCCCACACAGCGATCTCTTCTCCCCCCCCCCCCCACACAGCGATCTCTTCACTCTCCCCCCCCCACACAGCGATCTCTTCTACCCCACCCCCCCGCACAGCGATCTCTTCTCCCCCCCCCCCATAGCGATCTCTTCTCCCCCCCCCCCACACCGATATCTTCAATCCCCTCCCCCCCCACAGCGATCTCTTCTCCCCACCCCCCACACAGCGATCTCTTCTCTCCCCCCCCCACACAGCGATCTCTTCTTCCCCCCACAGCGATCTCTTCTCCCCCCCCCACACACAGCAATCTCTTCACTCTCCCCCCCCCCACACAGCGATCTCTTCTACCCCACCCCCCCGCACAGCGATCTCTTCTCCCACCCCCCCCCACACAGCGATCTCTTCTCTCCCCCCCGCAACACAGCGATCTCTTCACTCTCCCCCCCCATACAGCGATCTCTTCTCCTCCCCTCCGACAGCGATCTCTTCCCCCCCCCCACACAGCGATCTCTTCACTCTCCTCCCCCATACAGCGATCTCTTCTCCTCCCCTCCGACAGCGATCTCTTCCCACCCCCACACAGCGATCTCTTCTCCCACCCCCCCCCACACAGCGATCTCTTCTCTCCCCCCCGCAACACAGCGATCTCTTCACTCTCCCCCCCCATACAGCGATCTCTTCTCCTCCCCTCCGACAGCGATCTCTTCCCCCCCCCCACACAGCGATCTCTTCACTCTCCCCCCCATACAGCGATCTCTTCTCCTCCCCTCCGACAGCGATCTCTTCCCACCCCCACACAGCGATCTCTTCACTCTTCCCCCCCATACAGCGATCCCTTTCCCCCCCACCTCCCCCCCCCACAGTGATCTCTTCTCTCCCCCGCCCACAGTGATCTCTTCTCCCCCCCCACAGCGATCTCTTCTCCCCCCCCCCCAACACAGCGATCTCTTCACTCTCCCCCCCGCACAGCGATCTCTTCTCTCCCCCCACCCCACAGTGATCTCTTCTCTCCCCCTCTCCACAGCGATCTCTTCTCCACACCCCCCACACAGCGATCTCTTCTCTCCCCCCCCCGCACAGTAATCTCTTCTCTCCTTCCCACACAGCGATCTCTTCACTCCCCCCCCGCACAGCGATCTCTTCTCTCCCCCCACCCCACAGTGATCTCTTCTCTCCCCCTCTCCACAGCGATCTCTTCTCCCCCCCCCCCAACACAGCGATCTCTTCACTCTCCCCCCCGCACAGCGATCTCTTCTCTCCCCCCACCCCACAGTGATCTCTTCTCTCCCCCTCCCCACAGCGATCTCTTCTCCACACCCCCCACACAGCGATCTCTTCTCTCCCCCCCCCCGCACAGTAATCTCTTCTCTCCCCCCACACAGCGATCTCTTCACTCCCCCCCACATCGATCTCTTCTCCACCCCCCCCCACACCGATCTCTTCACTCCCCTCCCTCCCCACAGCGATCTCTTCTCCCCCCCCAAAGCGATCTCTTCTCCCCGCCCCCCACAGCGATCTCTTCTCTACCCCCCCTCCTGCACAGCGATCTCTTCTCCCCCCCGCAACAGCGATCTCTTCACTCACCCCCCCCCCACAGCGATCTCTTCTCCCCCCCCCACAGCGATCTCTTCTCCCACCCACCCCCCGCCACAGCGATCTCTTCTCCCCCACCCCCCACAGCAATCTCTTCTCTCCCCCCCCACAGCGATCTCTTCTCCCCACCCCCCACAGCAATCTCATCTCCCCCTCCCCCCCCACAGTGATCTCTTCTCTCCGCCCCCCCCCACAGCGATCTCTTCTACCCCCCCACACAGTGATCTCTTCTCTCCCCCCCCCACACAGCGATCTCTTCTCCACCCACCCCCACAGCGATCTCTTTTCCCCCCCCCACAGCGATCTCTTCTCTCCCCCCCCACAGCAATCTCTTCACTCCCCTCCCCCCCCACAGCGATCTCTTCTCTCCCCCCCCACAGCAATCTCTTCACTCCCCTCCCCCCCACAGCGATCTCTTCTCTCCCCCCCCACAGCAATCTCTTCACTCCCCTCCCCCCCCACAGCGATCTCTTCTCTCCCCCCCCACAGCAATCTCTTCACTCTTCACTCCCCTTCCCCCCCACAGCGATCTCTTCTCTCCCCGCCGCACACACACAGCGATCTCTTCTCTCCCCCTGCCCCACACAGCGATCTCTTCTCTCCCCCACCCCCACACAGCGATCTCTTCACTCCCCCCCTCCACAGCGATCTCTTCTTGGCCCCACCCCCACAGCGATCTCTTCACTCTCCCTCCCCCTACAGCGATCTCTTCTTCCCCCCCCACCCCCACAGCGATCTCTTCACTCTCCCCACCCCCCACAGCGATCTCTTCTCCCCCCACCCACACACAGCAATCTCTTCTTCCCCCGACCCCACAGCAATCTCTTCACTCTCCTCCCCCCACACAGCGATCTCTTCTCCCCCCCCCACACAGCGATCTCTTCTCCCCCCCCCCACAGCGATCTCTTCACTCTCCCCCCTCGCCACAGCGATTACTTCTCCCCCCCCACACACAGCGATCTCTTCACTTCCCCCCCACCCTCACAGCGATCTCTTCTCCCCCCCCGACAGCGATCTCTTCTCCCCCCCACACACAGCGATCTCTTCTCTTCCCCCCCACATAGCGATCTCTTCTCCCCCCCCGACAGCGATCTCTTCTCCCCCCCACACACAGTGATCTCTTCTCCCCCCCCCCACATAGCGATCTCTTCTCCCCCCCACACACAGCGATCTCTTCTCTTCCCCCCCACATAGCGATCTCTTCTCTCCCCCCCACCCACACAGCGATCTCTTCACTCCCCCCCCCCCCACAGCGATCTCTTCTCCCCCCCATAGCGATCTCTTCTCCCCCCCCCCACAGCGATCTCTTCACTCTCCCCCCCCCCCCACACAGCGATCTCTTCTCCCCCCCCCACAGCGATCTCTTCACTCTCCCCCCCGCCACAGCGATTACTTCTTCCCCCCCCACACAGAGCGATCTCTTCACTCCCCCCCCACCCCCACAGCGATCTCTTTTCACCCCCGACAGCGATCTCTTCTCCCCCCCCCCCACAGCGATCTCTTCTCCCCCCCCACACCGATCTCTTCACTCCCCTCCCCCCCCACAGTGATCTCTTCTCCCCCCCCCCACACAGCGATCTCTTCTCTCCCCCCCCCACACAGCGATCTCTTCTCTCCCCCACCCACACAGCGATCTCTTCACTCCCCCCCCACAGCGATCTCTTCTCCCCCCCCATAGCGATCTCTTCTCCCCCCCCACACCGATCTCTTCACTCCCCTCCCCCCCCACAGCGATCTCTTCTCCCCCCCCCCCACACAGCGATCTCTTCTCCCCCCCCACACCGATCTCTTCACTCCCCTCCCCCCCCACAGCGATCTCTTCTCCCCCCCCCCCACACAGCGATCTCTTCTTCCCCCCCACAGCGATCTCTTCTCCCCCCACCCCACACAGCGATCTCTTCACTCTCCCCCCCCCCCCACACAGCGATCTCTTCTACGCAGCCCCCCCGCACAGTGATCTCTTCTCCCCCTCCCCCCCCCACTACGGTGATCTCTTCTCTCCCTCCCCCCCACAGCGATCTCTTCTTCCCCTCCACCCCCCCACGGTGATCTCTTCTCTCCCCCCCTCCACAGCGATCTCTTCTCCCCCACCCCCCACAGCGATCTCTTCTCTCCACACCCACAGCGATCTCTTCTCCCCCCCCCCCCACAGTGATCTCTTCTCTCCCCCCTCCCCACAGCGATGTCTTCTCCCCTCCCCCAAACAGTGATCTCTTCTCCCCCCCCCCCACAGCGATCTCTTCTCGCCCCCCCCCACAGCGATCTCTTCTCCCCCCACCCCCACAGCGATCTCTTCTCCCCCCCCCCCCCACAGCGATCTCTTCTCTCCCCACCCACAGCGATCTCTTCTCCCCCCCCCCCACAGTGATCTCTTCTCTCCCCCCTCCCCACAGCGATCTCTTCTCCCCTCCCCCCCACAGCAATCTCTTCTCTCCCCCCCCCACAGTGATCTCTTCTCCCCTCCCCCCCACAGCGATCTCTTCTCCCCCCCCCCCACAGTGATCTCTTCTCTCCCCCCTCCCCACAGCGATCTCTTCTCCCCTCCCCCCCACAGCAATCTCTTCTCTCCCCCCCCCACAGTGATCTCTTCTCCCCCCGACAGCGATCTCTTCTCTCCGCCCCCCACAGCAATCTCTTCACTCCCCTCCCCCCCACAACGATCTCTTCTCTCCCCCCCGACACACACAGCGATCTCTTCTCTCCCCCCCCCCACACAGCGATCTCCTCTCTCCCCCCCCACACAGCGATCTCTTCACTCCTCCTCTCCACAGCGATCTCTTCTTCCCCCAACCCCCACAGCGATCTCTTCTTCCCCCAACCCCCACAGCGATCTCTTCACTCTCCCCCCCCCACAGCGATCTCTTCTCCCCCCCCACAGCGATCTCTTCACTCTCCCCCCCCCCCCACAGCGATCTCTTCTCCCCCCACCACACACAGTGATCTCTTCTCCCCCCCCCCCACAGCGATCTCTTCACTCTCCCCCCCCACAGCGATCTCTTCTCCCCCCACACAGCGATCTCTTCTCTCCCCCACACCCACACAGCGATCTCTTCACTCCCCCCCCCACACAGCGATCTCTTCTCTCCCCCCCCACACAGCGATCTCTTCTCTACCCCACCCACACAGCGATCTCTTCACTCCCCCCCCCACAGTGATCTCTTCTCCCCCCCCATAGCGATCTCTTCTCCCCGCCCCCCACACCGATCTCTTCACTCCCCTCCCCCCCACAGCGATCTCTTCTCCCCCCACACACAGCAATCTCTTCTCTCCCCCCCCCACACAGCGATCTCTTCTTCCCCCCCACAGCGATCTCTTCTCCCCCCCCACACAGCGATCTCTTCACTCTCCCCCCCCCACACAGCGATCTCTTCTACCCCCCCCCCACACAGCAATCCCTTCACTCTCCCCCCCCACACAGCGATCTCTTCTACCCCCCCCCACACAGCAATCCCTTCACTCTCCCCCCCCACACAGCGATCTCTTCTTCCCCCCCACAGCGATCTCTTCTCCCCCCCCACACAGCGATCTCTTCACTCTCCCCCCCCCACACAGCGATCTCTTCTACCCCCCCCCACACAGCAATCCCTTCACTCTCCCCCCCCCCCACAGCGATCTCTTCTACCCCCCCTCACACAGCAATCTCTTCACTCTCCCCCCCCACACAGCGATCTCTTCACTCTCCCTCCCCCCACAGCGATCTCTTCTCCCCCCCCACAGCAATCTCTTCACTCTCCCCCCCCACAGCGATCTCTTCTCCCCACCCCACACACAGTGATCTCTTCACTCCCCCCCCACCCCCACAACGATCTCTTCTCCCCCCCCCACAGCGATCTCTTCTCCCCCCCCACACAGCGATCTCTTCTCTACCCCCCCCACACAGTGATCTCTTCTCTCCACCCCACCCACACAGCGTTCT
The DNA here is from genome assembly GCF_044704955.1 of Pristiophorus japonicus. Taxonomy (NCBI): domain Eukaryota; kingdom Metazoa; phylum Chordata; class Chondrichthyes; family Pristiophoridae; genus Pristiophorus; species Pristiophorus japonicus. The sequence goes on along the minus strand of NC_091978.1, from coordinate 181,180,144 downwards.
CTTCACTCCCCCCCCCACAGCGATCTCTTCTCCCCCCCCACAGCGATCTCTTCTCCCCCCCATAGCGATCTCTTCTCCCCCCCCCCACAGCGATCTCTTCACTCCCCTCCCCCCCCACAGCGATCTCTTCACTCCCCCACCCCCCCACAGTGAGACCTTCTCCCCCCGCCCCTGCAGCGGCGATCTCTCCCCCCCCACAGAGATTCCCCACACCCCCCCACAGCATTCCCTTCACCGCACCGATCTCACTCTTCCCATTAAGTTCACCGCTATATATATATTGGAAAAATACCTGAAGAAAAAAACAAAACCTCATTTAAAAGTACCAGTAAATAAAACTTCCAATCAAAATAAATAAGTGCTATTTTGCACAAGGGAATACAGTACATACCCCCACATTGCTCTCAGGCCAGTAGTCTCTCTGGCCTCTCGTCGGTGCCTCTCGGGGGGGGCGGAGCTTCGCAGCAGCATGCGCGTGCGCACAACTCGGGAACCGAAGATTCCCAAGTGAAAAGGCCTTTCCATCGCACACCGCCGGCTGCACTCCGCTCCACCCGATGCACTCCGCTCGGCTTACCGCAGAGAAAAAAGTCATGAAAATCGCGCACACTCTAACGGGCAGTATGCAACGACATACCGCCGAGAAATGAGCGGACCATCAGTTTCGACCAATTTCGGCCCCTATCTATATTTTATTTTTCTGGTTGTATTAATATGCCCGTCTGCCTCTTATGTTCGAGTAGTGATGAAGGATCTGCACCTGAAATGTCAACTTGAGTTTAACTCTACAGATGCTGACTGGCCTGATGTGCGTTTCTAGCATTTTCTGTTTTGTTATATATTTTTTTCTTCTTTAAATGACAATGCTTGCTTTTATTATTAAATTCACAAACTTGTTGGGAAAAATAATGCCACATATATCTACTTTATTTTAATCCGTATATTAGCAGAGAAATCAGGGTCCAGTTCCTCCTTTGCTAGTTGTATTGTTTCCAGATTCTACAGGTTGACTACGAACCATTTTATTTTATTTCACCCGATTTTAAACTTGAACATCATTTCTACCGTGGAGATAAGAGCTGTATGCAGATGCTGCTGGTGTCAAAGCAAAGTATCCTGCGTGAAGAGAGTTTGGGTATTCTCAGTGACTGCAAGTCCATAGCACAAAAAATGCTTATAATTCGCTTCTAATTTGTCAATCACACTCAGGAATCTGTAAAAACAGACACTGTGGGAAATGGAAATGTCACAGTAGTGCACTGGGGCATGCTCGTCCAACGCTGGAGTTGAGGCATGAGTACTGGAAATCCTACATTGTAACTAGGCTATTCTATGCATGAGCAGAGTGCGTTTGATACAGACACTTGTGTTTGCTTTTTGTCAATTCAGCAGAGTCATCTGTCAAACGAAAACAAAAAATGTGGAAACAGCAGTTCAAGCAGCATCTGTGGAGAAAAAAGACAAGTCAAAATTGCAGGTGTGGACCCTTCATCAGACCTGGAAGATATTACAGAAGAACAACATTTAAAATGGAACAGAACAAAGGGAAGGGGGAGGGGAAACACACACACACACACACACACACACTGAAGAGAAGAAATAGAATGGCCTATAAAGTGCTTCAGTGGAAAACAAGAAGATGGTTAAGTGACAGAAGTGATATTCACTTGAAATAAAAGGAGACATAATAAGAGAAATCCAAATAACTAAAGTTATTTATGGAACACAGAGAATGTGTGAATAGCTGAGGAGGTGGGAGATAATGGTGCTGGAAATAAAAGCAGCTCAGGAGCCAAGATGGAAACAAAAGCATGTTGACACACGCAAGTGCAGAGCACCTCAGCAGCAGTGGTCTGATGGAGGGTCTCCATCCCACGCACCCTGATGGAGGGTCTCCATCCCTCCATCTCTCACCTGGATAAGCACAAAATCAAAATGATCGTTACTATATGAAGAGAACCAGTTCGAGAGGATAGGCTTTGATTTCTGATGCCAAAGAAACTGGTTTTGAACTGCATCCTCAAGGATGACTTGATTTTTGTTATTGCTAATGGGTGGGGGTAGCTGTGTTTTTAACAATGCTACTGGACGGAGTGCAATGTAATAGTGGAGCATTCCAGTTAAGGTTTATGGGAGTGAGCTTGAATCAAAACGAACAAAAAATCAGAAGAATATCCCCATCTCCTTTAATTGTTGTGGAAAGGTACTGATGCTGGCCTTGGAAAAGTCGACATCCCACATTACCCCTGCCTCCACCAGCCTAAGGCTGGGGAAAGGAATAAGGTATGCACCTCTGCATATTTTTCCAGTTGTACTTAGCTATTTGCGGGTGTTAAGATCATTAAAAATAGGCTTATTGTGAAAGTTCCAAATAGACCACTGGTATGTCAGAGGTACAAGTGTTTCAACAACTGAAATTAAACTAACTGGAATAATTGTTTCCATTTCCAAAAGGAATGTTACAACCAGCTATTTACAGCCATCACAGTAGGAACAGTTTACTGAAATCTGTTTAGCGCATTTGTCAAACAAAATTCTTCAAAACTATAAAACATATGGATGGAATTGCTTTTGGCATTAAGGAAGCAAATCGGTACGACTTGCAGTGACACCCTGTAGAATGAGCTTGCTTACCATACTGTGTAACAAACGCGATGCAGCTGTCTACGATGATGGGAATGTCATTTTTGCTGAGCTGCTGGTCTCGTAGTGCATTACCATCTGTACCTGCTGCTTTCCTGATGGCAGTGTGCCAGACTGTGAAATCCAGCTTCGTATGACCATGGATGTACAAAGTTCTACAAGGTTAGAGGAAACTTTTAGTCCTTGATGCAATGTTCCATTTGTGCCAGCAAAGTTTGCTCTTACTTGTTAACACCGATAGCTAACAAAGACAACAACCATCTGAACCTGGAGATGAAATTGCAGCTGTGTAATTTGGCCAGGCTATACTTTTTAAAATTTTAGATATTAATAGATAGGGCAGATAATTTCTTAAGAATTCACTGAAAGTTAACTCCACGCAGTGATTAAATCACAAATAAAATCCTTTGTTGCGGAAGCCATTATGTATCAACCAAATGGAACATCCTGGCTGACATCTGCCACAACAGCAGTGACTGGAAAGAAAGCACCTTCCACAGAGACAGGCACAAGTCCAACTTAATTTCATTCTAAATACTGGTATGTGTATGTAAACATCTTACAATAAATCATGGTTATATTGGAATAAATACAGTGCAAATGATCTCAATTCAGGGATTCAGGTGACAACAAAATGTTTAAAAGGCAAGGAAAGTCTTTTATTTAAATTATTCCCCCCATTTTGCAGGAGAAAAAAATTGATAAATGCATGTTAAATTGATTTAATTCCTGCTGGTACGCAGTCCGTCAAGTGGGATCTCCCGACCTCCTCAGCTGCTTCAGTGTCATAAATTGCAGTGAGCATTCCAGTGCGTCTTCTCTGTGAACAGGGGGCCATTATTTTAAACAAGTCCCAGGAATCCATGCCATTAAAGATACACTCTTCCACTTTCTCATTTGATCACCTTAGTGAGATTATTTCTTGTGCTCACTCCCACACCCTCCGTTATCCTCCACATAACATGTACTATGACATCCGTAGATGTGATTTAATTTTTTGATTTGATTCAGTTTTGATGGCAGAGCATGTTCTAATGGATAATGGCGACTGGTGCACTGTATGTTGCTGATGTGTGATGACGTACATACATTTAGAACACAATGGGCAGGAGTTTCCACTACTTTTTTTTCCCCAAACACAATTCGCCTAAAAGTAGCCAAACCAGCGCAAAATATCGAGGAATTTCAAGCGGCAATTACGTCCAGTGCAAATCAGCTTTCGCACTCTTTTGCACTAGTGTAAAAAACATTGCACTGCAAGCTAGCCGCACCCACAACACTGACCATTCCCCAGATTGAATTAATCATTGCAAGTTTCCGCTAATTGTACCCATTTGCAGGCCTTCAAGGAGGCTCTTAAAATTAAGCTTTTTTTGGTGTAAGGGCACTAAAAGCTTTTAAATATTTTTTTAAATTTACTAAGAAACTAACTAGTGAATGGTCTGTATAGTTTTTTAAGTAATTTTCAGTTATTTAAAATCCGATTACACGCAGGTGGTGGACGAGACACTCTGATTAAGAATGTGTGGCCCAGAAATTGAGCTACTTATCGTCACAATCCTAGCGAAAAATAGCAGTCGCCATGAACTCCCTGCACTGGCATGGGACTCGATGGCTGCCATTTTTGTGTGGACCTTAGCATTGTGAACTTGGATGTTAGTGCTGAGTTTAGTGCTGGGTCCTAAGCTCGCTCTGAAAAGCGAGCGTGCAGCAGATCGACAGACGCTGTCAGCACTTCTTAAAGAGACACACACATCTTTCAGCTAAGATTGCATTTAAGCTTTTGGGCTGGAATTTTTAATATTTTATTTAAGTAGTTGCTTGGTGCAATACATGTTAAAAGCTTTTTTAAGTGTGTAGAGAGTGCTGCTGAATGCTTGCAAGATCTTGGATGGAAAGGATGGCCTTCTTGGGTATGGGAAATGAGGAAGGCACAAGGATGGAGTTGTGGTGAGGGGAGGGTGGATAACAAGGTTACCGTATGAGGATACCAGCATCTTGTTCACTGTCAACCCCACCGATGACCAAGAGCTCAGCCATGCCCTTGCCAAGAATAGCCAGCACCATCTCCCCCAAGGAGTGGAGGTGAAGCTAGGAATGGGAGGTGTGCCTCATGTTTGGTCCAGATTGTTGGTCGGTGAGCGATTAGGGTGGGTGGAGTCCTGCAATGAGCAGTGTGTGAGACTAGTGGTGCAGTTGGTGGGAGAAGACTTTTGAAGATGCATTCACTGACCTTGACTACTGGTCTAATGTCATGAAGCTTCTTTGGGGGTCGAAGCTGCTGGGAGTGACGGCCTCAGTGATCTGGTCCCACATCCTTCTTTCTGAAAGGTTTCCTAGCCCCGGTGGGTAGAGGACCTCTCTTGCAGTATTGTCCCCCCCTGCACAAAGCTAGAGTTCTGCGTGCAAGACCCTGGGTGGCCCTTCCTTGACGTGCTGAACCATTTGTGTTAGTGAAGCACTTTTCCCTTTTTTTTTAGGTGCAGAAGGCAATTCAGCTTTAAGAGCTGAAAACTTCCATTGGGGAATTATTTTTAAATGTAAATTTTTTTTAGAAGGGCTAAAAACTAGCTTTTTCAACGATGTTTATTTATTTCATTTTTGAAGGCAGTTTCCCTTTAAGTGACTGAACCGTTTTCAAAAATGACAGTCTTGCTTTAAGAGAAGGCTGTTCTTGCTGCAATGATGCCAATGCCACACTACCTTGGGCCCCCTGCCGGGACGAATGCCACAAAAATGGCCTTGCACAGTAAGTTTATTGCTGGGCTAATGTTAATTAGCCACCAGTGACAATTTACTGGTCCTGCCAGCGCCAACAATTTTAACAGCCGTTAACTCTGGCCCATGGTGGCAGGTTTTTAGCGATATTGAATTTCTAGCCCCTTATTTTTTGTGATAAACCCATTTTTAGCTATATTAATAAAGCAGAACCAGGTTACCACTCTTAAATATATCAAGGAATATTTTTTTAATGCACATTTGTATTTTGAAAAAATTATGTTCTTAAATGCTGCCTAATTGTGCTGCTTCAGGACAGATTTTGCATTCGGCCATATGCAAATTAATTTGATCTTGAAACGCGCTCAATTTTAAGCACAATTTGCTCCCGGATCTCCGATTGTGCCCAAAACGGAAATTCTTAATCCCTAAATGGAATAATTAACAGCCGATTAATGAATAAAAATAGTCAATATAAATTAACAATGTATCTGGGTATATCAAGGCAGCAATCGCATTGAGGGAATTTGACTGTATTAACATGTGATACTCATACTATAGGAACCCAAGGATTAATACCATCCACACAACAGTGGAGTGGAGTAAGTAGATATTAACCGAAGAGCAGCATAATTAGAAAAAATGTGCTTGGTTGTAAATAGATTTCATAAAATATATTTAAAAAAATGATAATCTGCAATTTCCTAAAATAATGGGCAATGTTTTAAAACACTAATACATTTGAAAATAATCAACTGAAGGCCTTCAATTCTATATCAGCAGCTGCAATTTTACGTCAATATTGATAAAAAGCCCAAAAAAGAGACAACACAGCATTATTAGTAGGATGCTGGATATTTGGTATGTGCAAAGAACTTCACAGATGTACATGGAATAAGAATAATCTAAACTAATTATCTACCTTCCTTTTTCCACCAGTAGTAAGACATCCCTCTTCTCAGTGTACTTCTCAATCTGAGTGCTGACAGCTGTGAACAGAATGAGAGAAACAGATGAAAACTGGATATCTTTACTGAAAATCTTCTGCGCAAAACCAGTATGAAGTTTCCTCAACGTGCAGCAGGTCCACCCAGTGAAAATCGCAGGTTTGATTTTCAGTCTGCTGAGTTACCTGATCTCAGCTGCAGCAAGCATAGGGGTGTTATAATTGGATTTGCACCCCTGTGCTAGAGAAGAAGAACAATCAGTCAAAGAAAGAAAAATATTGCATTTATGTAGCACCTTTCACAACCTCAGGATGTCACTAAGTGCTTTACAGCCAATTAAGTACTTTTTTTGAAGTGTAGTGTAGGAAATGTGGCAGCCAATTTGCATACAGCAAGATCCCACAAACAGCAATGCCATAATGTCCAGCTCATCTGTTCTAGAATGTTGAATGAGGGATAAATATTGGCCACGGCACCAGGGATAATTTCCTTTCTCTTCTTTGAAATAGTGCCATGGGATCTTTTGCGTCCACCTGAGAGGGCAGATGGGGCCTCGGTTTATTGTCTCATCTGCAAGACGGCAATTTCGAAGTGTAGCACTCCCTCAGTACTGCCCTGGAGTGTCAGCCTAGATTTTTGAGCTCATGTCTCTGGAGTGCGGCTTGACCCACAACCTTCTGACTCAGAGGTGACAGTGCTACCCACTGAGCCATGGCGGTCATCTCTGGGTGCACACTCCGAATCATTACCAGTAACCTCTGCTGGAAATGTTCGTGTGTGCACACATTGAGTGACAACAGTATCAGCCTCAGCTGTGATGCATTCATGGTCACAGTGACTTTTGACATTCACTGCTTCAGCTCAATCATGAATAACAGCCACTTGGGAGAAGCACTGAAGCCCTCAAGGAACTGCATGCTAATGATAAGCCAATGCCTTCAGGTTGGGAAGAGAGGGTAGGTAACACAATCAGGAGAGGCAACTGGCAAGTTTAAAAAAGCATGAAGTTTTCTTTAGAATTAAGAACCATATTAAAATGGTTGCTCTAATATACAGTTTTAGTTGTTAATTTAAGCTCACTACTTTTAACTTTACTTGAGTCAACGTTTGGTCATTGCACAGCTACATAGCTTTATGAATAATCATCATCATCATCATAGGCAGTCCCTCGGAGTTGAGGATGACTTGCTTCCACTCTAAAAATGAGTTCTCAGGTGACTGAAGAGTCCAATGTGGGACCGAAAGTCTCTGTCACAGGTCGGGCAAATGGTGGCTGAAGGAATGGGTTGGTGGGGTGCCTGGGTTGTCGCGCTCTCCTTCTGCTGTTGACGCTTGGCTTCTGCATGCTCCCGGCGAAGAGACTTGAGGTGTTCAGCGCCTTCCCGGATGCTTTTCCTCCTCTTTGGGTGGTCTTGGGCCAGGGATTCCCAGGTGTCGGTGGGGATGTTACATTTTTTCAAGGTGGCTCTGAGGGTGTCCTTGAAACGTTTTCTCTGCCCACCTGGGGCTTGCTTGTCGTGTCGGAGCTCCGAGTAAAGCGCTTGTTTTGGGAGACTCGTGTCAGGCATGTGGGCGATGTGGCCGTCCAGTGGAGCTGATCAAGCGTGGTCAGTGCGTCGATCCTGGGGATATTGGCCTGAGCGAGAACACTGATATTGGTGCACCTATCCTGCCAATCGATTTGCAGGATCTTGTGAAGGCAGCGTTGGTGGTACTTCTTCAGTGTTTTGAGGTGCCTGCTGTACATAGTCCATGTCTCTGAGCCATTTAGGAAGGCGGGTATCGTCACTGCTCTGTAGACCATGAGCTTGGTGCCGGATTTGAGGTTCTGGTCTTCAAACAATCTCATCTCGTCCTCAGGAGACCGAAGGCTGCACTGGCACACTGAAGGCGATGTTGGACCTCGTCATCAATGTCTGCCCTTGCTGACAATGGGCTCCCGAGGTATGGAAAATGGTCCACGTTGTCAAAGGCTTCGTCGTTGATTTTGATAACTGGGGTGCAGTGCGGTGTGGCAGGGAAGGTTGGTAGAGGACCTTTGTCTTGTGGATGTTTAGTGTAAGATCCATGATCTCGTACGCCTCGGTGAAGGTGTTGACGATGGCTTGGAATTCAGCCTTCGAGTGTGCGCAGACGCCGGCATCATCTGTGTACTGTAGTTCGATGATGGAGGATGGAATGACCTTGGATCTGGCCTAGAGGCGGTGGAGGTTGCCGAGGGTGAGATGGAGCATTTCAACATGGAAGATCGAGAAGAGCGTTGGTGTGATGACACAGCCTTGCTTGACTCTGGTCCAAACGTGGAATGGGTCTGTGGTGGATCCGTTGGTCAGGATCTCGGCTTGCATGTCATCATGGAGCAGGCGGAGAATGGTGACAAACTTTTGAGGACAGCCGATTCTGAGGGCGATGCTCCATAATCCCTCAAGGTTGACAGTGTCGAAGGCTTTTGTGAGGTCGAAGAAGGCCATGTACAGGGGTTGTTACTGTTCCCTACATTTCTCTTGGCATCTGCTGCGCGGTGACGATCCTGTCCATTGTTCCCCTTAGTTGGCGGGATCCGCATTGCGACTCAGGGAGGAGTTCTTCAGGCGCAGGAAGGCGGCAATTCAGAAGATGCATACTGAATCTATGTAGCTATATTATGTAAATCATGTGCTTGTACATTGTGGTGTCATAAACCTTGCAATTCCGCTGTGTGATATTAACATATGAAAGCTTAATGTGTTTGCATTTAAAATGAACAGATTAATACCTCTGTTAAAATAGCATACAAAGTAATGTCATACAAATACATTAAGTCTTCAAAAGTTATTACGTAGCATAATCTCAAGGTCACAGAGCTGTACAGTCCCTTCTTCTATTGGACCATAGAAGTGCACCCAATCAGGTCGCAGAAGTTACCAGGGACAGCAACTATGACAGTTCCTTATCTATCCTACCATTTATTCTCAAAAATTAAACTCATAATTAGCACCATAGGAATTCAATAACTTACAAAACAACATAATTCTCCACAAACGTCCCCATCCCGCCTGCTATTGCTCTGTCCCTTCCCACAACCTGCGAATGCATTGCAAAATCAACAGCCTTGACACTTACATTTTCTCCCACTTGAAGGTAACACAACACACGTTACAACCTCTGTACTTTAAGTCCCAGCCCAACTTAGGCCTTATGTCACAAGTTCAAAAGTACATATTCAGCAATCTAAAAACTGCAAATACTATCAGCTGCATTCCTCTTTGTCCTTCAACAACAACAACATTTACATTGTGCCGTTAACATAGTAAAACATCTTCACAGGCTCTTCACAGGGGCATTAACAAAACAAAATTCAGCATCAGCTTTGGCAACTGCTCACTGTCCAGATCCCAGAAAGAGGACAACAAAAAATAAATGGAGTGGAAAGAGAGAGAAGGGGAGGGAAATGGGAGAGAGAGAGAGATAGAATAGCAAGCACAGAAGATAAAGAGGAACCATAGAACAGTGTTTCTAGTTGCTCCCAAGTCTTTTGACATGGCCCTAATTACCAGACATCTCCAGCCATAGTGATGGCAGCGAAGTCTTCCCTGATTCCAAAATATTCACTGTCCAGGGAGTACGAAGATTAATTAAGAAAAGCTAGCAAGGACTTGTTAAAGGCAAATCATGTTTAACTAATTTGATTGAGTTTTTTGATGAGGTAACAGAGAGGCTTGATGAGGGTGATTGACGTGGTGTACATGGATTTCCAAAAGGCATTTGATAAAGTGCCACATAATGGGCTTGCCAGGAATTGGAGCTGAGGGTGGATTCACTCTGGAGCATCCATGATGCTGAGAATGACATGAGTAGCACGTGTAGCGAGTTGGTCTTACCGCAGGAGAAGGGTCCACAGCCAGATAGGGAATGGAAGACCAGCAGAAAGAGTAGTGCAAGGAAGGTAGTGCAGGGGTCCCCTGTGGTCATCCCCCTGCAAAACAGATATACTGCTTTGAGTGCTGTTGGGGGGATGACTCATCAGGGGAGGGCAGCAGCAGCCAAGTTCATGGCACCGTGGCTGGCTCTGTTGCACAGGAGGGCAGGAAAAAAAGTGGGAGAGCGATAGTAATAGGGGATTCAATTGTGAGGGGAATAGATAGGCGTTTCTGCAGCCGCAACCGAGACTCCAGGATGGTATGTTGCCTCCCTGGCGCAAGGGTCAAGGATGTCTTGGAGCGGGTGCAGGACATTCTAAAAAGGGAGGGAGAACAGCCAGTTGTCGTGGTGCACATTGGTACCAACGACATAGGTAAAAAAAGGGATGAGGTCCTACGAGACGAATTTAAGGAGCTAGGAGCTAAATTAAAAAGTAGGACCTCAAAAGTAGTAATCTCGGGATTGCTACCAGTGCCACGTGCTAGTCAGAGTAGGAATCGCAGGATAGCGCAGATGAATACGTGGCTTGAGCAGTGGTGCAGCAGGGAGGGATTCAAATTCCTGGGGCATTGGAACCGGTTCTGGGGGAGGTGGGATCAGTACAAACCGGACGGTCTGCACCAGAAATAGCAGCGAACCCGGGGACTGGGAGAAATTTAGAACTCAGCAGAGGAGGACAAAGGGTTTGATTAGGGCAGGGAAAATGGAGTACGAGAAGAAGCTTGCAGGGAACATTAAGGCGGATTGCAAAAGTTTCTATAGATATGTAAAGAGAAAAAGGTTAGTAAAGACAAACGTAGGTCCCCTGCAGTCAGAATCAGGGGAAGACATAACGGGGAACAAAGAAATGTCAGACCAATTGAACAAGTACTTTGGTTCGGTATTCACTAAGGAGGACACAAACAACCTTTCGTTTATAAAAGGGGTCAGAGGGTCTAGTAAGGAGGAGGAACTGAGTGAAATCTTTATTAGTCGGGAAATTGTGTTGGGGAAATTGATGGGATTGAAGGCCGATAAATCCCCAGGGCCTGATGGACTGCATCCCAGAGTACTTAAGGAGGTGACCTTGGAATAGCCATTGACAGTCATTTTCCAACATTCCATTGACTCTGGATCAGTTCCTATCGAGTGGAAGGTAGCCAATGTAACCCCACTTTTTAAAAAAAGGAGGGAGAGAGAAAACAGGGAATTATAAACCGGTCAGCCTGACCTCAGTAGTGGGTAAAATGATGGAATCAATTATTAAGGATGTCATAGCAGCGCATTTGGAAAGAGGTGACATGATAGGTCCAAGTCAGCATGGATTTGTGAAAGGGAAATCATGCTTGACAAATCTTCTGGAATTTTTTGAGGATGTTTCCAGTAGGGTGGACAAGGGAGAGCCAGTTGATGTGGTATATTTGGACTTTCAGAAGGCTTTCGACAAGGTCCCACACAAGAGATTAATGTGCAAAGTTAAAGCACATGGGATTGGGGGTAGTGTGCTGACATGGATTGAGAATGGTTGTCAGACAGGAAGCAAAGAGTAGGAGTAAATGGGTACTTTTTAGAATGGCAGGGAGTGACTAGTGGGATACCTCAAGGTTCTGTGCTGGGGCCCCAGCTGTTTACATTGTACATTAATGATTTAGACGAGGAGATTAAATGTAGTATCTCCAAATTTGCGGATGACACTAAGTTGGGTGGCAGTGTGAGCTGCGAGGAGGATGCTATGAGGCTGCAGAGTGACTTGGATAGGTTAGGTGAGTGGGCAAATGCATGGCAGATGAAGTATAATGTGGATAAATGTGAGGTTATCCACTTTGGTGGTAAAAACAGAGAGACAGACTATTATCTGAATGGTGACAGATTAGGAAAAGGGGAGGTGCAACGAGACCTGGGTGTCATGATACATCAGTCATTGAAGGTTGGCATGCAGGTACAGCAGGCGGTTAAGAAAGCAAATGGTATGTTGGCCTTCATAGCGAGGGGATTTGAGTACAGGGGCAGGGAGGTGTTGCTACAGTTGTACAGGTCCTTGGTGAGGCCACATCTGGAGTATTGTGTACAGTTTTGGTCTCCTAACTTGAGGAAGGACATTCTTGCTATTGAGGGAGTGCAGCGAAGATTCACCAGACTGATTCCCGGGATGGTGGGACTGACCTATCAAGAAAAACTGGATCAACTGGGCTTGTATTCACTGGAGTTCAGAAGAATGAGAGGGGACCTCATAGAAACGTTTAAAATTCTGACGGGTTTAGACAGGTTAGATGCAGGAAGAATGTTCCCAATGTTGGGGAAGTCCAGAACCAGGGGTCACAGTCTAAGGATAAGGGGTAAGCCATTTAGGACCGAGATGAGGAGAAACTTCTTCACCCAGAGAGTGGTGAACCTGTGAAATTCTCTACCACAGAAAGTAGTTGAGGCCAATTCACCAAATATATTCAAAAGGGAGTTAGATGAAGTCCTTACTACTAGGGGGATCAAGGGGTATGGCGAGAAAGCAGGAAGGAGGTACTGAATTTGCATGTTCAGCCATGAACTCATTGAATGGAGGTGCAGGCTAGAAGGGATGAATGGCCTACTCCTGCACCTATTTTCTATGTTTCTATGTTTCTAGGCCGAGAGTCTCTTCCTTGGATCTAGCTGAAAAGTAATGGATCAGCTGTGCTTCTCCAGGCAGATTGTCGCAGACCTCTGCAGCCTCCTGCAACAGGACTTGCTGCCTGCTGGACCAGGTGCCATGTTCTCCCAGTGGCTCTCAAAGTCATCACGGCCCCTTGCTTCTTTGCCACTGGCTCCTCCCAGTCTGTTAGAGGGGACATCACCCACATCTCCCAGTCTGCAGTACAAAGCTGCATTCAGCAGGTGACTGACGCTCTCTTCACAAGGGCTGATCAGTACATCACCTTCCCCATTGACCTCAACAGTCAACATCAGAAAGCTCAGGGATTTGTAGCAGTGGTTCACTTCCCTCATGCCCAGGCATCATTGACTGCACAGATGTTGTCATCAGGACACCATAACATCCGCCAGCAACATTTGCCAATACAAAAGCCTGCCGCTCCATCAATGTGCAGCTAGTGGTTGATCACACAAAAAGCATTATGTAAGTGTCTGCAAGATACCCAAGCAGCTGCCATGATACATTAACCTGAGGCAGTCTACCATCGCCACAGTTTTTAACCTTCCCAGCAATGTGACAGGATGGCTGTTGAGGGACAAGGAATACCCCGACAGGTGTGACTCGTGACACACCTCTGCAACCTCACCATGCTAATTAGTACTAAAAATTACTAATGATGTTCCTACAACTGACAATTTGCCTGTTCAAGTAGGCTCCTACCTCTTTCAGGAGAGAGTGTTGGCTGCCCATTCACAGGTAGATCTGAATTTCAAAATTTGCAGATGATACTAAAAACTTTGCCATATAGTGAACAGTGAGGAGGATAGTGATAGACTTCGAGGACATAGACAGGCTGGTGGAATGGGCGGACATGTGGCAGATGAAATTTAATGCAGAAAAGTGCAAAATGATAAATTTTGGTGGAAAGAACGAGGAGAGGCAATATAAACTAAAGGGTATAATTCTAAAGTGGGTGCATGAACAGAGAAACCTGGGGGTATGTGTGAACAAATTGTTAAAGGTGGCAGGGCAGGTTGAGGAAGTGGTTAAAAAAGCTTACAGGATCTTGGGCTTCATAAATAAAAACAAGAAAGTTATGGTGAACCTTTATAAACCACTGGTTCTGCCTCAACTGGAATATTGTGTCCAATTCTGAGCACTGCACTTTACGAAGGTTGTGAAGGCCTTGGAGAGGGTGCAGAAAAGATTTACAACAATGGCTCCAGGGATGAGGGACTTCAGTTACGTGGATAGACTGGAGAAGCTGGGGTTGTTCTCCTTAGAGCAGAGAAGTTGAAAGGAGATTTGATAGACTTGTTCAAAATCATGAGGGGTCTAGACAGAGTAGATCAAGAGAAACCGTTCCTATTGGCGAAAGGGTCGTGAACCAGAGGTCACAGATTTAAGGTGATTGGCAGAAGATCCAAAGGTGACATGAGGAAAAATCTTTTTACATAGCGAGTAGTTAGGATCTGGAATGCACTGCTTGAAAGGGTGGTGGAGGCAGATTCACTTATAGCTTTCAAAAGGTAATTGGATAAGTATTTGAAGGAAAAAAAATGCAGGGCTGCAGGGAAAGGGTGGGAGAGTAGGACTCGCTATCAGAGAGCCGGCATGGGCTCAATGGGCCAAATGGCCGCCTTCTGTGCTGTAACCATTCTATGATGTGTTCCATTCGTAGCACCAATGGAACAAATCTAGCAGTCTTTCAGGCCTGAAGCCTGTTCCTGAAAGATATTGCACAAGTCCTGGGTTTGAATGTAACCAAACTGTAGAGAAGAAAATCTCCCCTTTCAGCTGGTTATAATAGTTTTACTTGAAATATTTCAACAGTTTTAACCTGGACATTCAGGACAAATAGCAGGGCTATGGGGAAAAGGGTGGGAAGTGAGACTAATCGGATAGCCCTTTCTTCAGTGCTGTAAGAGTCTATGCTCAGAATTTGATGGAAATTAACAGTCTCAGTGAAACTACAAGTATGTCTGGTGCAAAAATTTGGAAAAATTCACACCTGGTGTAGTCGGGGATACTTCTCTGAGGTTTTCTGAGGCGGGGTAGCTCTGTTAATAAAGGATGATATCAGTGCAGAAGTGAGAAACGATAATGGCTCAGAAGATCAAGATGTTGAAATCAGTTTGGGTGGAGATAAGGAGTAATAAGGGGAAAAAGTCACTGGTGGGCTTGATTTAAATGGAGAAAAATTGCAAAGTGCTGAAGTGCAGAGAAACCTGGGGTCCTTGTGCATGAAACACAAAAAGTTAGTATGCAGGTACAGCAAGTAATCAGGAAGGCAAATGGAATGTTGGCCTTGATTGCAAGGGGGATAGAGTATAAAAGCAGAGCAGATCTGCTACAACTGTAAAGGGTATTGGTGAGGCCACACCTGGAGTATGGCGTACAGTTTTGGTCTCCGTATTTAAGGAAGGATATACTTGCATTAGAGGCTGTTCAGAGAAGGTTCACTGGTTGATTCCGGAGATGAGGGGGTTGATTTATAAGGATAAGTTGAGTAGTTTGGGTCTATATACATTGGAGTTCAGATGAATGAGAGGTGATCTTACTGAAACTTATAAGATAATGAGGGGGCTCAACAAGGTGGATCCAGAGAGGATATTTCCACTCATAGTGGAAACCAAAACTGGGGGACATAGGGCCCAAGTTTCCACAAGAAAAAAAACGGGCGCCCCTCTGAGCTGGGCGCCAGTTTTTCGCGCCTAAAACGGCGCCTAAAAGAATCCTCGGTATTCTTCACCTACTTACAGGTCCTCTGGCCCTCGGCGCAGTCAGCACGAGCTGTGGGGGGGGGGCGGAGCCAGGTCCCGGCGCTGAAAACAGTGCCGGGACCTCTGCACATGCGCGCTACAGTCGGCACGCAAGTGCAGTAGCTCCAGGCGCCGAACTGTGTGGGAGGGGCCCGAAGCACGCAGCCCCTAGCCCTGGCCCAATGGCCTCACTGGGGCTGCGTCAATGAGGCTCCTCCCACGGCCAGCTCCTGCTCCCCGCCCGACCAGACCCGACACTCGCTCCCCCGCACCCCCCACCCCGCCGACCAGACCCGACCCGACACCCGCTCCGACCCGACACCCGCTCCCCCCTCCCAGCCCCGACCCGACACCCAACACCCGCTCCCCCCCCCACCGCCCCGACCCGAGACCCGCTTCCCCGCACCCCCCGCACCGACCCGACACCAGACACCCGCTCCCCCCCCCCCCCCGACCAGATACCCGCTCCTCCCGACCCGACACCCGCTCCCCCCGCCCCGACCCGACACCCGCTTCCCCCCCCCCCCGGACCCGACACCCGCTCACCCCGCGCCGACCCGAGACCCGAGACCCGCTCCCCCCCCCGCCCCGACCCCCGCTCCCCCCCCTGCCCCGACCCGACCCGAGACCCGACCCCCGCTCCCCCCCCGATCCGACCCGAGACCCGCTCCCCCCCCCCGCCGACTGACCCGACCCGCGCTCCTGTTCCCCGACCCGACGCCCCCCCCTCTCTCCCTCTCCCCCTCTCTCTCCCTCTCCCCCTCTCCCCTCCCCTCCCCTCCCTCCCTTCCCCTCCCCTCCACTCCTCCCTCCCCTCCACTCCTCCCTCCCTCCCCTCCACTCCCTCCCCCTCCCCTCCACTCCCTCCCTTCCCCCTCTCCCTCTCCTCTCTCTCTCTCTCCCTTCCCTCCCTCCCTCCCCCCTCTCTCCCTCCCTCCCCCCCTCTCTCCCTCCCCCCCTCTCTCCCTCCCCCCCTCTCTCCCTCCCTACCCCCCCTTTCTCTCTCTCTCTCACTCTCTCTCTCTCCCCCACCTCTCTCTCTCTCCCCTCCCTCTCTCTCTCCCCCCCCCCTCTCTCTCTATCTCTCTCTCCCTCCCTCCCTCTCTCTCTCTCTCTCCCCCCCTCCTGCTCAGCGGCACGAACGGCTGCAGAATTCTCCCTGGCTGAAGCACTTTCACACAGGTAGGAAGATGGTTTATTTAATCTTTTCTTGGCTTATAAATGTTTATTCAGGTTGGATTTATTTGTATAATATTTGTAGAAGTATAAATAAGGATTTATTGTCGAATTTAATGAGTTCCCTTCCCCCCCTCCCCCCCACCTCATTCTGGACGCCTAACTTGTAACCTGCGCCTGATTTTTTAATGTGTAGAACAGGTTTTTTCAGTTCTACAAAAATCTTCACTGGCTCCATTACATAGAAACATAGAAAATAGGTGCAGGAGCAGGCCATTCAGCCCTTCTAGCCTGCACTGCTACTTTAGTTTGGAGTACATTTTCACTGTGGAAACTTTCAAATCAGGTGTCAGTGGCCGGACACGCCCCCTTTTGAAGAAAAAATTCTGTTCTAAACTAGAACTGTTCTACCTGACTAGAACTGCAGAAAAAAAAATGTGGAGAATTGCGATTTCTAAAATAGTCTGTTCTCCACCAGTTGCTCCTAAAAATCAGGCGCGAATCATGTGGAAACTTGGGCCCAATGTCTCAAAATAAGGGGCCTCCCATTTAAAACTGAGATGAGGAGAAATTTCTTCTCTCAGAGGGTTGTAAATCTGTGGAAATCTCTGCCCCAGACTGCTGTGGAGGCTGGGTCATTGAATATATTTAAGGCGGAGATAGACAGATTTTTGAGTGATATGGGAGGAAAGGGTTATGGGGAGCGGGCAGGGAAGTGGAGCTGAGTCCATGATCAGATCAGCCATGATCTTATTGAATGGTGGAACAGGTTCGAGGGGCCGTATGGCCTACTCCTGCTGCTATTTCTTATGTTCTTATTAGTCTATAGGCCCCCTAACAGCTAGAAATAATGGGGGCTTGTAAAAAAGGAACAGCAATAATCATGGGCGATGTTAACCTTCATATTGATTGGACAAAGCAAATTGGCCAGGGTAGCCTTGAGGAAGAGTTCCATAGAGTGTATCTGGAATAGTTTCCTTGAACAGTATGTTGCGGAGCCAACCAGGGAGCAGGCTTTCTTAGATCTGGTACTATGTAATGAGACAGCATTAATAATTGATCTTCCAGTAAAGGATCCTCTAGGAATCAGTAAACATAACATAGTTTAATTTCAAATTCAGTTAGAAGGTGAGAAAGTTGGATCTTAAACCAGTGTCCTAAACTTAAATAAAGGACACTACAAAGGTATGAAGGCAGAGTTGGCTAAAGTGGACTGCGAAAATAGATTAAAGTATGGGATAATTGATGAGCAGTGGCAGATATTTAAGGAGATATTTCATAACTCGCAAAAATATATTCCAATGAGAGGGAAAGACTAAGAGAAGAGATAACCATCCGTGGATAACTAAGGAAATAAGGGATAGTATCAAATTGAAAACAAGGGCATACAATATAGCCAAGACTAGTGGGAGGATAGAGGATTGGGAAACTTTTAAAAGCCAGCAAAGAACGACTGAAAAAATAATAGAGAGGGAAGATAGATTATGAAAGTAAACTAGCACGTCATATAAAAACAATTAGGAAGAGTTTCTACAGGTACATAAAAAGGAAAAGAGTAGCTAAAGTAAATGTCGGTCCCCTAGAGGATGAGACTGGGGAATTAATAGTGGGAAACAGGGAAATGGCAGAGACCTTGAACAAATATTTTGTATTAGTCTTCAAGGTAGAAGACACAAAAACCATCCCAATAGTGGATAATCAAGGGACTATAGGGAGGCAGGAACTTAATACAATTACTATCAATAAAGAAGTAGTACTAGGTAAAATAATGGGACTAAAGGTGGACAAGTCTCCTGGACATGATGGCTTACATCTTAGGATCTTAAAAAGAAGTGGCTACAGAGATAGTGGATGCATTGGTTGTAATCTACCAACATTCCCTGGAATCTGGGGAGGTTATAGCGATTGGAAAACCACAAATGTAACGCCCCTTTTTAAAAAAGGAGGCAGACAGAAAGCAGGAAACTATAGATCAATTAGCCTAACATTGTTGCTGGGAAAATGCTAGAGTCCATTATTAAGGAAGCAGTAGCAGGACATTTCGAAAAGCATATTTCAATCAAACAGAGCCAGCATGGTTTTATGAAAGGGAAATTATGTTTGACAAATTTGCTGGAGATATTTGAGGATGTGATGAGCAAGGTGGATAAGGGGGAATCACTGGATGTAGTGTATTTGGATTTACAGTAGGCATTCGATAAGGTGTCACATAAAAGGTTACTGCTCAAGATAAAAGTTCACGGGGTTGGGGGTAATATATTAGTATGGATGGAGGATTGGCTAACTAACAGAAAACAGAAAGTCGGGATAAATGGGTCATTTTACGGTTGGCAAACAGTAACTAATGTGGGGTGCCGCAGGGATCGGTGCTGGGGCCTCAACTATTTACAATCTATATTAATGACTTGGATGAAGGGACCGAGTGTAATGTAGCCAAGTTTGCTGATGATACAAAGATGGGTGGGAAAGCAAATTGTAAGGAGGACACAAAAAATCTGCAAAGGGATATAGGCAGGCTAAGTGAGTGGGTGAAAATTTGGCAGCTGGAGGATAATATGGGAAAATGTGAGGTTATTCATTTTGGCAGAAAAAATAGAAAAGCAAATTATAATTTAAATGGAGAAAAATTGCTACATGCTTCAGTATAGAGGGACCTGGGGGGGTCCTTGCGAATGAAACACATAAAGTTAGTATGCAGGTATAGCAAGTAATCAGGAAGGCAAATGGACTGTTGACCTTTATTGCAAGGGGGCAGGGTAGTGGAGCCGAGTCCATGATGAGATCAGCCATGATCTTTATTCAGGCTCGAGGGGCCAAATGGCTTACTCCTGCTTCTATTTCTTACGTTCTTATGTTGTAGCTAGTGCAAAATGGGCGTGGGGGAGAGCTTTACTCTGTACATGGTGTGCACAACCTGACCTAGGAGCGTGGGTGGCCATAATTGAAAATGTGATGATCGCCTAAATTTCTCAAACAAA
The DNA here is from genome assembly GCF_044704955.1 of Pristiophorus japonicus. NCBI lineage: Eukaryota > Metazoa > Chordata > Chondrichthyes > Pristiophoridae > Pristiophorus > Pristiophorus japonicus. The sequence continues at coordinate 181,160,415 of NC_091978.1, read as the reverse complement.
AATAGAAAATGCTAGAAAAGCACACCAGGTCTGTTAGTATGCGTAAAGGGGAAAGGCAAGCAATCTATATTTTCGCTTTATAGATGCAGATGAATCTGTTCCAGCATTTGCAGTTTTTTTCTTTTGTTAACGTTCCTCAGCTTGATCCTCATAATAAAGATAACATGCATTATAGCACATCTGGCTTCAACTGTCATGTACACATGAATGCTTGGATACCGAAGGTGCAAAATGAAACAGCTGTATGAATAAAGGCAGTGTCAGGATAAGGAGGAAGCAGCAGCTGTATGAAGGGAAGTTTAGAACATAAGAACATAAGAAATAGGAGCAGGAGTAGGCCATTTGGCCCCTTGAGCCTGCTCCACCATTCAATATCATGGCTGATCTGATGGACTCAGTTCCACTTCCCTGTCCGCTCCCCGTAACTCTTTATTGCCTTATCGCTCAAAAATCTGTCTATCTCCGCCTTAAATATATTTAATGACCCAGCCTCCACAGCTGTCTGAGATAGAGAACTCCATAGATTTACAACCCTCAGAGAAGAAATTCCTCCTCATCTCAGTTTTAAATGGGCGGCCCCTTCCCTAGTTTTAGTTTCCCCTATAACTGGAAATATCCTCTCTGCATCCACCTTGTCGAGCCCCTCATTATCTTATAAGTTTCAATAAGATCACCTCTCATTCTTCTGAATGCCATTGTGTATAGGCCCAACCTGCTCAACCTAATCTCAAAAGTCAAACCCCTCATCTCCAGAATCAACCTAGTGTAACTTCTCTGTACAGCCTCCAATGCAAGTATATCCTTCCTTAAATACGGAGACCAAAACACACAGTGCTCGAGGTGTGGCCTCACTAATAACCTGTACAGTTGTAGCAGGACTTCTCTGCTTTTATACTCTATCCCCCTTGCAATAAAGGCCAACATTACATTTGCCTTCCTGATTACTTGTTGTACCTGCATACTAACTTTTTGTATTTCATGCACAAGGACCCCCAGGTCTCTCTGTACTGCAGCACTTTGCAATTTTTCTCCATTTAAATTATAATTTGCTTTTCTATTATTTCTGCCAAAGTGGATAACCTCATATTTTCCCACATTATACTCCATCTGCTTTATTTTTGCCCACTAACTTAGCCTGTCTATCTCCCTTTGCAGATTTCAGAATTCAGAAAATGAACATAGGTAGAAGATGGAGACTATCTGTGGTTTACTGATAACTGGTAAGATCAGGATTTAGATTTGTAATTGCCCATACAAATTACTGATCTTGTGCTTCTGCCAGTGAAAATACTGACCTGATGTCCAAAAGTGCCATTCCCTATGTGCTGGGGCAAGACTAATAAAGGGAAGGAAATCAGTTCAATATGGGAGATAAAGGTAAAGGTGGAATAAAAGCAACTCACAACGTCCTCCCTCACCTGCAACCTCTACCACTGAGGGACAAGAGCAGCAATGTCATGACAACACCTTCACCTCCAAGATCTCCTCCAAGTCATACATTATCCTGATTAGGAAGTGAATATCCATTCATTTATTGTCGCTGGATCAAGAACAACAACAACTTATGTTTACATAGCACATCCCAAGGCACTTCACAGGAGTATTACGAGTTTAAATATTTGACACTGAGCCGAATAAAGAGAAATTAGGGCAGGTGACCAAAAACTTGGTCAAAGAAGTAGGTTTTAAGGAGCGTCTTGAAGGAGGAAAGAGATGTAGAAGGGCAGAGAGGTTTAGGCAGGGAGTTCCAGAGCTTAAGGCCCAGGCAACTGAAGGCATGGGCCATCAATGGTTGAGCAATTATAATCAGGGATGCTCAAGAGGGCAGAATTAGAGAAGCGTAGATATCTCGGTGGGTTGTGGAGTGAGGCCATGGAGGGATTTGAAAACAAGGATGAGAATTTTGAAATCGAGGCATTGCTTAACCGGGAGCCAATGCAAGTCAGAGCAAAGGGCGATGGGTGAGCGGGACTTGGTGTGAGCTAGGACTCGGGCAGCTGAGTTTTGGATCACCTCTAGTTTATGTAGAGTAGAATGTACAAGGCCAGCCAGAAGTACATTGGAATAGTCAAGTCGAGAAGTAACAAAGGCATTGATGAGGGCTTCAGCAGTAGATGAGCTGAGGCAAGGGTGGAGATGGGCGATGTTATGGAGGTGGAAATTGATGGTCTTAGTTATGCTGCGTATATGTGGTCAAAAATTCATTTCAGGGTCAAATATGACATCAAGGTTGCGAACAGTCTGGTTCAGCCTCAGACAGGAGTTGGGGAGAGGGACGGAGTCAGTGGCTAGGGAATGGAGTTTGTAGCGGGGACCGAAACAATGGCTTCGGTCTTCCCAGTCTGACAATTTGGAGACCGTGGATGGGTCGAGAGAAGTGTTAGAGAGGGAGAGCTGGGTGTTATCAGCGTACATGTGGAAACTGATGCTGTGTTTTCCGATGATGTTGCCAAGGGGCAACATGTAGATCAGTAATAGGAGGGGGCCAAGAATAGATCCTTGCGGGACACCAGAGGTAACAATGCAGGGGTGGGAAGAGAAGCTGTTGCAGGTGATTCTCTGACTGCGATTAGATAGATAAGAATGGAACCAGGCAAGTGCAGTCAGCTGGACAAGGGTGGTGAGGCTTTGAAGGATGGAGTGGTCGATTTTGTCATAGCCTGCAGACAAGTCAAGAACAGCATTATGGGAGCATCATCACCACAAGGACTACAGTGATTCAAGATGGTGTCCCACTGCTACATCTCAGGGCAGGTAGGGATGGCCAATGAATGCGGCCTTACCAGCATTGTCCACATCTCCAAAATTCATAAAATGAAAAGTAGATGGAACACAATTATTGGTTGCAAAATCTTTGTACTCTGGTCCAAGGTCCTTGCTTTGTATTTACCAAGAGTAATAAAAATAGTTTTTTTCAAATGGGATGTAGAACAGTTTACAGTGCAGTTGTAGTATATACAAGCACTCTAATAATTATTCCACGAGGTAAGGGTATAGTATTTGAACTGTAGTGATCTTAGTCCTTTATTGCAACTCCTAGAGTGAGTACACCAAGAGGTGAGCTCCCTTTTATACTTGGTTACCTGCAGTGTACAGGTGACCCTTGGGTTGCCAGCAGTAGCACCCTCTGATGGTACAGGTATGGTGTATACAGGGTGAAGGTACATTCAGTGGTCGGGTGTTACAGTACATACATTCACATACATACATACATAACAACACTCCCCCCTAAGTCTTTCCCAAGTCCTTATTGCCTTGACATGGGGAGGTGATGTGCAGTGGAATGTGGGGGGTTGTGGTGAGGATTGAGTGGGTGTGTTCGTGGCTGCACACATCTATTTTCCCTCCCCCACACATAAACCATGTGGGTATGTCACTGTTGGAGGATTCCGCAGTGGTGGAGCAAGTACATGTTGATTTGGGTGAGGTACATACATTGTTGATTGGGTGGGTGAGGGCGTTTCGTGGTGAGCCGAGCCACAGGGTGGTGTGGCCTCCTTGTCCTCCACTGGGGGCTGTAGGGTCGCCCTGCTGCCATTCAAGGTAGTGGAAATCTGGTCATCCCAGGTCCCGCCGGGAAAGCTGGAGGGTACTGGCCTCTTGCTCTTGGTGCTGTCCCTGGTGGCTGGGGGGGGGGGGTACGGCCGATCTGGGGAAGGTTTCCAGTCGCGGTGGTTGTGCTGTCCATTGACCGCTGTCCCTGCAGTGGGTATGCTCCCACTGGGTGTGTGTGAACCCTTCCTGGGGAATCACATTGGTCCTGGAAGCACAGGCTACATGATCAGGTAGCCCGCTGGACCTGGGTGTTTCCCACAGGGGTGTTACCTTTGGCATTGTCAGTATACATGTAGGATCTGGTATCATTTCTCATTGTATCATTAGCATTCATGATACATTGGCTCCGACCGCAACTAGCCGACTCGACCTTGTTATATCTCTTTACACTTTCACATTTGTCACTTGCAGCGCTTTCTTGTGCACTATTAGTATCTCTGTACAAGGTTACATTTGGATACCTGCCTTTGTTAGTTACATTTGTCACGTTAGCATTACTGGCATCACTATTCAACAGTACAAACTTGTCACTTACATCACTTTTTGAAGTATTTGTTACATTTCTCCAATTAGCATTGCCAGCATCACCATTCAACAGTACATTTATATACCTGCATTCATTAATTATACTTTTATCCTTAATATCACCGGCATCGCTGTGCCAAGAGTGGAACTGTCCCTTTAATGGTTTTGGGTTGCCGGTCTCCTTTAAGAGGGTCTTGCAATCTTTACCGCAATCCGGTTCGCCGCTCGGCAACACGTGTTGCTCCCTCAATGCTGCTCCTCGTGGTCTGGCCGCGGCCATCTTGATTCCAGGTGCTTCACCTCGTGGTGCAGGCGCCATCTTCTTTCTCTCCACGAGGTAGGCTGCGGTTATCCTTTTCTCCCCAGGTTCTGCCACGGACGCCGGGAATCAACCTTCTGCGCCAATCGGAGTCCTGCCACTGGAGCCCGGAAGGTGAGGTCTGGTCATTCAGGTTGGATCATCTTGCCATTGAGTTGTGCAGTCTGTGTCACCACCACGCAGTCAAACTGGACGGTAGGATTTTCAGGTGCTGTAATGGATCCAAGTTTGGGGCCAGGTAGGATGTCAATTGCCTGGGTCTGGAGGCCTTCGTTGCTCCAACAGATTTGGATTTGCTTCATCCATCTTCTTCCCAGCAGCGTTGGACCATCACCGGCAACGATCCACAAGGGGAGCTTGTGCATCGCGCCACCATGGGAACACCTGGACATCCACGCTGCCAACAATTGGGATGGTGCTTTTTGTGTAGCTGAGCAGCTTCGCCTGGATTGGGGACATTTTGGGTCATTCGGCGGGATTGTCCCAGAGTTTCTCAAAGGCCATCTGATTCATCAGCGACTGGCTTGCCCCGTGTCGATCTCCATCGAGACTGGAACACCGTTGATTTCTACTTCCATTTTCCACAGGGAACTCTCGGTGGAGCAGGTATACATTCCGTACACCTCTTCCAGGGACTGAGCCGCTTCGTCTTCATCAGCGCTGGAGCCCGGGTGATCGGCCAACTCATCAGCGACTCGGTGAGTGAAACTTCTTCTACACCTTCGCTGAAGGTGACCTTTAGTGTTCCAGCATTAGCAGGTATAGTCTTTGTATCGGCACTGGTGGGCCCTCTGGTTTTCTCCACAGTGCCAGCATGGAGCTAGCCAGTTGGCCCCATATGGTGGATTCAGGGTTGCGAGACTTGGGGCAGCAGTCTTGCCTCTGAAAGGCGCCATTCGGTTCAATGTACTCGTTGGGTTAGAATCCTGGGGGTGAGTCATCATCCTTTTGGAGTTTCAGACCGAAATCATGAATGCCTGGCTCACTTTGATTGCCTTCTGCAGGGTGACTGTAGTGTCCGCAGAGAGCAGTTTATGGAGGAGGCCCTTGTGTCCCATTCCAAAAATGAAGATGTCCCTTGGTGCTTCAGTGAGGTGGTCGCCAAAATCACACGGTGCAGCCAATCTTCTCAGTATATTTAGCAATTTCTTGGGCCACCGGTGGATGTCGAACCTTTGTCTGGCTGTGAGGATGCTCTCTTTAGGTTTGAGTTGTTCTTGTATTAAAGTTACGAGCTCCGCATAGGTCTTGGTTGATGTCTTCGCTGGGGCTAGCAGGTCCCTGATGAGGCCGTGGACATTGGACCCACAACTACTGAGCAGGATGGCTCGCCGCTTGTCTGCCAGAGAGGTCGGTGAGTTCCCGGCCAGGTCGCTCGCGATGAAAAAGTGTTCTAGCCTTTCCACGAAGGCATCCCAATCTTTCCCATCAGCGAATTATTAGAAGTTGCTTAGGTTAGACATATTGTGCGTGGAAATTCATAACCTCGTCGCCAGTTGTTGTATATGCAAGCACTCTAATAACGACTCCATGAGGTAAGGGTATAGTACTTGAACTTTAGTGACCTTAGTCCTTTATTGCAGCTCCTAGAGTAAGTACACCAAGAAGTGAGCTCCCTTTTATACTTGGTTACCTGCAGTGTACAGGTGACCGTTAGGTCTCCAGCAGTAGCACCCTCTGGTGGTACAGGTATGATGTATACATGGTGAAGATACATTCAATGGTCTAGTGTTACAGTACATACATTAACATACATAAACAGAAACCGTGACCAGAATTTTATTCGGGAGACGCGTTGGTAGTGGGTGGCACGGACGCGGTCAGGAAACCCGGGAAAACAGGTTTCCCGCAGCCCCTGCCCAATTTAATGGTTTCCTGAGGCCTGCGAAACATTACCAGCCAGTGTTAAATTTGAAATGGTGTTTACATTTGAGGCATGTCAGCCTCATTACAATATTTAAATGACAGAACCGCCTCCTGGGAGCGGGTTGGCTGCCCGACCCTCCCCACCCCCATCTCAAAAACCTTTGTTAAAACCTGAAGTGAGCAGGTTGGAGGCAGGTTCTGGTCGGGATTCAAGTTGTTAACACTTTAACTTCACACCTGACCTTAACTCACCCATTTGTGGGGTTAAAATCCTTTGTTGTACCTTTGTTTAAAAAGGGATAGACTGAGTAATTCCAGGCTAGCTGTACCTTTGTTTAAAAAAGAATAGACTGAGTAATTCCAGGCTAGTAAGCCTAAGCTCGACGGTGGTAAAATTATTGGAAACATTTTTGAGGGACAGGATAAATCTTCATTTAGAAAGACACAGATTAATCAAGGACAGTGGCACGGATTTATTAAGGGAAGATCGTGTATGATTAACTTAATTGCATTTTTTGAGGAGGTAACAAGGAGGGTCGATGAGAATAGTGTGTTTGATATAGAAATATATGGATTTCATCAAGGTTTTTGATAAGGTCCCACATGGCAGACTGGTCCTGAAAGTAAAAGCCCATGGGATCCAGGGCAAAGTTGCAAGTTAGATCCAAAATTGGCTCAGTGGCAGGAAGCAAAGGGTGATGGTTGATGGGCATTTTAGTGACTGGAAGGATGTTTCCAGTGGGGCTCCGCAGACCTCATTACTTGATCCCAAGATTTTTGTGATATATATCAATGAAGACTTGAATGTAGGGGGTATGATTAAGAAGTTTGTAGATGATACTAAAATGAGCTGCGTGGTTGATAATGAAGAAGAAAGCTGTAGACTGCAGGAAGATATCAATGAACTGGTCAGGTGGGCAGAACAGTGGCAAATGGAATTCAATCCCAAGAAGTGTGAGGTCATGCATTTGGGGAGGGCTAACATGGCAGGGGAATACATATTAAATGGTAGGACACTGAGAAGTGTAGAGGAACAACGGGACCTTGGAGTGCAGGTCCACAGATCCCTGAAGGTAGCAGGCTAGGTAGATAAGAAGGCATACAGAATACTTGCCTTTATTAGCCGAGGCATAGAATACAAGAGCAGGGAGATTATGCTTGAACTTTATAAAACACTAGTTAGGCCACAGCTAGGGTACTATGTACAGTTCTGGTCACCACAGTACAGGGAAGATGTGACTGCACTAAAGAGGGTACAGGGGAGATTTATGAGGACGTTGCCTGGACTGTAGAATTTTAGCTATGAGGAAAGATTCTTTAGGCTGGGTTTTCTTTGGAACAAAAGAGGCTGAGGGGAGACCTCATTGAAGTATATAAAATTATGAGGGGCATAGATAGAGTGGATAGGAAGGGCCTATTCCCTTAGCAGAAGGGTCAATAACCAGGGGGTATAGATTTAAAGTAATTGGTAGGAGGTTTAGAGGGGATTTGAGGGGAAATTTCTTTGCCCAGAGGGTGGTGGGGGTCTGGAACTCACTGCCTGAAAGGGTGGTAAAGGCAGAAGCCCTCACCACATTTAAAAAGTGCTTGGATGTGCACTTGAAATGCCGTAACCTACAGGGCTATGGATGGCTGAAGTGGCCTCCTTCCGTACTGTAAATTTCTATGACTCTATGATTCTATGAACAGAGTGGGATGGAGCCAGCAGTGGGCTGGGACCACATTACGAATCTCGGCCATACCAAACCCGCCTCGGCAGGCGAAATCGCAGCCCGAATGAATGGCCACAACATAGGCAATTGAGAAATCAAAGATAAATAGCGGAAAAGCATTGAAGCAGGAGTGCATTAAAACCATGGGCTGCTGCTGATCACCATTTGCTGATTGCTGCCTTCTCCTCCTTCCCTTCCCTTCTCCTCCACTAACCCCTCCGCCCTCTTCTGGTCGATGACCCCCATCTTCTGGTCATCCCTTCTCTTCCAAGACCTACTCACTGGCAGTGGTCCAAATTCAAATAGTCTTGACCAGCAAGCTGCCTGGGATACCCAGCAGGCACCTGTAGCTCACCGGTTTGATGCATGAGGCCAGAGGCCCAATATCAGACGGGCCTCGGGCCTATCCATTCCAGTGCAAGGATCATTTCGGGACCTTTGAGTTTAATGAATGGTATTACAACCCTATTCAGCAAGTGATGGTTAACTTGATATAATTTGCTGAACATGAAAGATAATTCTAAGTTCCAACAATGCCTCAGGAAAAATTTGTACATGCAGGAGAACTGCGCCTGGGAATTTCTGCAGGCATTCTCTAATCTCCTGCTATAACTTTGGCTGAAATCTGGAGAAACAGCAGAAATGGCAATTTAGTCCAGGGTTTCCATCGCTATGCTATATTCCCTGGTGTGCAAAGCTTCATCATTCATATTAGGTACAGATGTTTTAGGCTGATACAAAACAACAAGATGCAGCCTTTGAAGCTGTTGTGCTCCTGCCATAAATGCTAGCAATTCCTGTGCTGATGCCCCGACCATAATATTGTGCAGGAGTAACACTGGACTAGAAATTTGGTTGAAATGTTCCTAAGGTGCTAATGTAGGGCAGACCTTAAATTTAGGGGCGGAAAAATTTTAGTGATGGGAACAGGAAAATTCAGTTTTTGTGCCCTGAGAAGGCGTGGAGCGCTAAGGAAAGCATTCCACATTTCCCTAAGGGTGCTAGGCTGGGGGTGCAACTGAATATCCCATGTTAAAGAGCCGGCTTCATAGTGACCTAAGAGAGGTCTCCCTGCAAAAAGAGAAATCGGAACAAAAAACACAAAAACATTACTCAGCCCAAATAAAGTTAAATCGCAAAATAACTCGCAATCATACTTACCTCATGCAGTCATTCCTTCCCTTAGCGCCCCGGGACAGCTCTGCATGCCAGCTTTCTCTGGTGGTGTCACTACGGGGCGCTACAGGAGCCACGCAAACCTAATTTTGCTTCCGTGTCAATACCGGGGGTGTTGCACATTGGTGCGACGCTCCCGGGCAACACTCCTCAGTGCCGGCGGTTCCAGCACACTAAATTTGCCGAGTGTGTGAATGTCGACACTCGGCTGCAACCCCTTTAGGGCCCATGTAGCGCCCATCCAGCCAAATTTCGCCCCCAATGAGTGTTATGTCTGTGACATTGTAGAGGGTGGACCCTGGCAAATATTAGCCAAGTGAACCGCATGCGGATGGCTTAACTGGTATGTATTGTCCTGAGACCAAGAATAAGCACTGGGGTAAAATGTGACTTTGCTACAGTGATAACAGAAATCTATGAGTGAAAGGGTGGTTATAGTCACTTACTTAGAATATAGCCAATCAGTGTCAGTTTGTCTTAGTGGTATTACCCTTGCCTCAGAAGTTTGTGGGTTCAAGGGCTATTCCATGCATTGTAGCACACAATCTAAACTGACAGTTCAATACACTTATCCCTCAACTAACATCACAAAAACAGATAAACTGGTCATTAACTTATTGTAATTTGTGGGATCTTGTGTGCAAATTGTCTGCCATGTTTGCCCACTAAACAATACTGACTGGATTTTAAAATTAATTAATCGGCTGCAAACTACTTTGGGCATCCTTAGGAAGTGAAAGGTGTCATTATAAAGTTGCAAGTTCTATCCTTCTTATTAAAACAATACCAAAGTCTAGCATAAGAACAAATGGAAAAGTTACAGTTATTCATATTTAGAAATCATTTAGTATTAAGATAAGTAACATTCATGCTTACCAAATGTCAAATGAGCACGATAGTTCGGTCTACCTTTCGTCTAGCTATTATACATTCACCAAGCAGCTCAAGGTCAGCCACAATATGCATTAACAATTCAGGATCTCTTTTTCAAATGAACCCAAATTCTCTTAATTTTTATCATAATTAACACATTTTTTTAAATGTTGATTTTAAAGTTTAAAAGCTATAAATTTCCAAACTAAAACTGAAGCATAGTAGATTATAAGAGCATAAATATTACTAGAGAAACTCAGAATGGGCTGATCTATACTTTGATTTTAAACAAAGTAGATGTTCATTCTGGACCTCGATTGTGCACTGTTATGACATGATGATTTATAGCACTATAAAAATAAATCCTAAAATGTTCTGCTCCCCAAAGTATGAATAGATATATTTAGGAATCATTTAATATTTTTAGGATAACTTTGCTCACTGGGAGAGTTTGAGAGGTGGAAAATTACAGTGTACATTTAAAAAAATGAAAAAGAAGCAACATTTTAATAACCTGAAAGCAAACTCGTGAGAGAATTCAGTCATGTGGAGAGACTGGAGAAGCTGGGATTGTTCTCCTTAGAGCAGAGAAGGTTAAGGGGAGATTTGTTAGAGGTGTTCAAAATTATAATATAGAGAAATAGGATTTTAATAGAAAAATAAGGAGAAATTGTTTCCACTGGCAGAAGGGTCGGTAACTAGAGGACACAGGTTTAAGATAATTGTCAAAAGAACCAAGGGGAAATGAGAAGATTTTTTTTTTTACGCAGCAAATTGTTATTTTTTGGAAGGCACTGCCTGAAAAGAAGGTGGAAGGCAGTTCAATAGTAACATTCAAAAGAGAATTATATGTATATTTGAAATGGAAAGATTTGCAATGCTCTGGGGAAAGAGCAGGGCAGTGGGACTAATTGGAGATTTCTACCAAAGAGTCGATACAGACATGATGGGCTGAACGGCCTCCTTCTGTGCTGTATCATTCTATGATTCTAGTGAATGCAACATATCAAAGTCTTACTAAGTTCTTGCAGCCTCTTTAAATGGACTGAATCCTCTTCAGCCATGTCCTGCTCAGGACAGAAGCAGAGTCGCGATTTCTCTAATGCAAACCAGCCTGCTCTCCAGTGTTCTAGATGATGCACATCCTTGTAGTAGAGCCGACCAATCAATTCATAATCTCTCTTAGACAGGACTTCTACTACTGCAGGAACAAAACACTATAAAACACAAGTCAATCAGGAACTTTAGAACTGTGGAGGACAACAGTAGCATTTCTGCAAAAAAAATCTGAAATGTTAATCTTAGACGATCACACACTATTTACCCCGCACTTCTAATTTAGCTGACTGGCCTCACACATTTACAGGATGAACTTTTCATATGTTGGAAGCAAAAGACAAAATGTGCATTTTAACAGTAATAGTGGCTGTCCCATAATCAAAATTGCATTCTGTATAGTTTTGTATGAAAAATTATCTTGATTTTTCTATATGTATATGTTCTTTTCAATGGCATTGCTTCTGCTGAGTGGATATCGGATTCACTGAGGCTTCCAACCTCGAACACCTGGTTAAAAAAAATACTTATCTTCCTTGCTGCTATCAGTGAAGCATGGCACGTTTCTTTTTTGGTCACAACCGGCTGTGCAAACATGTGTGTTGGGTACCAGTTGTGCTATTATGGGTCTCACATAATACACTTAAACTGCTTAATACTATCAGAACATTTTCAATTTAAGCCCGAAAAGTACTGTCGACAATATCACCAGACAAATACTTGAAGGGCCAGATTTTTGAGAAATTTGCAACTGGGTTTTCGCCGCGAAATGACCCTCCACAGCAGAAACCCTGTCGCAAACCTCGGCTCGTTGCTTGCGATGACGATGGGACTACCGCCGGGAAGAGGTGCGCCAATATGCAATGCCGTGGATTGCGTTACCATTGGACTTTTGTCACTCTCCCGACCCGTACGCCACGCCTAGAATACTGACAGGGTCAAAGCTGTCGGTGCAGCACTGCCAGTGGCAGTAAGTATGAAAACCTGCAAAAAAGGTAAGATAAAGCCTTTATTTTTACATTTTTTTCCAGCGATTTGATAGATAAGTGTCTTGTAAATGTTTTTTAAATGTTTTTGTGGAATTCTTTCCCCCCCCCCCCCACCCCCCCAAGACCTCTCTCACAGCGCTCCCGGTCCTGAACTAAATTTGGCGAAACTCGCGTTTTTGCGCCACGAATCCTCGTGCAACGCCCCCCCCCCCTTACCAAACGTTAAATCTGAAAAGTTTGGCCTAAAAATGGTAGTGCAGCGAAAATGGTAAGTTTCATGTATTGCCACCGTTTTTGCTGAAAAAACCCGAAAGTCGAAAATCTGGCCCCGAATGTGGTTATGTGACATTCCTGTGTTCCCCATTTTAATGCAGGCACTGATACGTGTATTATATTGGACAGAGGACTGTCATACAGATGCAATGTTTTTGCCCACTAATATGGCAAAAATTAATTGCCAGGCATTAGATGTTTAAATTAGCACAGCTAGTAAAACATGCTACTGAATCATTGATTCGGTGCAAGATGTGGGGGCCGGAATTCACCATCCCAAAGGGACGGCTACTGTGGGGTTTGGGCGGCCGCCGCACTCAGATGATTTTCCCTCCCCGAGCCATATTCAGCTTGGGGGGGAGGTTTGAATGGTGCTTACTTCCGCCGGAAACAGCGGGGTGAAGCCACTGTAAAGGTAACTTTCCAATGGTGAGCTCTGCAGCATTGGGACCACTGAAAAGCGGCAAGGACAGGGATTTTCAGCTGCAAAAAGTTAGGATTTTTCCCAGCAGTGCCCCCGTGAGGTATTTGACGCGGTGCTCGAACATGACACCGCTGGAGTGTTGCCTCGATCGGGGCCCTTTGTTCGGGAAATCATTTTTTATTAATTTTAGTGTTTTTATTTCAGATTCCAGTATCCCCTGTATTTATTTTTTCATTTAGTTTTATTAATTGTTTTGGCTCCATTCAAGCTGCTGAGTGTTGCTCAGAGGTTTACACATACTTTTGTACAACTTTCATGGCAGATGCAGTATAATGTGGATAAATGTGAGGTTATCCACTTTGGTGTCAAAAAACAGGAAGACAGAATATTATCTGAATGGTGACAGATTAGGAAAAGGTGAGGTGCAACGAGACCTGGGTGTCATGGTACATCAGTTATTGAAGTTTGGCAAGCAGGTACAGTAGGCGGTGAAGAAGGCAAATGGCATGTTGGCCTTCATAGCTAGAAGATTTGAGTACAGGAGCAGGGAGGTCTTACTGCAGTTGTACAGAGCCTTGGTGAGGCCACACCTGGAATATTGTGTTCAGTTTTGGTCCCCTAATCTGAGGAAGGACGTTCTTGCTATTGAGGGAGTACAGCGAAGGGTCACCAGATTGATTCCTGGGATGGCAGGACTAACATATAAGGAGAGACTGGATCAACTGGGTTTGTATCCACTGGAGTTTAGATGAGAGGGGATCTCATAGAAACATATAAATTTCTGACGGGGTTGGACAGGTTAGATGCAGGAAGAATGTTCCCGATGTTGGGGAAGTCCAGAACCAGGATCGCAGTCTAAGAATAAGGAGTAAGCCATTTAGGACCGACTTGAGGAGAAACTTCTTCACTCAGAGAGTGGTTAACCTGTGGAATTCTTTACCACAGAAACTTGTTGAGGCCAATTCGTTACATATATTCAAAAGGGAGTTAGATGTAGCCCTTACGGCCAAAGGTGACAAGGGATATGGGGAGAAAGCAGGAAAGTGGTACTGAGGTTGAATGATCAGCCATGATCTTATTGAATGGCGGTGCAGGCTCGAAGGGCCGAATGGCCTGCTCCTGCACCTTGTTTCAATGGCCCCAAGTTTCCACATGACTTGCTCCTGATTTTTAGGAGCAACTGGTGGAGAACGGAGTATCTTAGACATCGCAATTCTCCACATTGAAGTTTTCTGCAGTTCTAGTCAGTTAGAACAGTTTCACTTTTGAACAGAATTTTTTTTTCAAAAGGGGGCATGTCCGGCCACTGACGCCTGATTTGAAAGTTTCCGCAGTGAAAACGTACTCCAAACTAACTTAGAATGGAGCAAGTGAAGATTTTTGTAGGCCTGAAAAAACATTGTCTACACATTAAAAAATCAGGCACAGGTTACAAATTAGGCGTCCAGAACGAGGTGGGGGGGGGGAGGGAAGTCATTACATTCTACAATAAATCCTTAGTTATACTTATACAAATATTATACAAATAATTCCAACCTGAATATAAATTTATAAACAAAGAAAAGATTAAATAAACCATGTTCCTACCTGTGTGAAAGTGCTTCAGGCAGGGAGAAGGCTGCAGGAAGCCTCACAAGTTGAGGCAGCCGTTCCCGACGGCAGGGGGAGGGAAGGCAGTAAGGGCCCGACCGACGGCAGCAGCCGTTCCCGACGGCAGGGGGAGGGAAGGCAGTAAGGGCCCGATCGACGGCAGCAGCCGTTCCCGACGGCAGGGGGAGGGAGGCAGTAAGGGCCCGACCGACAGCAGCAGCCGTTCCCGACGGCAGGGGGAGGGAGCAGTAAGGGCCCGACCGACGGCAGCAGCCGTTCCCGACGGCAGGGGGAGGGAGCAGTAAGGGCCCGATCGACGGCAGCAGCCGTTCCCGACGGCAGGGGGAGGGAGGCAGTAACGGCCTGACTGACAGCAGCGGGGGGGAGGCAGGGAGGAGGCAGCCATTCCCGATGGCAGGGAGGGGCGAGGCAGCGGGGGGGAGGCAGTGAGAAGGCTACAGGAAGCCTCAGAAGTTGAGGCAGCCATTCCCGACGGCGGAGGTGGGGGGGGAAGGCCCCCCTGCCATCGGTCGGGCCCGTCGGGAAACGGCTGCCTCAACTTCTGAGGCTTCCTGCAGCCTTATCACTGCTGCAAGAAGCCTCAGTGCTGATCATGGAAGGGCAATTTGGTTTTATTAAAAAATGTTAAAAATTGAACAGCTATAAAGAACTACAAAAATGGCCGAGTGCCAATGTTTCCTTCACACTGCGCGTGTGCGAACGCTCCAACGCGCACGTGCAGGGTTGCCGGCACAAAAAAAACTCATTTAAATGGTACCCGCCTCCTCCTACTTACAAAATCGGCGCGAGTGGTAGGCTCCGCCCCCTGGGCGCCGCGCCAAGCTGACATCGAACTGCAAAGCGCTCAAGAATAGCGCGTTTTTTTTCAGGCACCGTTTTCAGCGCGAAAAACTGGCGCCCAGC
This sequence comes from Pristiophorus japonicus, assembly GCF_044704955.1. Classification (NCBI taxonomy): domain Eukaryota; kingdom Metazoa; phylum Chordata; class Chondrichthyes; family Pristiophoridae; genus Pristiophorus; species Pristiophorus japonicus. The sequence goes on along the minus strand of NC_091978.1, from coordinate 181,145,133 downwards.
TCGGAGGGGCGCCTGTTTTGCTGCGTGTGGAAACTTGGGGCCTATGTATCTATGTGTACAGTTTTTGTCTCCTAATCTGAGAAAGGACATTCTTGCTATTGAGGGAGTGCAGCCAAGGTTCACCAGACTGATTCCTGGGATGGCAGGACTGACATCTGAAGAAAGACTGGATTGACTAGCCTTACATTCACTGGAATTTAGAAGAATGAGAGGGGATCTCATAGAAACATATAAAATTCTGACGGGGTTGGACAGGTTAGATGCAGGAAGAATGTTCCCGATGTTGGGGAAGTCCAGAATCAGGATCACAGTCTAAGGATAAGGGGTAAGCCATTTAGGACCGAGATGAGGAGAAACTTCTTCACTCAGAGAATTGTGAACCTGTGGAATTCTCTACCACAGAAAGTTGTTGAGGCCAGTTCGTTAGATATATTCAAAAGGGAGTTAGATGTGGCCCTTACAGCTAAAGAGATCAAGGGGTATGGAGAGAAAGCAGGAATGAGATACTGAAGTTGCATGATCAGCCATGATCATATTAAATGGTGGTGCAGGCTCGAAGGGCCGAATGGCCTACTCCTGCACCTATTTTCTATGTTTCTCTGTTTCTTTAGTGGAGGCCTGTGCCCTGCAGAGACTTGCTTGGTATGGTTCATTCACCCTGAGGATGGGAGGAGTGTTGGGAGGGCGATACCTGGCACACCTGCTCAGAAGCAGGGTGCACGCAGGAGAAGACGTCGCCGCCAGCACCGTGCAGAGAGGCAGAAGGCAAGGGAGGCAGCAGCCATGATTCGTTCATTCTGCGCCAAACCAGTGTGCCCACCGTCTTCATCGGCCCGAATCAGGATTGCGGTTGGCTGCTTGGGGACAAGGGATATCCCCTGTCCATTTGGCTGCTCACTCCACTGCGGAACCCCAGGACAGCGCCAGAGCATGCATTCGATGACGCTCATTGTGCCACCAGGTGCATCATCGAGCAGTGCATCGACATCCTTAAGCAGAGATTCCGGTGCCTGGACAGCTCTGGTGGCACCTTGCAGTACTCTTCTCAACAGGTCTCCATCATCGTCGTGGTCTGCTGCACGCTGCACAACCTGATCATCATGAGGGGACAGCCGCTGGAGATCGAGCCAGCAGTACCACTTGAGGAGGAGGCGGCGGCGCAGGAGAAGGAGGTGCAGGAGGAGGAGGATGATCCCCATCGCCCCAGAGCAAGGAGGCATCGACCCACTGCCACCCTGGAAGGGCCGGGTGCAGACTGGCCAGCATCCTCCTGGGAGGGTGCATCCTCACATATATGGAGGTGCCTGATACCTCGCCTGCAATCTCCCTCCATGCATTATGTACTGCCTGTCTGCCAGGTCTCCCCACGTCAGGAAACAGTATTCTTCTTCTGTCCTGTCCTCCACACCGTCCATCAGTGTCTCCAGCTCCATATCAGTGAACCTGTTGGCTCTCCTTGCACCTCTTACACCAGCCATCCTTCCAAACTCCTTCCCCCCTCAGGGCCTTACTGCAAACCCTGGCCTTTTGAGCAGCTAGCTCATTAGAAACCCTTACCTGCATGCTGAATTTCTCAGTGATGATAACGCTCAAATTAAGACAGCCACACCACTGAAAAATCCACTTTGGAAGGGTTCATTGGCGTTGGAACCCATTTTTTCACTTTTGGAGCTGAATATGGGGTGGCCCAGCCACAAAACTTTTGTGGCGTTAATGGCCCCAAAAAGGTAGGGGCAGTACAAGTTTTCCAGCAGTGCTGATCGAGCCCGTAATCTCTATGTAAAAAAACATTCACTATTCTCCCCAGTTTTCTTTCGGAGCCTACCTTCTAAGCAAATTCCATCATCTAACAGTGCCCCAGGTGGCAATTTAGATGGTAACTGATGTACCCCTATCACAACTGAGGCAGCAGATTGAAATGTAAGGCAGCCTTGGGGCTCAAGGTTTGTGGTTTCTGAATTGTGACATAGTGCTCTTTCTGTTACATTCCTGTGCTACAAATAAAATCCAGTTTGAAAAGGTAGGTGTCACACATTTTAACTTCAATCTAGTTAATAAACTTTATTGCATGGATTATGACATTACGGTCATAGGCTCAATTCAATTTAATTTTAAATAAGACTCTCCTAAATCTGTAAATGCTATTATATTTTTATTATATATATATATCAGAATATTTTATTTAGCCATTTTAAAAGGATTGACAGAGCCTGAATCATATTGAACATTTATAAATGGTAATAACATGCAAAAGCACAGGACTATGGAGCAAACAAAGTCAATTCTCATGATATCTAAAAAGCCTTGGGCATCTTCAATATATAAAATATATTTCAAAATTATTTTTTTTACCTTAGATATTGCCCGGGTCCAGTCTTTTAGAATTTCGACATTATCAGTTCCAAAGGAGAAGACTCGTTCTGACAGCAAATACATCTCAAAGGTATAGCTCACCCTGAAGCAAACAAGAAAGAAAGAACAGCATTAGAATCTTGTAATAATAAGGCATCGGAGGCTACTTCACAAACCTATTGCTTCAAGCCGAAAGCAAGCATGCTAATATTCTCACGCACTGGATTTCAAGTGGACTGAACAAAGTATTTATCAGATGATCACATACATTGACTTAGATTCTGCACCGAATGAACTTTGGATAAACTACTAATCTCTTTTTTCAAAGCCTCTGATAATAAACCCAAATTTCAACATTTTATGCAGCAAAGTTTAGGCGTTAAGTAACTTGGAGGCCGAAATTGCCCTCCGCCCCATTTGGGGCAGATAAATTGAATTAAGTGGTGATTCTCCGCCAGAATCGATGGGATTGAGAATCGATCGAAATTGCCCTCTTTAAAAAAAAATGATAGGAGCGGTGTTTGGGCGGCTGCGGAAGGCGGTGTCATCAATGCCGCGCTAACGCGTATCAACATCCCTCCCCTTCATTTAAAGGGGAGGGCCACTGCAAACTCTGCAATCACTTTAGTGGCACACAAAGGGCCACCCGGCACCCAAGAGGATGTGCCAGGCTGCCTATTGGCAGCCTAGCCGAACCAGTGGCTGCCATTGTCTGGTCAATTGCAGAGTCGGCCGACAATTAAAATAAAATGGTGGCCGTGGCAGTGCGCCCTCCCCTTTAAGGGTGGACGCACCGCCCAGTCACTGGCAGCTTCCCGCCGGTAAAAGGTGTCGGGGGCACTGATTGGCTGCGGCTCCGCTCCCAGGAGGTAATTTCCCTCTCGGGGCGGAAATTGAGTCCATTTCTGCCACCCCCAGTTCGGGGGCAATTTCAGATAGGTTGGACCATCTGCCTGCCCCTAGACGGAAAGGCCTTACCGCCCCAATACCACCTGTTAGAGATGGTAATGGGCCTTCAAGAGGGGGGCAATTTCGGCCCCCTGATGTGGAACCAGTCTGGAATGAACTTGAACAGCCTCATTCCAATCGGCATACCACTGATGCGGCATAAACATATGGAAAATAAATTAATTAAACATTCTATAGTTACATCTGAGTTGACATCTGTTACACCATCACCAAACTGCATTTTCTCTATATACAATACTGCCATATTCAATGAAGCAAATGCATGTCAGCACCAAACACTAGAAAATAATAGACTGCACTAAAAAGTTTCATATGATCATTGTAGGAGTACTTAAATATTGAACCAGAAAGGAAAGGATATTTCTCATGATAGCATTACATTTACTCAGGGTATCAAGGTACATAGCCAGATGGCCACCATAAGGGATGTAGATGGTACTCATATTCAAAGGTCATAAAATCCTTTGCTGATTTCAGCATTTCTCTGGTGCAGCGTTCCTACAAGCCAATGTTTAGGCTTGCAAATTGAGATGGTAGCTATTGCAGTTGTTTTTTTGACTCCAGAATCAATGCAGCAAGTTCTCAGTGATTGTTTGGGCTTCTCCAATCCACCCACTGAGACCTCATAGAGCTCATTAACATATGTTAAAATCAGGGTCACTGGAGTTGGCATGGCAAAATCTCAAGTCAGGCTCACAATGTGTTTGGGGTAACTTCGAACGAGATAAATAAGGTGTACCTGTTGTCAGTAGCAGCTGAGCCTGAAAGATGCAGGAACGTTGACAACTGATTACGGGAGCTGAGAAAGGCAGCACTTGACTTATCACTGATTGCCTGCAGGACTGAGACCACTGGGATATTTTTGCCCCCATTTACAGTGGGATGTTCGGAGGACCAGGCATAGGATTCCAATGGGTGCTCCTTTGTTTTCAACAATAATAGAGGAGCAGCAGCATAAGAGGATGGAGGAAAGGAGAGCACACCACAGGGTGAAGAACAGTACTTCCATAATAGGAATTTGGCTAGAGTGGAAATTCGAATCAGAGAGTGACATCAATGGTTGGATATAGGACTTAAGGGAGTAGTGTCCAAAATTGCAGATGATACTAAAATAATAGGAATACTAAATCATTCGGAGGACAAATAAAAACAGTTTGAGGATAGTTACAAGTGATGGAATGGGCAAGAAAAAAGTGGCAGATGTATTTCACCTTCATTAAACATGAGGTGGTACATTGTCATTGAAGAACAGTAGTTATTATACTTTGAACGGGGAAGAGCTGGATGAGGTGAAAGAGCCGAGGGATTTGGGGATTCAGGTTCACTTGAAAAGGCAGCACCTTAATTGGAAAAATGCGAATGGAATTATGGGTTTTATGGCAAGAGCTGTAGAATATCAAAGTTGAGGTGGAATGATGCATCTATATAAAGCCTTAGTTAGACCACAGTTAGATTACTGTTTTGTCCTCCACACTATGCCAATAATGTTAAGATAATAGATTCAAGAATATGCTGCTTGGTGTGAGGAAATACAAATACAAAGAAAAACTTGAAAAATTGGAGCTGTTTTCATTAGAACAGAGGAGATGAGCAGATAATTTTATCAAGGTATTTAAGAAGGGATGGTTCAGGGTAGAAAGAAACAGATCATTTGCGATGGTTGAGGGATCTAAGGAAAAGGGATAGACAAATAAGAGTAAATACATGAGATTTAGGACAGAGAACAGAAGAAACTTTGACTTAGAAATTCCCTACTTTAGCACCACCCGTTTGCGCTGGAAACGTGGCAAAAAATGGCAGCCGTCATTCTAGCACCCTTCTCTGTTACAGAACTTGGTGGCCACCATTTTCATGAGGGGGGCAGCGCTAGTCCTGGAAATGTAAAGGAAGAGTGACACAACACCAACTTAACGTCATGCTCTGTGAACTTCGACCTCAGCACTGAATTTGGTGCCGAATCCAAAGCTTGCTCTGAAAAGTGAGTAATCAGCAGACTGAAAAACAATGTCAGCAGTTCTTAAAGGAACGCACATATCTTTCAGGCAAGTTTGTATTTAAGCTTTTGGACTGCAATTTTATTTTATTGATGTAGTGTCTTGGTGCAATACAAGTTAAATGTTTTTTTTTTAAATGTGCAGGGAATGCTGCTGGACACTTGCAAGGCCTCAGACAGTAAAGGAAGGCCTCTGAGAAGACAGAAAATGCTGGAAATACTCAGGAGGTCAGACAACATCCGTGGAAAGAGAAACAGAGTTCACGTCTCAGATCAAAATGTGCTTAACCTGCTGAATATTTTCAGCATTTTATGCTAATTTTCAGATTTATACATCCCCTCGCAGAGGGAAGAGGAAGAGGCAGAAGAGGAAGAGTCAGACGAGGAAGAAACAGAAGAGGAGGAAGCAGAAGGAAGGATGCAACCCAGACAGCTCCTTTCTGGCCAGAATATCCAGAATGGAATCATGCACCTGCGGTACCAGTGACCACAACCCAAAAATTGCTTTCAACATTTATCCCACACCTTCCCTTCCCTCTGTTATTGACCACCGCAGTGTTCTCTTGGCTGCAATGCTGAAATGAAAGTCACCACAAAGGAAACTTTCCAATCCAACTTTATACATCTATCCATCCAATATGACATCATGAAATCAACTCATCACCCTTATGCATTCCCTTAGTTACTGTCTTGTGTGTGCCTTTGCCTATCCTACTAATGTCATGCAGTGCTTCACCAATGGCTACAGCATTGGCTAGTAGAAGGCTGCTGAGTTTCAGTGAGTGACACTGCAAATGGTGTTGCTCATTGACCTTGAGGAGCTGGTGGCTGGGAGTGTCAAATCAATCTTCTCTTCTTCAGTCTCCTCTCCCTCTTCTTTATCAACCACTGGCTGGGCAGGCTGGATTTCTTTGGTGTGAAATGAGGAAGGCACAAGAATGGATTTGTGGGAGGGTGGGGAAAGCAAGAGGTGCATGCCAGGAGGAGGATAATATACAAGGATACCAGCATCTTGTATCCTTTCAGCCCCGCTGCTGGCCAAAGGCTCAGCCAGGCCCCTGCCAAGAATAGCCAGCACCGCCTCCTCCAAGGGGGTGAGGTGAGGCTAGGAATGGGAGGTGTGCCTTGTGTTTGGTACAGATTGTTGGTAGGTGAGTAATGGGGGTGGTGTGGAGTTGTGCATTGAGCAGAGTATGAGGCTAGTGATGCAGTTGGTAGGTGATGTCTTTTGAAGATGCATTCACTGACCTTGACCAGTGGTCTGAGGTCATGAAGCTTCTTTGGGCATTGGAGCCAGGTGGTGGGGCGACCCTGCTGGCAGTGATGGCCTCATGACGTAGTCCCACATCCTTCTTTCTGGAGGGTCTCCTGGCTCCTGTTGGGAGAGGACTCCCTGCACAAAGCTGCAGTGCTGCGTGCGAGACTCTGGGTGCCCCTTCCCTGGCATGCTGAGCCATTCGTGTTAGTGTGAAGCGTGTATGAGGCTAGTGTGGTCTGGAGTTCAGCTTTAAGAGCTGAAGACTCCCATTTGGGAATTCTTTTAAATGTTAATTTTTTTCAGAAGTCAGTTGAGCTTTAAATGCTAAAAATTGCCTGTTGTTACATGATTTTTATTTCTTTCATTTCGGAGGATAGGTCCCTTGTAAGAGACCGAACTGCTTTCTGCAATGACAGCTTCGCTTTAACAGGAGGTTCTTCTTGCTGTAATAATGCTACATCCACGCTACATTGTGCCTGCTTCCGGGGTTAATGCCACCAGTACGGCATTGCACTGTAACTTTCGTGCTGGGCTAATGTTAATTAGCCACCAGCGGCAATTTACCGGTCCTGCCAGCCTACCATTTTTGGCGGCCGTGAATACCGGCCCGCAGGTTTTTAACCGCTATCGAATTCCACATCCCCCCTCCTCTCCCCCCCCTTCTCCCCCCTCTCCTCTCCTCACCTCTCCCCCCACCCATCTCCTCTCCCCCACGCCCCTCTTCCCTCCTCTCCCCCCTCTCCTCGACCCCCCCCACTCCTCTCCCCCCGTCCTCTCCCCTCCTCTCCTCCTCTCTCTCCCCCCATCCCCCCTCCCCTCCCCCCCTAATTAATTGCTTATTAATTTTTGTGCTTTGTGGTGCTTTAAATGTAATTACTTGCGCCGATTCCTTAACTGTAAGTAAGGTCTTTCTGTATGGACAAAAGTGGACACATACACTGCCCTAAGTTAGTTTAGTACAAGTTTTTTCTGGTCAAATTGGCATAAATGGTGTAAGTGGCTGGGACCGCCCCCTTTTGAAAAAAAAACTGACCTAACAAAAAACCTTACTAACTCACTTACACTGGTGCAAATTAAATGGCCATATTTGCAACTAAATAGTTACACCAGAAAAATCAAGTCACACCAAAAAAAATTGTGCAACTTGTGATGTATGTAGCACTCAAATCACTGACTCCACACAGTCTGGTGTTGTAGTAACTGCTGTGACCTTGGTCCTTTATTGTGTAACTCCAGAGTGTGATGGGCAGCCTTTTATACTCTGTCTCGCAGGTGCTTTCGGGTCTCCCAACACAGTGCCCCTTCTGGCGCACCATTGTAAATATACATTTAATGTACATGGACAGTACATAACACAACTCATGGGGAAATTTGGGCCCTAAGATTCTAGATATAGGGACAGGGCAGGCACGTAGGATTAGGTCTGCTCCTACTGCTCATGTGGATCACAATCACCAGCATGGACTGGTTGGGCCAAGCAGCTTGATTCTATGTTCTGCTGCCCAAGAAAGAAATGGGAGAGCAGCAAGGGTATTACCTTGCCATGTTATCAAACTTTTTCCATGACCTGCATTTCTGGGGGTGAGAGAACTGACATTCAGTGCCACTGGTAACTCCCTCCACAATGCACACAACACATTTTTCTGTGGTTTCCTCGCATGTCTGGTCTTTTTGTCCTTTGCCCTAGCTCATCCAGGAGGGCATGTTGGTTGGCCTCATGGATATTGTGTGTTTTCTTTTAGCCTGCTTGCAATGGGCCTGCTTCCTTCTTTTGGTGATTCTGCCACATTCTCCAGTGGCAGACGTTCATTAAATGTGGCACAAAACCACACAATCCATTCAGAATAACTACCCGACAGTCAGCATACTGAGCCATACATTTTCCCACTGACCTGCTGCTTTCCAAAGCTTACTGTTGCAATCAGCTGTTCTCGGCTTTTTAGAAGGCTGCACTCTAACATCCAAATCTCTTCCCCACCAGTGCATTATTCTCATTTTGCATAGGTCTTTTGTTACTGAACTGCCAGTAGATATTTAAATGAGCTGACCCTGCAAATGATGGTCGGGTCAGCAATATTGATGATCTGCAAGTGCAGGGATGTAACATTGCTGTAAATAGCCCTGCAGAACCTGGGTCCAAAGTGTTCTGCTGGGGGAAGGAGGGCTGAGGATGGGTGCTGGTCTACTTTTTCATATTTGGAACTTTCTCCTTTCCCACCACTTTGTTTTCATGTCAGACCTCCTGCACCTGCATTTCAGTCCCTCAGCCCTCTATGCTTGTGTGGGCTTCTTCCATGATTTTACATTGTCTTAACTGTTTAGGCGTTCAATCTCTTTACAGTGCCTTATTAAGGTGATCTTTAACATTTACACTTTTACAGTTTTTTTTATTATTAAGCAGTTCACAGATCATTCAATCCGTTCACTTCTTTCCCGTGATTGGAGCATTTGTTGATTTTTCCTCTCCTCTCTTTTTCTCCCAACCCTTTATCATTAAAAAGCTCACTTACTTTTCTGTTTTCAGTTCTGAGTAAGGGTCAACCCATCTTTTCTCTCTGCTGATGCTAACTGACCTACTGTGACAGCATTTTCAGTTTATGTTTCAGTAATCAACAAAAACAATTGAGCATCCATTAGCAAAGTCAGGAAAAGAAAAAGGATGTAATGCAACATTGAACATTCACTAAAAATTCTGAATCAATGTGAAGCTGTTATTAACAAGGTTTATTGAGTACCAGGATGCATTCAGAGAGCAATTGATTATAACCTTGAAACAAGATTATTGTATCCCTGTATAATTCATGGCTAAGGTCAATGATTGGAACAGTGTATGCAAGACTGGCCATTCTGACTGATGCATTCAAGAAAACCAAGTCAAGAGCATCAAAAACAATTTTGGAGTTTGGACTCGAATACAGAATTGCATTTATTTTCATTGGAGACAGGACAATGAAGGCGAGACATCAGGCCCCAAATTATTAGAATCAAAAATGAGAGCAAAAGTTATAAGAAGCTTATTCACTCCAGAGTAGATAATATGCACAACAGACCCTATTTAACTGATGATCGATTAACTTTTGTTTAAGGGAGCTGAATAATTACTGACAAATAGTACTGAAGGTTTGATGAATAAGAAAGGACAAATGAATGAACTTTTATTTATATAGTAGCTTATCATATCTCTCAGGATGTCCCAAAGCACTTCACATCGACTGAACTACGTTCTGTAGTGTAGTCCCCGTTATGTGGGTAAACATGGCAGCCAATTTGTGCAAACAATTCCAAAAACAACAAATTAGATTAATGACCGTGTAATCTGTTTTTGGCAGTGCTGATTGATTGGCTGGAAGGCAAGTAGCATGCCATTCTCTTCTTTGAGTAATTCCCTGGGCTACTTTACTTCTACTTGAATAGTCAAGCACGTCACCTGAAAGAAAAGGGGCAGGATTTTCGGCTTTCGGGGTTTTTTGGCGAAAACGGTAGCGATATGTGAGACTTACCATTTTCGCTGTGTTTTTAGGCCGAACTCTCGGTCTTTACATCTGCGCCAGTTGCGTATCGGTAAGGGGGGCATTGCACAAGCATTCGCGGTGCAAAACGAGAGTTTCGTCAACTTTAGTCCGGGGCCAGAAGCACTTGGGAGGGGGGGAAAAATTGCAAAAAACATTCGAAAACATTCAATCAATCAATCATAGGCAATCCCTCAGAATCGAGGGAGACTTGTTTCCACTCTTAAAATGAGTGCTTAGATGGCTGAACAGTCCAATACGAGAATCACAGTCCCTGTCACAGGTGGGAAAGATAGGCATTGAGGGAAAGGGTGGGTGGGACTGGTTTGCCGCATGCTCTTTCCACTGCCAGCGCTTAACTTCTCAGCGCTGAGACTCGAGGTGCTCAGCGCCCTCCCGGATGCACTTCTTACACTTAGGGCAGTCTTTGGCCAGGGACTCCCAGGTTTAAGTGGGGATGTTGCACTTTTTCAGGGAGACTTTGTAACATTTCCTCTGCCCACCTTTGGCTCATTTGTCATGAAGGAGTTCTGAGTAGAGCGCTTGCTTTGGGAGTCTCATGTCTGGCATATAAAATTCTGATGGGATTGGACAGGTTAGATGTAGGAAGAATGTTCCCGATGTTGGGGAAGTCCAGAACCAGGGGCCACAGTCTAAGGATAAGGGGTAAGCCATTACCGAGATGAGGAAAAACTTCTTCACTGAGAGAATTGTGAACCTGTGGAATTCTCTACCACAGAAAGTTGTTGAAGCCCGTTCGTTAGATATATTCAAATGGGAGTTAGATGTGGCTCTTACGGCTAAAGGGATCAAAGGGTATGGAGAGAAAGCAGGAATGGGGTACTGAAGTTGCATGATCAGCCACGATCATTTTGAATGGTGGTGCAGGCTCGAAGGGCCGAATGGTCTACTCCTGCACCTATTTTCTATGTTTTTATGTGACCTGCCCAGTGGAGCTGATTAAGTATGGTCAGTGCTTCTATGCTGGGGATGTTGGCCTGGTCGAGGACGCTAATGTTGGTGCGTCTGTCCTCCCAGGGGATTTGTAGGATCTTGCGAAGGCATCGTTGGTGGTATTTCTCCAGCGACTTGAGATGTCTACTGTACATGGTCCATGTTTCTGAGCCATACAGGAGGGTGGGTATTACTACTGCCCTGTAGACCATGAGCTTGGTGACAGTTTTGAGGGCCTGGTCTTCAAACACTCTTTTCCTCAGGCGACCGAAGGCTGCACTGGCGCACTTGTTGATATGAGGCTCCCCAGATATGGGAAATGGTCCACGTTGTCCAGGGCCATGCCGTGGATCTTGATGACTGGGGGACTGTGCTGTGCGGTAAGGACAAGCTGGTGGAGGACCTTTGTCTTGCTGATGTTTAGTGTAAGGTCCATGCTTTCGTACACCTCAGTAAATACGTTGACTATGTCCTGGAGTTCAGCCTCTGTATGTGTGCAGGCGCAGGCGTCGTTCACGTACCGTAGCTCGACGACAGAGGTTGGGGTGATCTTGGACCTGGCCTGGAGACGGTGTAGATTGAAAAGCTTTCCACTGGTTGAGTAGTTTTGTTCCACTCCAGCGGGGAGCCTGTCGATTGTGCGGTGGAGCATGGCAACGAGGAAGAGTGAGAAGAGGGTTGGGGCGATGACGCAGCCCTGTTTGACCCCGGTCCGGATGTGGATTGGGTCTGTAATGGATCCATTGGTAAGGATCACGGCCTGCATGTTGTTGTACCCGCGCCATGACATGAATGCTGGATGGATCATCGCCTAATCCGATGCGTCATTGACAACAACATAGCCCCAAAGCGGAGGGGGCAGCAGAAGCAGTGCTACAAAAAAATCAATGCTGGGGCACTTAAAGCCCCAGCTCAGAGAGCCCTATACAGTCAGCACCTCACAGCTAACCTGGCGTGCCTTGATGACCCTGAGACGCAGAGTGCCCACAGCGCTTGGTCTGCCCTCCAGGCCTCTATAATCTTCTGGAGTTTTTTGAGAATGTTTCCAGTAAAGTGGACAAAGGAGAACCAGTTGATGTGGTATATTTGGAATTTCAGAAGGCTTTCGACAAGGTCCCACACAAGAGATTAATGTGCAAAGTTAAAGCACATGGGATTGGGGGTAGTGTGCTGACGTGGATTGAGAACTGGTTGTCAGACAGGAAGCAAAGAGTAGGAGTAAATGGGTACTTTTCAGAATAGCAGGCAGTGACTAGTGGGGTACCGCAAGGTTCTGTGCTGGGGCCCCAGCTGTTTACATTGTACATTAATGATTTAGACGAGGGAATTAAATGTAGTATCTCCAAATTTGCGGATGACACTAAGTTGGGTGGCAGTGTGAGCTGCGAGGAGGATGCTATGAGGCTGCAGAGTGACTTGGATAGGTTAGGTGAGTGGGCAAATGAATGGCAGATGAAGTATAATGTGGATAAATGTGAGGTTATCCACTTTGGTGGTAAAAACAGAGAGACAGACTATTATCTGAATGGTGACAGATTAGGAAAAGGGGAGGTGCAACGAGACCTGGGTGTCATGGTACATCAGTCATTGAAGGTTGGCATGCAGGTACAGCAGGCGGTTAAGAAAGCAAATGGCATGTTGGCCTTCATAGCGAGGGGATTTGAATACAGGGGCAGGGAGGTGTTGCTACAGTTGTACAGGGCCTTGGTGAGGCCACACCTGGAGTATTGTGTACAGTTTTGGTCTCCTAACTTGAGGAAGAACATTCTTGCTATTGAGGGAGTGCAGCGAAGATTCACCAGACTGATTCCCGGGATGGTGGGACTGACCTATCAAGAAAGACTGGATCAACTGGGCTTGTATTCACTGGAGTTCAGAAGAATGAGAGGGGACCTCATAGAAACGTTTAAAATTCTGACGGGTTTAGACAGGTTAGATGCAGGAAGAATGTTCCCAATGTTGGGGAAGTCCAGAACCAGGGGTCACAGTCTAAGGATAAGGGGTAAGCCATTTAGGACCGAGATGAGGAGAAACTTCTTCACCCAGAGAGTGGTGAACCTGTGGAATTCTCTACCACAGAAAGTAGTTGAGGCCAATTCACTAAATATATTCAAAAGGGAGTTAGATGAAGTCCTTACTACTCGGGAGATCAAGGGGTATGGCGAGAAAGCAGGAAGGGGGTACTAAAGTTTCATGTTCAGCCATGAACTCATTGAATGGCGGTGCAGGCTAGAAGGGCTGAATGGCCTACTCCTGCACCTATTTTCTATGTTTCTATGTTTCTAACCAGTGCCTGCAAAGAGGCGCTCGGTCACTCGACCAGGAACCACAAGGATTGGTTTGATGAGAATGATCAGGAGATCCAAGAGCTTTAATGACAAGAACACTACGCTGAAGTACGTCAGAGAGGAAATAGCAGAGAATTTGACCAGAATGTTTCAATTCCCTTTAGATATACAATGCACAAATTTATCTTTGTTGCTTTGCTTTTGTATCTATGTTCCCATTATAACCGAAAATACTTTTGCCTTTTTTTATGGCTTAACTGCTTCTTCTCATACTTTCAAGGAATGTTGTATTTGACACAGAAGGTGTCCCTCTTCCAATACATCATCAGTATTTTTCCAGAGTGCATATTCTCATTCCTTTCTTTGCCTTCCAAATTTCTCTGCAGTAAATTGCATTTGTTACATATCTGCTCACTTCCTAACCTGTTTATTTCTTCAAGTCTACAGTCCTTCTCATTTTCTAAAACCCTTACTGAGACTGTGCTTCATACATCGATATGATATGGAATTGGGCTGTTCAATCTACTTAGCTAAGCTTTCTTAGCCTGCTTGTAATACCGTACAGGTGCAGCGCCTAAAATACGGAACCCTCGGGACTGAGGCCGTTCTGGATTCTGGGCTTTTCCGAACTTTGACGTCACAAATCTGGAAACACTTGAGCCCAGGTTCGGGTATTTCCCAATTTCGGAACATCAGAAAGGGCAGGGGGCGGGGGGGGGGATTCCCGCCGAGGAGCTGTTCAGGCTGTCCGGCCCCGCTGTGGATGTGCTCGGGCGGGGCCCCACCGAGGAGGTGTTCGGGCAGGCCCCGCCGAGGAGGCCCCGAGGTAAGGGCAGCGGTGGTGAGGCGAGCGGGGCGAGGCCAGGCCAGGCCTGAGGTCGGGCAGCGGCGGGTCCCCGAGGTTGGCAGGGTTGTCGGGTCTGTATTCCGGAACATTTTACGGATTCCGGACGACCCTGCCACTGATTATCCCGGAGTCCAGGTTCTGGAACATGCCGGATTCCGGAACTCTGGATTCTCGACGCTGCACCTGTATGGCAATTGTTTGATGGGATGCGTGATTTAAATATTAGTTAAGGTTTTTGTCTTGCCCATTTTGATGGACTGTGCCACAGAGATCAGCATCCACCAGTCCATCTGCGAATGAATTAAGCAAAAGCGACAAAGGCAAAAGGAATTCTGAGGGATCTCAAACAGCCAGTGCCAAGTCATATGTTCAAACTCTTGAGACACTATGGCATTCCCTGAAATTATTGATGAATCTATTAAAAGAATACACTTGGGACAGATTTTTGTCTTGACCACCTGGGCAGTAATCGGGCAGAGTGAATCACCTGCCCTTTCGAGGATCTGCCTGGATTTCATTCCACTGACTTCAAAGTAATGCCAGATCACCACCCTGGCAGTAAAGATAAAAACTGCCTGAGTGAATTAACAACTAGTACATAGTTTTAAACATTTAATAATGGAATATAAGACAGAGAGTAAGGATAAACGGTTAATTTTGCGGTTGGCAGGCTGTAACTAGTGGGCTGTCGCAAGGCTCAGTGCTTGGGCCTCAGCTACTAACAATCTATATTAATGACTTGGATGATATTGACTTGGAGTGCAATGTATCCAAGTTTGCTGACAATACAAAGCTAGGTGGGAAAATAAGCTGTGAGGGGGACACAAAGAGTCTGCAAAGGGATAGAGACAGGTTAAGTGAGTGGGCAATAAGGTGGCAGATGGAGTATAATTTGCTTGCACCCTCCTGTTTAATTCTGCCCATCTCCTTTCAACAGCAGTGACAAGGGCCTCATTTGTCTCACTGATGAGTTTTCTGGCTCTCTGCCCGCTCCCATCTCCATCCATCATGAATTAAATCTAAAAATGGCTGATTCAGCCCTGTGTGTACTACGCATGTGTGGGCGCTCCCTGACACCTGACGAGAAGCACAGGAAGAAGAAAAAAAATTGCAAAAGAAAAAAAAATTTGCGCATGTGCATAAGGTCCGATTTTTTTTTGCTCACAAATTTCGGCTCCGGTGCACAAATTCAGTGTGCAACAGCGGATTCATAGCTATTGCGAACATGCTTAACCGTTTGCCGAATTTTGCGAGCTATGGCGGTAACAGTAACCCAAAGGTAAAAAAAAATTTTTGCTGCGATTATCTCCCGAAAACTCAAGATTTTAGCCCCAAGTGTGGTCTCACCAAAGCCCTGTACAATTGTAGTAAGGTTATTCACTTTGGTAGGAAGAATAGAAAACCGAATATTATTTAAATGATGAGAAACTATTAAATGTTGGTATTCATTAAGTTTATCGAGGAGTTAAGTCATGGCAGGAGAGCTCAGACATGTGTTATGCTTCTCCTGTACTATGTGCAAAGTCAGGGATGCTTCCGGTGTCCCTGACGACTACGTGTGCGGGAAGTGTATCCAGCTGCAGCTCCTGACAGACCGCATTGCGGCACTGGGGCTGCGGGTGGATTCACTCTGGAGCATGCACGAAGCTGAGAATAATGTGAATAGCACGTTTAGTGAGTTGGTCTTACCGCAGGAAAAGGGTACACAGCCAGATAGGGAATGGGTGACCAACAGGAAGGGCAGTGCAAGGAAGGTAGTGCAGGGGTCACCCCCCTGCAAAACAGATACACCACTTTGGGTGCTGTTGAGGGGATGACTCGCCAGGGGAGGTCACTCTTCGTCAAGGGGTCTCGCACAACAAGATTGCTAATTAGTCCTTTCTCATTGCACATCACCCAGTTGAGGATGGCCAGCTCCCTGGTTGGTTCCTCGACATATTGGTCGAGAAAACCATCCTTAATACACTCCAGGAAATCCTCCTCCACTGCATTGCTACCAGTTTGGTTAGTCCTATTAACATGTAGATTAAAGTCACCCATGATAACTGCTGTACCTTTATTGCATGCATTCCTTACTTCTTGTTTGCTGCTGTCCCCAACCTCACTACTACTGTTTGGTGCTCTGTACACATCTCCCACTCGCGTTTTCTGCCCTTTGATATTCCGCAGCTCCACCCATACCAATTCCACATCATCCAAGCTAATGTCCTTTCTTACTATCACATTAATTTCCTCTTTAACCAGCAACGACACCCCACCTCCTTTTCCTTTCTGTCTATCCTTCCTAAATGTTGAAGACACCTGGATGTTGAGTTCCCAACCTTGGTCACCCTGGAGCCATGTCTCTGTGATGCCAATTACATCATACCCATTAACTGCTATCTGCGCAGTTAATTCGTCCACCTTATTCCAAATACTCCTCGCATTGAGGCACAGAGCCTTCAGGTTTGTCTTTCTAACACACTTTGCCCCTTTAGAATTTTGCTGTAATGTGGCCCTTTTTGCCTTAGGTTTCTCTGCCTTCCATTTTTACTTTCCTTCTTTCTATCTTTTGCTTCTGCCCCCATTCTACTTCCCTCTGTCTCCCTGCATAGGTTCCCATCCCCCTGCCATATTAGTTTAACTCCTCCCCAACAGCACTCGCAAACACTCCCCCGAGGACATTGGTTCCAGTCCTGCCCATGTGCAGACTGTCCGGTTTTTACTGGTCCCACCTCCCCCAGAACCGGTTCCAGTGTCCCAGGAATTTGAATCCATCCCTGCTGCACCACTGTTCAAGCCACGTATTCATCTGAGCTATCCTGCGATTCCTACTTTGACTAGCATGTGGCACTGGTGGAAATCCTGAGATTACTACTTTTGAGGTCCAAATTTTTAATTTAGCTCCTAGCTCACTAAATTCGTCTTGTAGCACCTCATCCCGTTTTTTTACCTATATCGTTGATACCTATATACACGACAACTGGCTGTTCACCCTCCCTTTTCAGATTGCCATATACCTGCTCTGAGACATCCTTGACCCTTGCACCAGGGAGGCAACATACCATCCTGGAGTCTTGGTTGCGGCCGCAGAAACGTCTGATTATTCCCCTTACAATTGAATCCCCTATCACTATTGCTCTCCCACTCTTTTACCGCTGCCCTCCTGTGCAGCAGAGCCACCCACGGTGGTAGAATTCTTTATTAGGATGGAGAGTGACACAGTTAATTCAGAAACTAGGGTCCTGAACTTAAGGAAAGGTAACTTCGATGGTTTGACGCGTGAATTGGCTAGAATAGACTGGCAAATGATAATTAAAGGGTTGACGGTGGATAGGCAATGGCAAACATTTAAAGATCACATGGATGAACATCAGCAATTGTACATCCCTGTCTGGAGTAAAAATAAAACAGGGAAGATGGCTCAACCGTGGCTAACAAGGGAAATCAAGGATAGTGTTAAATCCAAGGAAGAGACATATCAATTGGCCAGAAAAAGCAGCAAACCTGAGGACTGGGATAAATTTAGAATTCAGCAGAGGCGGACTAAGGGTTTAATTAAGAGGGGGAAAATAGAGTACGAGAAGACGATTGCTGGGAACATAAAAACTGACTGCAAAAGCTTCTATGGATATGTGAAGAGAAAAAGATGAGTGAAGACAAACGTAGGTCCCTTGCAGTTGGATTCAGGTGAATTTATAATGGGGAACAAAGAAATGGCAGACCAATTGAACTAATACGTTGGTTCTGTCTTCACGAAGGAAGACACAAATAATCTTCTGAAAGTACTAGGGGACCGAGGGTCTAGTGAGAAGGAGGAACTGAAGGATATCCTTATCAGACGGGAAATTGTGTTAGGGAAATTGATGGGATGGAAGGCCGATAAATCCCTGGGGCCTGATAGTCTGCATCCCAGAGTACTTAAGGAAGTGGCCCTAGAAATAGTGGATACATTGGTGATAATTTTCCAACAGTCTACCGACTCAGGATAAGTTCCTATGGATTGGAGGGTAGCTAATGTAACACCACTTTTAAAAATGGGAGGGAGAGAGAAAGCGCGTAATTATAGACCAGTTAGCCTGACATCAGTGGTGGGGAAAATGTTGGAATCAATTATTAAGGATGAAATAGCAACATATTTGGAAAGCAGTGACAGAATCATCCAAGTCAGCATGGATTTATGAAAGGGAAATCTTGCTTGCCAAATCTTCGGGAATTTTTTGAGGATGTAATTCGTAGAGTGGACAAGGGAGAACAGTGGATGTGGTGTATTTGGACTTTCAAAAGGCTTTTGACAACGTCCCACACAAGAGATTGTTGTGCAAAATCAAAGCAAATGGTATTGGGGGTAATATACTGGCGTGGATAGAGAACTGGTTGGCAGGCAGGAAGCAGAGAGTCAGGATAAACGGGTCCTTTTCAGAATGGCAGGCAGTGACTAGTGGAGTGCCGCAGGGCTCAGTGCTGGAACTCCAGCTCTTTACAATATACATTAATGATTTGGATGAAGGAATTGAGTGTAATATCTCCAAGTTTGCAGATGACACTAAACTGGGTGGCGGTGTGAGCTGTGAGGAGGATGCTAAGAGGTTGCAGGGTGACTTGGACAGGTTAGGTGAGTGGGCAAATACACGGCAGATGCAGTATAATGTGGATAAATGTGAGGTTATCCACTTTGGGGGCAAAAACGCAAAGGCAGAATATTATCTGAATGGTGGCAGATTAGGAAAAGGGGAGGTGCAACGAGACCTGGGTGTCATGGTATATCAGTCATTGAAAGTTGGCATACAGGTGCAGCAGGCAGTAAAGAAGGCAAATGGTATGTTGGCCTTCATAGCTAGGGAATTTGAGTATAGGAGCAGCGAGGTCTTACTGCAGTTGTACAGGGCCTTGGTGAGGCCTCACCTAGAATATTGTGTTCAGTTTTGGTCTCCTTATCTTAGGAAGGACGTTCTTGCTATTGAGGGAGTGCTGCGAAGGTTCACCAGACTGATTCCCGGGATGGCAGGACTGACATATGAGGAGAGACTGGATCAACTGGGCCTATCTACATTGGAGTTTAGAAGGATGAAAGGGGATCTCATAGAAACATATAAGATTCTGACGGGACGGGACAAATTAGATGCGGGTAGATTGTTCGCAATGTGGGGGAAGTCCAGAACCAGGGGACACAGTCTTAGGATAAGGGGTAGGCCATTTAGGACTGAGATGAGGAGAAACTTCTTCACTCAGAGAGTTGTTAACCTGTGGAATTCCCTGTCGCAGAGAGTTGTTGATGCCAATTCATTGGCTATATTCAAGAGGGAGTTAGATATGGCCCTTACGGCTAAGGGGATCAAGGGGTATGGAGAGAAAGCAGGAAAGGGGTACCGAGGGAATGATCAGCCATGATTTTATCGAATGGTGGTGCAGGCTCGCAGGGCCAAATGGCCTACTCATGCACCTATTTTCTATGTTTCTATGTTTCAGAGAGATTTAGGTATCCTCGTACAGGAAACACAGAAAGTTAGCATGCAGGTACAGCAAGCAATTAGGAAGGCAATGGCATGTTTGTTTTTATTGCAAGTTGTTGGTGTACAGGAGTAAAGAAGTCTTACTACAATTGCACAGTTCTTTGGTGAGATCACACTGGGGCTAGAATTTTGAGTTTTCGGTAGATAAACGCGGCAAAATATTTTTTTTAAACTGCTGGGTTACTGTTACCACCTGCTTAGCGCAAAGTCGGCAAATGGTCAAGCATGTTCGCGATAGCGCTAAATTCGATGTTGGCCACTGAATTTGTGCACCGGTGCCGAAATGTTTTGAGCAAAAAAAAAAAATCGGACCTTATGCACATGCACAAATTTTTTTCTCTTTTGCAACTTTTTTTCTTCTTCCTGCGCTTCTCGTCAGGTGTCAGGGAGCACCCGCACATGCGCAGTACACACAGGGCTGAAACAGCCATTTTTAGATTTAATTCACGATGGAAGAGCTGGGAGCGGGCAGAGAGCCAGAAAGTTCATCAGTGAAGCAAACGAGGCCCTTGTCACTGCTGTTGAAAGGAGATGGGCAGAATTAAACAGGAGGGGTGCAAGTAAACCCCTCCCAGCAGTTTTTCATAGAATTTGGAGCAGCATATATGAGGAGGTCTCCTATATCGACGTTATCCGAAGAACCCACACACAGTGCCGCAAGAGGTTTAATGACCTTTGCAGGGTCATCAGAGTAAGTAATATTTTTATTGATGCACTCCATTACTAAATTATAAATCTGACACACTATTTGTTCTCATACTGTTGGTATAGGTAGGCTTAGTGTTGCACCTTACTTGCCATGAATGATCTTGACACATTATTAAGATTACTTTCCGAGATCTTAAAAGATGTTTCTGCACTTCAATGCCTTCCTATGAACCATGTGCAACTTCCAGGGCCATTAAACAGAGGACTGTATTAAATGCACACAGTATGTGCTTTGATGGCTATCTGTGTGTGCCACAAGAGCAGATGGGCCCTCTGGTAACCATTTGCAATTTCATCTTTGCAGGCAAAGATGTCCGATAACCGCCGGGAGCAGCGGCGGACAGATGGCAGTCCACCCCGAAGCATGCGCCTGACAGACATTGAGGAAAGAGTGGCTGGTCTGATCCGTGCCTCAGGGAGGGCAACTGCCCATGGGAGTGCTGATTCCCCATTCGATAATGAGGAAAAATCCTGCACACTCCCTGGGCTAGGTTGGGGCAATGTGATGTATTGTCTGTGGACTAAGGCTGGGGCAATTTCATGCAGTGTCTGTGGACTCGGGTTGGGGCAATGTGATGTACTATCTGTGGTGTCGGGTTGAGGCAATGTCATGCAGTGTCTGTGGACTAGGGTTGGGGCAATGTCATGCAGTGTCTCTGGACTACATATAATGGAGTAGCGGGCATTCCTTCAAATGAGCCTGTGCTATGTGACCTTACTCAGGACACCCTGCCCCCTCCCCTGCTGTTAACCACCCGTCTGTTGTTTTCTATTTACAGATGAGGAGTCACATGCGCCAAATCCTTCAATGGAATCCTCCACCTCAGGCCGTTATGTGGCGGGGGAGGGGAAGGAGGAGGACGAGGGCAAGTGTTATGTATGCAAACCTCACCAATGTGTAAGACTTGCCACCAGGGGGCACATCTGTGGGAGAGCTATGGGTCATCTGTGCATCCAGAGCAAGCAGGTATAAAAGGAAATCCACCATGCTGCTTCCTCACTTTGGAGTTACATTAAAGAGACCAAGGTCACAATGGTTTGAGCTTATAACACAGTCTTGTGGACATTCACGTGATAATGGCTGCCATTGGTATTCTTGAGAGATTTGTTGAGTGTGATGATTGGGAAGCTTTCATTGAACGTCTCGATCAGGCCTTCATGGCCAATGAGCTGGACACGGCTGAGATGGCGGTCAAGCGCAGGGCGATTCTCCTCACCGTATGTGGGTTTTTGATATATGGCCTCGTCAAAAATCTGCTGGCACCGGTCAAACCAATGGACAAGACTTACACATAGCTATGCACGCTGGTTCGGGAACACCTCAAGCCGAAGGAGAGCATCCTAATGGCCAGGTATCGCTTTTACACGCACCATTGCTCTGAGGGCCAAAGCGTGGTGAGCTTTGTCGCCGACCTAAGACGCCTTGCGGGACAGTGCGAATTTGCTGGATCTTTGGGGGAAATGTTGCGGGACATTTTCGTGCTTGGAATTGGCCATGAGGTCATTCTTCGCAAACTGCTGTCTGCCGAATCCCTAGATCTGAGCAAGGCCATCACAATAGCCCAGGCTTTCATATCCACGAGCGACAACACAAAACAGATGTCTTCACAGCATCAAAGCTCACTGGCAAGTACTGTGCATAAAATAATGCCTTCAGCAGGCAGAACTGTACATGGCAGGGCCTACACGACCGCCGAGGCCAGGCCGAGGGTGACAATGCATATCCATTAACACCACATTGGTGCTGCGGGGGCAGTCATAGAGCCCATCAATGTCGATTCAAGCACTATGTGTGCAAGGACTGTGGATCAATGGGGCACCTCCAGCAAATGTGCAAATGACCTCTGACTCACCAGGTGGCAGAGTCAGCAGAGGACGACCGATCCGGCGCGGATCATGCTGAACGAGCAGGAGAGACAACTCAACCTGAGGATGAAGAGGAAGTGTATGGGGTACACACCTTCACTAGCAAAAGCCCTCCGATAATGTTAAAAGTTAAAATTAACGGCATTCCAGTCTCCACGGAATTGGACATGGGGGCGAGTCAATCAATCATGAGCCAGAAGGTTTTTGAGAAACTGTGGGGCAACAAGGCACAGAGGCCAAAACTGAACCCGATTCACACAATGCTGCAAACTTACGCTAAAAAACTCATACCTGTTATTGGCTGTGCGGCAGTGAAAGTATCGTACGATGGAATGGTACATGATTTACCACTATGGATTGTACCAGGCGATGGCCCAACGCTGTTCAGCAGAAGCTGGCGAGGAAAGATCCGATGGAACTGGGACGACATCAAAGCTCTGTCTTCGGTGGATGATGCCTCCTGCGCCCAGATGCGAAACAAATTCCCGCCGTTATTTGAGCCAGGCATCGGCAACTTCACTGGTGCCAAGGTGCAGATCCATCTTGTTCCTGGGGCACAGCCCGTTTATCACAAGGCCCGCTAAGTCCCATATATGATGCAAGAGAAAGTCGAGATCGAGCTGGACAGACTTCAACGAGAGCGAATCATATCAGCAGTCGAGTTCAATGAGTGGGCCAGTCTAATCGTGCCAGTGCTAAAGAGCGATGGGACGGTCAGAATCTGCGGGGACTGCAAGGTAACGATCAACCGAGTTTCGTTACAGGACCAGTACCCGCTACCAAAAGCGGAGGACCTATTCGCAATGCTAGCAGGGGGAAAGTCGTTCACCAAGCTAGATCTAACCTCTGCTTACATGACACAGGAGCTGGCTGAACCGTCAAAGAAATTGACGTGCATCAACACACACAAAGGACTGTTCGTGTGCCACAGATGCCCCTTTAGGATTCGCCCGACTGTGGCCATCTTCCAGAGGAACATGGAGAGTCTGCTGAAATCGGTTGCATGCACCGTGGTGTTCCAAGATGACATCTTGATCACTGGTCGCAACACCACTGAACACTTGCACAACCTGGAAGAGGTTCTAAAGTGACTGGACAGAGTGGGACTCAGGTTGAAACGCTCAAAGTGTGTTTTCCTGGCGCCAGAGGTCAAATTTCTGGGGAGAAAGATTGCCGCAGACGGCATCAGACCCACAGACTCCAAGATGGAGGCCATCAAGAATAATCCCAGACCACAGAATGTGACGGAGCTGCATTCGTTCCTGGGACTCCTCAACTATTTTGGTAACTTTCTATCAGGATTGAGCACTTTGCTGGAACCCTTGCATTTATTGCTATGCAAGGGTGATGACTGGGTTTGGAGTAAATTTCAAGAGAAAGCCTTTAATAAGGCCAGAAACCTTTTGTGCTCTAACAAGTTACTTGTATTGTATGACCCGTGTAAACATTTAGTACTAGCTTGTGATGCGTCATCATTCGGGGTAGGTTGTGTGTTACAGCAAGCAAATGTGTCAGGCAAACTGCAACCTGTTGCATATGCATCTAGGAGTTTATCCAAGGCCGAAAGAGCCGACAACATGGTGGAGAAAGAAGCATTAGCATATGTATACGGGGTTAAGAAAATGCACCAATACCTATTTCATCTCCGGTTCCGAGCTCGAAACCGACCACAAACCGCTTACTTCACTGCTCTCAAAAAGCAAAGGTATCAACACCAATGCTTTGTCCCGCATCCAAAAATGGGCACTAACATTGTCTGCTTATGACTATGTAATCCACCACAGACCAGGCACTGAGAACTGCACTGACACCCTCAGTCAGCTGCCATTGCCCACTGCCGGGGTGGAAATGGCGCAACTCGCAGACTTTCTTCTGGTAATGGATGCTTTTGAGAGCGAGGGGTCACCCGTCATGGCTCGCCAGATCAGGACCTGGACCAGCCAAGACCCTGTGCTATCAC
Organism: Pristiophorus japonicus; assembly: GCF_044704955.1. Taxonomy (NCBI): domain Eukaryota; kingdom Metazoa; phylum Chordata; class Chondrichthyes; family Pristiophoridae; genus Pristiophorus; species Pristiophorus japonicus. The sequence goes on along the minus strand of NC_091978.1, from coordinate 181,120,937 downwards.
TAGTAAAAAGCTGCATCCTTAATGGGAGCTGGTCGGCGGTTCCTGATGAAATGCAAGATGAAATTAAGCCATTTCACCAACGTAAAGATGAATTGTCCATCCAATCGGATTGTCTCCTATGGGGGAATCGTGTGGTTTTGCCAAAAAAAGGTAGGGAAACGTTTATACTCAACCTACACAGTACCCACCCAGGCATAGTCATGATGAAGGCTATTGCCAGGTCGCACGTTTGGTGGCCCGGCATTGACTCCGAATTGGAGTCATACATACACCAATGCAACACTTGCTCACAGTTGAGCAATGCACCCAGGGAGGCCACACTGAGCCTGTGGTCATGGCCCTCCAAACCGTGGTCCAGGGTCCACGTAGATTTTTGCTAGCCCTTTTCTAGGAAAGATGTTTCTAATAGTAGTGGACGCTTACTCTAAATGGATTGAATGTATAATAATATCATGTACGTACACTGCTACCATTGAAAGCCTCAGGGCCATGTTCACCACCCATGGTTTGACCGATGTCCTTGTTAGTGACAATGGACCGTGTTTCACCAGCTCGGAATTCAACAAGTTTGTTATGTATGCAAACCTCACCAATGTGTAAGACTTGCCACCAGGGGGCACACCTGTGGGAGACCTAAGGGTCACCTGTGCACCCTGGGGCAACCAGGTATAAAAGGCAGTCCACCATGCTGGTAAAAGACTTTCGGTGCAGGAGTTGTTGTTTTGTTGTTGATTTGTTGTTATTTTATAAAAGTTTAAAAAGTTTACAAATTCTGTTCAAGTTAAAATTTTATTTAAGTTTCAAATTTATTTTTAACAACTTTACAATGTTTATTAAATTCTTTTGTTCAACTTAACCATTCCTGTGTAGTGTCCCATTTGCAGAATAAGAGGGGGAATAGTCAACATGGTGGGAGAGAGTGGCCAGGCAATGGTCAAACATGCTGTTCACTCTTCAAGCAAAGCGGTCAATTATGAGCTGCTGACGCAAGGCTTTTGCAGCAGCGAAAGCTCCATGAGATTCAGTTAAAGGGGAGAGCCGCTGCGAACTCGGCAGCTATGTTAGTGGCACCAGGCAGGATTTCGACCAGGCCAGTGGCCCTGTACCCAAGAGAGGGTGGTGGGCTGCCTGTTGGTGGCCCGGCCGAGCCCATGGCTGCCATTGTGTGACAATTAAAAAATGGCGGCCGCGGCAGTGGGCCTTTTCCTTTAAGCTCAGATGCGCCGCCCAGTCACAGACTGCTTCCTGCCGGGGAAACCTGTTGGGGGCACCGCTGGTGGCTAGTCTCGCAGGGCAATTTTCCACACAGAATGGAAAGGGGTCGCTGCCAATCGGTAGGGATTTGGCACATGCCCGACTGGACAGGAACACGATTGGGGTGGGAACGTCCACTGCCAGAAAGAGGAGGGCACCATCTAAAATGACGGTGACTCTGTGCCGACTGAGCAATGAGTGCTTTCCGCAGGCGGTAACGGCTCTTAAAAAAACGGTCAATTTCAGCCCCTTTGTCACCTTATCTGATAAAGGACATACATGCCTTAAAGGCTGTGAAACAATGGTAACCAGATTGATCCCTGGGATGAGAGGGTTGTTCAATAAGGCAAGATTGAGTAGATTGGGCCAGTACTCTCTAGCGTTTAGAAGAATGTGAGGTGATCTCATTGAAATATACAAAATTGTGAGGGGGATTAACAGGGCAGATGCTGAGAGGTTGTTTCCCCTGGCTGGAGTGTCTAGAACTGGGGGCATAGTCTTAGGATAAGTGGTCGGCCTTTAAGACTGAGTTAAGATGACATTTTTTCATTCAGAGGGTTGTGACTCTTTGGAGTTCTCTACCCCAAAGGGCTGTGGATGTTGAATCTTTTGAGTGTATTCAAGGCTGAGATTGATAGGTTTTTGGACTCGAGAGGAAGCAAGGGATATGGGGATCAGGTGGAAAAGTGGAGTTGGTCGAAGATCAACCATGATCTTATTGAATGATGCAGCTGGCTCGAAGGGCTGCATAGCCTGCTCCTGCTCCTAATAATATTCAGTACATTCAGTAACTCTCGCCTCATATTGTTAATGCATTATTTTGAAAAGAAAGATACTCCATACTCAAAGGATTGATGTAAAAATCAACAATATTCAGGAAGATAGTCATCCTTGATTACATTGTTCTACCATTGATTCTGCTAATAAACAGGGGTGGGAAATGCTAATTAATCTGTGCTTTGCTACTGCATTTCTCATTTAAAAATAACCTTTTCATATTTGACTTACTTGCTGAAAGGTGAATATGTTAAAAGGGTATTCAATAGCATTTATGCAGAATTTTTTTAAATCACTGTAAGTAGCTGTCAGTATCCAAGGAGAAAAACCAGAAATTGCTAGAGAAATGTCTTCTATAAATAATTATACAAATAGAAGTTTTCTACCTGATTAACCCTTTTTTACATCAAACTGATGTCAAAAGCAGAGGCACCTCACCATTATAAAACTGTCTCATTGCAAATCTCTCCCAGTTAGCAACAGAAGTTCCATTTTGTTTACAAGGAGCTTAAATCTTGATTAGATGATGAGAATTACTGCTTTACCGAGGGCTGGATTTTGGACTTTTCAGATTTCAGGGCATTAATCACCGCAAGTTAGCGCCTGAAAATAGTTTGTGCCTTTGACTGCAAGTTTCGGCGAAAATGTAAGTTGGAGGAGCATTGGTGTTAAGTCAGGCATTGCACAACGGACTTTGTGTGCGGAGCCAAAACTTGCGGCATTAAAGGAGGTGGCCAGTTTGCGCATTTGGAGTGAAGATATTTTTTTTTCCCCAGGTGTAAACACTAATGCAGGGCGGGACAGCTTCCTGCGCGCATGCGCATATAAACCACCCCACTTCAGCAGAGATGGAGGAGCAGGAAGGAAGGCAGCGTGCCAGGAGCTTCTGTAATGAGGCGAGTGAGGCCTTAGTCCATGCAGTGGAGAGGAGATGGTCCTCACTCCATCTTGCTGTGGGAGCCAGACCACTCCCACCTATATTTACGATTCTGTGGAGGGAGACAGCATAGGAGGTCTCTGCTGCAGACACTGTGCCCAGAACTGGGACACAATGTTGAAAAAAGTTCAACGCCCTTACCAGGCTAGTCAGGGTGAGTACCATTCACATTTATGTAAGCCTCCTTTCCTTCTAACAGGAATCTCAGACACGATGTGAATTCTTTCATGCATATGGTCCCTCTCAAAAGTCTTGGGGCTCGAGCCTCCACTTTTCTTGCATGCTTAACGCCCACTTTACCATTGAAATGACGTACAATGCCCATATATCGCCCATTTTGGCACAAAATGGAAACTGGCGGGCATTTTTTGGAAACTTATCGGCGAGCGTTACTTTCCCCATGTGCTTAACACAGAGAAAAAATATCACCACCCGCCCACTTTTTTGGGCAGAATCAGCAGAATGGGTGAATTCAATGCCCATAATATCGCCCAGCATTACTTTCCGCATGGAATTAACACCGAGATTCAATATTAATGCCCACCCACTGTTTTTTGTCGTAAAGAGCATATTTACCCAAACTAGCGGCTGTGGAGATTGCCCATCGTCAATACGGGAGAGGAGAGTCCTGAGGTGGGAACATGCTCCGAGCCAAAAGCAAGATGTTGGCTCTCAGGTGTGGTTGGCAATGGGAGTGCGGTACCTTGGGATGCACGGCGCTCCAGGACCACTGGGAGCCCTCTGCCACCAGTGTTCCTGGCTACCAGCTCCAGGGCCTCCTCCATCCCTTCCATTTTATGTTATTTGTTGGACAAAAGCTCGGTGCTAACTATGTTCTTGGTGCTTAGTAAGCTTTTTGCTACTGGTGAATCTCCGTCGTGCCTCCCACAACAGCCAGACAAGCACACACCACAGCCACACACGCTTTCAGTGCCTGAGCTCCCTCTCTCTCTTCTGCACATGTCATGATGACCCTTGACCTCCTGAATCGCGGGAATTGAGTGTTGGCATGCCGTTGCTAAGGATGGCCACATTTTACGGCAGAACGTCAAAAAAATTTAATGCTACCGCCCATTTGAAATCGCTTGCGGTAACGCCCATTTTCAAAAATGGAAACTAGGTGTTTTGAGAATGGACGAGAAGCCGGCGATCAGAAAACCCTTTTGTTAATGCCCACGCTGGAAATAACGCCCATTTTTGGGCGATAAGCACAAAAGTGGAGGTTCTAGCACTTGCTGTCTGTGGGTTGGGTTTCACAATACATAAGAAAGCTGAAGGCTTACTTCTGCACCCATTGCCTTCTAATGATCGATGCACATGAACTCACTAATTTATATCTTTCCACCGCTGCTTTGGCTTTCAGAAAGATCACCAACCTAGGTTACATCCCTCTAACCTTCTAACAATCGCTCACGAAACTTGTGCAACATCCAAACACATTCAACAGAAATCACTAGAACATTCACACAGTCTACTGTACTATGGTAGGCATATGTGCCACAACAGGGGAGTAACCCTTTCTGAACCTTTCCTATTTTTTGCTTTGCCATCGAAGCACTCCCACAACAGGAGGGAGCAGCTGCGTACAGGCAGGGGGCCGCCTTAAATACCGCCACTTACTGATGTCGAGGAACAGGTGTCGGCCCTCATTGGAGTAGCAGCTCGGGCAGTTGCCGGGAGTGATGCTGAGCTCCCTTCGGGTAGTGAGGGTACATAAATGGATAGGGTGCTGAAGAAACTGCATTGAGACATATAATGTAGTCGTGGCGGGCCTTCAAATGAACCTGTGTAATGCCACCTTCCTCATGTCACCCTGCCCCTTCCCCTGCTGCTAACCACATGTATGTGTTTTTGTGTTTGCAGAAGATTAGCCACAATCGCGCCAGCCTTCCAAGGACGCATCGGCATCAGGCCATGGCGGTGATGATGAGGCTTCGGACACAACCAACATCACTGAGCCCCAGAGCCCAGCAGTTGCCCCTTCTCAACATTCCTCATCTGGCGGCAATGAGATTTTTCAGAGGTTTGAGTCTTCGGAGGCTCCTGACCCCAGTCGCCTACAGCAACGCAGTGCAAGAGGGAAATCTCGCAGGCCAGCTTTCCGGAGGGTGAGTTGGCAAAGTCGGTCTGCTCAACAACAGGCAGACATGGAACTGGACTTGGTGGAAATGTCCAGGGAAAACACAGGAATGCACCGGGTCGGATCCCAGAGAGCATCGACAAGCTTACTGAGGCTGGTGGCCTCCAGCAGCGACAGTGGCACTGCAAAGAGTGTGGCATATGCTCTCGATCACGTCTCAGCCTCGAGTGAATCGCAGGGACAAGCTACGCTTCAGCTTGGTGATGTGATGCAGTCGATGACTGCTGACATTCTTTCTGCATTATCCACTGTCCAACAGGGAAGGTACGGTGCCGAAACAGACCAGCAAATTGCGGAGACACATCGTGCTCCAGATGCTGAGGCCCAGCCCCATCGGAGAGTCAGTGGCTCCCAGAAAATGGAAGGTGCTGACCTTCCTCAGGCTGACAGCATTCCGGTTCCCACCACTGACTCGCCAAACATGCACCATACACGGTTGACACCCCAACCATCAGTGACTGCTTCCGCAGCACTCCACAGCCGGGTCTTCTAGACCAAGAGCTGGTCCAGGGCATCCTCAGACACCGTCTGCATTGTCTTGCTCCAAACACAGCAGCCCTCGAGCAGGCTTGCTATAGGCACCGAGACCACATTGAGGAGGAGCAGCAGGCGTGGGCAGGAGCTGATGGGAAGGGACGGGGAGGGTGGGAGGCGGGGAAGTGTGGCTAAGAGCCATTATGGGCTGGAACAGGGTTGAGCTCATGCATTTATGTAGAATTGTTCAAATTGTAAATAGTTGCTTATTTTGCATTGACTTGCTGCAGGAAGCAGTTTTGTGTTTAGTTAGTTTTGGTTTAATCATTGTATTGTTTTGTGTTATTGGGGGGGCAATAACACAATGTTTATATAAATGTTTCATGCACCTTTGCCATTGGTATCTTGTGTCTCATGGCAGAATTCAGTGTAGATGAGCCGTCATGGTGGCATAGAGTCGCGAGTCAAAGCTGCAACCGCACCTTCCCCATTCAAGCAAACCCGTCAATGATGAGCTGGCGACGTAAGGGTCTTGCTGCGGCTGCTTCTCCACGTTGCTTCCCCTGTGGTTGTGACGGATCCCAATGGGTTGCTCGCCAGGCTTGTCTTCATTGTCCTCCCCCTCCTGAGGTGGTCCTGCAATCCCCACTAGCAATGGCTGGCCCCTCATGATGGCTAATTTGTGCAACATGCAGCACACCACAATGAATTCGGAGACCCATTGAGGGGAGTATTGAAGGCTGCATCCAGAGCGGTCCAGGCATCGGAAGCGCTGCTTCTGCACGCCAATGGTCTGTTCGATAATGGTGCGGGTGGCTGCATGGCTATCATTGTAGTGCTGCTCAGCTTCTGTGGTGGTGTTCTGGAGCGGAGGGCGGGGGGAGGGGAGTCATGAGCCAGGTGTCCAGGCCGTAACATTTGTTCCCGATAAGCCAGCCCTGGCCTTGTCTTTTTCGCTGAAACATCCGTGACACACTGCTCTCATACAAGATGAAAGTATCATGTGTGCTCCTTGGATAGCAGGCATTCACTATGAGGATGTGGTGCATGTGGTCGCAGACTAGCTGAACATTTTGGTTTCTGAAGACCTCTGCGTCATGTAATGGTGCTCGCAAGGCGATGTGTGTGCAGTCAATGGCTCTTTGAACCTTGGGGAAGCCTACAATTCTGCAAAAACCTAAAGCCCTCTCATTCTGGCTGTCCCTGCTCATTGGGAACTTTATGAAGTCCATTCTGCATGCGTACAGTGGCCTTGTAAGCTGGTGAATGTAGCAATGTGCAGCATGCTGAGAGATACTGCATCTGTCCCCTGTTGCTGCCAGGAAGGAGTCGGAGGCATAGAAGGTCATCGCCACAGTCATCGTCACCTCAATGTACAGCGCAATCCTGTTGGCGCGGGTAGGCTGTCGGACTGCTTGTAGTAACTGGCATATTTCTATCCGTACTTCTTTTCGGAAGCGCAGCCTTCTAATGCACTGCACCTCAGAGAGCTGGAGGTATGAGTGATGTTCCCTGTAAACCCGTGGGTAGTAAGGGCTCCTCCCCATGGGCTCAAGTTTCAGCTAGAGTTGCTCCTATTTTTTTGGAGCAACTAGTTTAGAATGGAACATCTTCGAAATTGCAATTCTCGGCATTTAGTTTGCTCCAATTCTAGTGAGTTAAAATTGTTTCATTTTAGAACCGTTTTTTTTCAAAAGGGGGCGTGTCCAGCCACTTACGCCTGTTTTGCAAGTTTAGACAGCGAAAACTTACTCCAAACTAACTTAGAATGGAGTAAGTGTAAATTTTTGTACGCTCAGAAAAACCTTGCCTACACTTTATAAATTAGGCGCGGGGAACGAGAGATGGGCGGCGGGGGGGGGGGGGTGGGGGGGAAGGGAAGTTAGAGTTAAGTTAGGGAATTTTACAAGCATTTAACACTTCACTTCGACAAATAAAGAGCCACCATGAATAATAAATGAAAAATAAATCAAATAAAAAATAAATTACATTTTCCTACCTGTCTGATGCAGCAGCAGCAGACACTGAGCTGCGAGATGTCGGCTGTTCAGCCAGGGGATAGGGGCGGTGTGAGGCGAGAGCGACGTCAGTACAGCCCGGCAGCAGCAGGCTCAGAGCTGCGGAGATAAATTCGGCCGTTCGGCTGGGGGATAGGGGAGGCGTGCACCGGAAGGGAGAGCCAGCCTGCCAGCCAGCAAGTTTAAAAGTTTAATTTGTACTTCAAGTGTGGGTGCTGCATTGTCAACACCACGGATTATGCAATGGTTCTCCATCAATTCATTGCATAGGAGAGAATTGATTAGAGCTCACTGCACAAGGAACGTCATAGCCCGTAGGCTGATGGGCAGGAGACCTTGCCCACCTCGGCATTATCGAGTCAGGCGTTCGTACCTGGACATGAGCGAGGTTGATTGTGTCAAAAGCCTACGTTTCCACAGAGAAGTTGTCGTTGAGTTCTGTGATATGCTGAGAGCAGACTTACAGCCGAGAAGCAGAACGCTGACTGCCTTGTCTGTTGAAGTGAAGGTTACAGCTGCACTTTCCTTCTATGCCTCAGGATCGTTTCAAGCTACAACTGGAGATGTGTGCGCCATCTCTCAATGTGCAATACATGCCTGCATTTACCAGGTCACGGCTGCACTGTATGCGCGAAGGAACGACTTCATCAAGTTCCTAATGGCCGGCCAAGCAATGCATGACAGGGCTGTGGGCTTCTCCAGGACTGCTGGCTTCCCAAAGGTACAGGGCTTCAGTGATTGTACCCACATCGCCTTGCAAGCACCTGTGGAGTAGGTTTCCACTCCATTAATGTGCAGCTCGTGTGTGACGACAAGCAGCGCATCATGTCAGTCGATGCGAGATACCCTGACAGCACCCATCATGCGATCATTCTACGCGACAGCGTTCTATCTGACATGTTTCAGCAGTGGCCAGAAGGGCAGAGCTGGCTAGTGGGAGACAAAGGGTACAGCCTCGCCACCTGGCTCATGATGCCCCTACACGTAACCCGGATGGAAGCTGACCGGGAATACAACATGGCGCACATTGCGACGCGCAGCATCAGAGAGGACCATTGGCATCTTAAAACAGCGTTTCCAATGCCTGGACCATTCCGGAGGCCACTTGCAATACTCTCCTAAAATTTTCAGTCAGTCAGTTCACTGTTGTGTGCTGCATGCTGCATAACTTAGCCATCATGAGGCAGCAGGAGCTGGTAGTGGAACCGGAAGACTCACATGAGGGGAGAGTGCATGATGATAATTTGGAAGAGCAGGATGAGGATGATGACGATGATCAGGAAAGCATGCAAGTGCCTGATGCCAGAGCACGAGGTCGGAGGAGGGCTGTCCATCATGCTCCTTTAACAATTGCTCGAGCCCTGCGCCAGCAGCTCATCCGTGAATTATTGATGGCTGAGGGCTCAGCGACAACTGTTGTGCATGGACATGTTTATTCTTTGGAGTTGTTCCTATGTTGTGTTGTGTTAATAGAACATGATTCAGTTTTACTGAAAAAATATTTTATTGAAAAGTTCACGTTAGTGTTGTCAAATATTTGTTGTATCAAACTTTACTTTTTAATATGACTCTTTAAGATCACTTAAAAACTTTATCACTTATAAACTTGTAAAGTTACAAAAGTTACAAAACAATTTCAATGTGAATAATCTTACACTCAAGATCACTTTTTACGTGCAAAATTAAATAAGTTACAAAATGTGAGAACATTTACACGAGAAGATCACTTAAAAACCCTAAGATCACTTATAAGTTGTAAAGTTACAAAAGTTACAAAACAATTTCAATGTGAAAAACGTTACTACAGCTACATCAAGAACAAGAACAAAAGCAGCAAAGAAAGGCTGCAACCATCTCTCATCCACATCTCAGTGAATGTTCACTACTTCATGGGGGTGTCATTTGATTGGCGGGGCTGTGTGTCCTTATTGCAGCAGCTACCACCATGAGGGCCTGTGCCGTCGCTTGCATGCCCTCCCTGACGGCCTGTGTCGTCACTTGCACTCCCTCGGACATTCCCTCCCTCATTTCCCGTGTCTTAACTGCTATTTCTCCTGTCAGTACCATTACTTCTTCACCCACTGCACTGACGCTGCCCACTAGTGAGCGGGTAAGGTCATTGGTCTCCACACCCAATGCCACAACCTGAGCCACATCTGTTGCATGCTTCATCTCAGGAGAGCGTATTTCCAATCTCCTTCTCCTCTGCCTGGGTCTTGCATCCGGCACTACTCCACTGGGAGCCGCGCGCTGGGACAGTGGGACCCTGGGTGTTCCAAACAGCAGCACTCGAGTGGGAGGCGCAGGCTGGAACGGTGGGGCCCTGGATCTTGCATCCGGCACCACTCCAGTGGGAGGCACAGGCTGGGACCGTGAGGCACTGGGTGTAAATTGCTGCATTACACCAGCAACACCACTGGGACCCACGACGTCGGAATCTGTGAAACCATGGAAGGTGGAACCAGAACCTATGCAAGGGTTTGAAGCACTGATGTTCGTTGATGGGGGCTCAAAAATATTAAGTTCTAAGGTCTCCCCTGAAGACATTTCAGTCAACGCCTGCAGCCACCCTTGGTCTGGATCGTCCGCATCTGGTTCTTCTGGTTCTTCTTCTGGATCTTCAAGATTGGCATCATCTTCTGCAAAATATATCAGAACAGTCAAATGTTTAGCAGCACAGGAGGGGACAGGATGGGTGGCTTGAGTACTCTCACACATAGCAGGCCAGGCAGCAGGTTGATTTGAAGGGCCACGATGGATTTTCAGGACTTACCCTCTTCCTCACGTGCGGACCCAGCTTGTGCTATATTGATTGCTTTTCTCCATGTACGACTCATTAAAGCAGCGACCCTCTGTTCCAAGGGTGTCAGAGGATGCAGATTTGATGGGCCTTCTCCTGTTCGAGTTCTTTCCCTTTTGTTGTGGGCCAATTTCTTCTGCAAAGATTAAAATATAACTTTTTACAGAGTGGTCTTGCTGCAGGGTGGGACATATACAGATAGTCACATTTACAATTAGGATTCCATTGAAAAATGAAAATATTACTTACACTAACTACTTGACCAAGGTCATGCCATTTCTTTTTACACTGGCTTCCAGATCTCCTGGTATGCATTACTACGCAGTAATCTTCTGCAACTTGGTTCCAACATTTCTTCATTTCTTTCGGTGGCATTTTTATGCGACCTCTGTTGCTGGTATCCAGCTCCTGCCATCTCTGCTCAATGACGTTAACTAATGTCTCCACTTCCTCATGCAAGAAATTCTTTGTTCTTGGTGGACGTTGTTCCATTGCTGTATTGAATTGACACCCTGATTTTTCAAAACACACAGTCCTTATTTTGCACCTATGTTCTGGAAGTTTAACCGCAACAAACAGCACTCACTGATTTCAGCAGGTGATTTCTTTCACAGTGCTGCTAAAAGCATTCCTTCAGGCACAAAAAAAATCACAAAAAACCACTCACAAGCCTTTCTTCAGCTCCACAAAAGCAAACAGCACTGTTCTTCATGTACCTTTAAAAATAGCCAAGTGCCAATGTTTGTGTGCCACTGCGCATGCGCGCATGCTCCAGTCACTAGCACAGCCTTGCATGATGATTGACGTCATAATCATTCTGAAAATGGAGGGCGGGTCGGTAAGTTTTTGGACCTTAGCAAACCAATAGCCGAATCTTCCGGCCAGACGCTAAATCCTGGATGCCCGGCATTATGCACAAAAGCAGCATTTAACGCCCGCTGGGGCGCTAACCGAGGCGCAAATGAGCCGAAAATCCAGTCCCTAGGATTTTCATCAACAAGAATTGATTCTGTAGTATAAGTACTTACTCAAGTAAATAATGAGTATGAAAAGACATTCTTTCCTTTGGTCTTGGGTTACTTCCACTACCATATCTCACCTTTCACAATCAGGCAGTTTGTTCAACAATATTCTCCTTGGGCTTTGTTGACTGTTTTTGAAACAGCTTCTGAGGAAATGCATGAGTGACATAATTCAATCTTTGACTTCCACTTCTTCCCTCAAAATATCCAGCTTCCACTTGGCAGCTACACTAGATGACCCAGCTTATATCAAAACTCTCACAGAATCAATCGAGCGAATTTTATAGCACCAAGCAGACCATTCAGTCCATTGTACTTTTGCTGACTCTGTGAACTTTCCATTTAGTCGCATTCCACTGACTTTTTCAAATATTTATCCTCCTCCCTTTCAAAAGCTATTATGGAGTTCGCTTCTTCCATTATTTTTGGTAGGGCAATCCATACCCTAATAACTCTCCACATAAAAAGTAATCCTCCTTATTTATGCCTTCATTCTTTTCGTGATGACCTTAAATTTATGCCCTCTAACACTTTAGTGCTAGTGGAAATAGTTTGTCTTCAATTTACCTTATGAAACCCTTTAAACACCCCCAGCAGTTCTCCTTTTAACATTCTCTGTTGTAATAAAAAGAGCCCTCCCAGTTTCTCTAGTATCTCCACATAACTAAAGTTTCTTATCTCTGCTATCAACTTTGTGAATCTCTTCTGCACCCTCAGCATGGCCTCAACCTCCTTCTTAAAGTTGGGTGCCCAAAAATTGGTTCAGGTCGGCACGAAGGTGCACACGGAATGATCCCTGCACCGGATTGGTTAAGCCCGAGGCCCACTCCACATTTGCATGACACGAGTGAGCTGCAGACACTTGGCGAGCAACCCTGGGCAGCTCGCTGTCAAAGAGGATTTAATTTTGGGCTGCTGCATTGATGCAGTGGCACTCAGGATCCTGGGAGAAAAGGGGAGCGATCGGAAGAGAGGGGGTGACCGAGATAGAGGGGTTATATGATTTGGAGGGAGGGGTTCGATCAGAAAGAGGCCAAACAGGGCCCAACAACCATATTCAGTATTACAGTGGAGCCAGCTCTACATTCAGGTAAGTATTTACTGCCGGAAGATTCAGCTATTGGTTTGCGCCGACGCAAAACTTACTGCCCCGCCCTCAGTTTTTAGCGTGATGTCAATCGTCGTACAATGCTGCGCTTGCGCCTTGGTGGAACATTTGGCCTTAACGCCACATTTAACGCCCACCCCAGGAAATGTCTGAAAAACACAGGCGGTCCCAGAGTGCAGCAGGCGGTATTGGCAGCATTTTTAAACGGAGGGATGAGGATCCGACGTCACAGGTCATATTGACTGCAATGGTTGTGCACATAATGCTGTGTGTAGCTCCAACTTGAAACTTCAGTTTTATCTGCCATTACAGTGCCCTTACCACTTCAGTGAGAATATTTAATGGGGGCATTACTAGTTCGACAGTGTATCATGCTCCATGCTATTGCCAGGCGGTGTCAAGCTAGAGGAACGACTCTTGGCCATGTCGGTCCATGGATGATGAGAGGCCGAAGATGCCTGGGAAGGAGGGCTTACCCCCCCCCCACGGGTTTACAGGCACCAATGCTCAGACCTCCAGCTCTCTGAGGAGCAGTGTGTGAGAAGGCTGCGCTTCCGAAAGCAAGTGCTGACAGAGATATGCCATCTCCTACAGGTAGACCTGTGCCAGAACCACTCTGGAGGCAGCCTTCAATACTCCCCTCAACAGGTATCCAAATTCATTGTGGTGTGCTGCATATTGCACAGCTTTGCCATTATGAGGGGCCAGGCATTGCCAGTGGGGATTGCATGCCTACCTCAGGAGGAGAGGGACGATGAAGAGGAGCCTGGCGAGGCACCCATTGGATAGCCACCCCATCCACGGGAGAGGCAGCGTGGAGATGCTGCCGGACCAAGAGTCGCACGTCTCCAGCTCGTAATGGACCGGTTCTCCTAAATGGAGGAAACTGAGGAATGGAGCTAATACTGGACACGCCATGTGCCCCCATAAAGGCATATCTCTGGTGAACGTTGGAATGATGCACAAGACTCCAATGGCAAGTGATGAGTCATAAATGTTACTGCAACAAAGTCACAAAAAACTCCTCCCACCAAAATAAAACTATACAATATACAACATTACGTTGCAGGGCACTAAACAACAATGAAACCACCGCAAGTTTCAGCTTGGGTGCACAAAGTCCGTTGTGTAACGCCTGATTAACGCCAATGCTCCTCCAACTTACATTTACATCAAAACTTGCAGCCGGAGGCGCAAACTATTTTCAGGCGCTAACTTTAATGCTCCGTCGTGATTAACGCCTCGAAATCCAAAAATCGCAAAATCCAGCCATAAATATGTAAACATTCTTGGTCAGGTAGAAATTTTTGCATCATTAGAAAACTTAACAATTGTCTTGTATCACATCATATTGCATTAGTTTAGTACTTCATTCCTATGTAATATATTCTATTAGGTGTAGCCCTACACAAAGTATTAACATTGCTGTGATAACATGAAGATTTAGCGGCTAAAACAAATGGATTATGAATGATCTGGGAATAACGTCAGCATGCTGCTGTGCAAATTGCTGAATATATATTTAGCCAGGAAATGGTACAACTTACACATTAAAGGTATCTGAATATTTCATTAAAGCTTTCAATAATTAATACATTATTCGATTATAAAATTATGTAAATTTCCAGGGATCTCAATTGCACTCATTGAACAGTAATGTGGCCTAAGGATTGTGCTAACTTGAACATCATCATCATAGGCAGTCCCTCGGAATCGAGGAAGACTTGCTCCCACTCTTAAAATGAGTCCTTAGGTGGCTGAACAGTCCAATACGAGAACCACAGTCCCTGTCACAGGTGGGACAGATAGTTGTTAAGGGAAAGGGTGGGTGGGACAGGTTTGCCGCACGCCCCTTCCGCTGCCTGCGCTTGATTTCTGCACGCTCTCGGAGATGAGAGTCGAGATGCTCAGCGCCCTCCTGGATGCACTTCCTCCACTTAGGGCGGTCTTTGGCCAGGGACTCCCAGGTGAAAAGTGGGAATGTTGCACTTCATCAGGGAGGCTCTGAGGGTGTCCTTGTAAAGTTTCCTCTGTCCACCTTTGGCTCATTTTCCGTGAAGGAGTTCCGAGTAGAGTGCTTGCTTTGGGAGTCTCGTGTCTGGTATGTGAACAATGTGGCCTGCACAGCGGAGCTGATCAAGTGTGGTCAATGCTTCAATGCTGGGGATGTTGGCCTGGTCGAGGACACTAACGTTGGTGCATTTGTCCTCCCAGGGGATTTGCAGGATCTTGCGGAGACATCGTTGGTGGTATTTCTCTAGCGACTTGATGTGTCTACTGTACATGGGCCATGTCTCTGAGCCATGCAGGAGGGCTGGTATTACTACAGCCTGTGGACCATGAGCTTGGTGGCAGATTTGAGGGCCTGTTCTTCAAACACTCTTTTCATCAGGCAGCCGAAGGCTGCACTGGCGCACTGGAGGCAGTGTTGAATCTCGTCGTCAATGCCTGCTCGCTTTGATAAGAGTCTCCCGAGGTATGAGAATGGTCCACGTTGTCAAGGGCCGTGCCGTGGATCTGGATGACTGGGGGGCAGTGCTGTGCGGCGGGGACAGGTTGGTGGAGGACCTTTGTCTTACAGATGTTTAGCGTAAGGTTCATGCTTTCGTACGCCTCAGTAAATACGTTGACTGTGACTTGGAGTTCAGCCTCTGTATGTACACAGATGTCATCCACATACTGTAGCTTGACGACAGAGGTTGGGGTAGTCTTGGACCTGGCTCGGAGAAGGCGAAGGTTGAACAGGTTCCCACAGGTTCTGTAGTTTATTTCCACTCCAGCGGGGAGCTTGTTGACTGTGAGGTGATGCAAGGCAGCGAGGAAGATTGAGAAGAGGGTTGGGGCGATGACACGGCCCTGTTTGACCCCGTTCCGGACGTGGATTGGGTCTGTAATGGATCTGTTGCTAAGGATCACGGCCTGCATGTCATTGTGGAGCAGGCGGAGGATAGTGAAGAGCTTTTGGGGGCATGCGAAACGGAGGAGGACGCTGCATAGACTCTCGCGCAAGAGCGCTGACCTTCATAATCAGAAGCTTATTACCTTGATGCATTCCAATGGACAAAGGATACATGAAAAGTTTAGGGAGTTCCTTGATCTCCCTGAGAATTAGGAACAGAGGAATAATTAATAATCCTGCGCACTGGTACTGAATAATAAGGGCGAGAGCTTCCTTTAATAGATGCATTGAGTAGCCCAATACTTTTAAGAAGATTATATCCTAAATACCAGCCAATAATAATCAGGACAAAATCTGATGTACAATTGATTCCTCTGCACAGTTTTTATAATCTACAAGGCAAGGTTACATTGGTGAAACCGATATATCAGATTAAAAAAAAGCACCATTCAACAGAAAAAGAAACCGCAACTAATCATTTTCAAAAGAAAAAGTGTATCACTTGGGCCAAAAATGGCTGTGACAAAGAAAAACCTATCTTGTATCATAGTATGGCAGCACAAAACAAATGGGACACAAACTCAAGAGAATAACTTGGTGTAGAAAAACATAGGTAGAACGATGAAGGGGTAGTCGGATTCATTTAAAGGTGCTGCAGGCTACTTCATACTAACACCGTGACCCTAGTCAAGGAAATGCTTCTGCTGCAGCAGATAAAAGTAAAATTGATTCATCTGCTGTTGTTTGAAATATTCCTAGGTGGCCTTCATGGTAATGCCGATTCTCAAATTTGTAATTCAAAATCAATCTGATATGCACACAAGAGGATGTAAAGATCTCACACACTGATGACTCTATTATGTGCAAACACTGCTTATAAAGGGAAGGCACCATCTTGTGAGATACCATAGTTTTAATGGAGAATCAATCCTCAAATATTGATTGGATTTTAAAAATAACAGACCGTCAGTAGTTTTGTTAAGATTTGAATGCATTAGTATACCCTCGATTAGTGTACCATCTCTTGGAGTTGCACAAAAACTGTTTTGCAGCAAGGGACTTTGTGGGGAAAAATTCATGGCTGCCACGAGAGTTGCTGGGGTTGACGGCTGCTGAAAATGGACGAAGGACTACCAGGGAAAAATTTGCGATGGGGGCTAAATATTTCTAGCCCAGCGCTAACTTACTATGTAATGCTCTCCTGGTGGCGTTAGTGCAGGCCTGGAAGTTTCAGTTCCCGCCCTGAAGCGGCGTTCCAGCTTCTTCCAACCTCTGGAAGTGAGGTGATGGAGTTCGCAATGAATTAAAGGGGCAATGCCTTCAGAAATAATAAAAATTAAAATGGTGGATAAAATGCAGTTTTCACCCCTTACTGCCTTGTCAAAAAAAAATTACATTAAAAAGTCCCACATGGGAGTCTTCAGCATTTAAAGCTGAATTCCCTTCTGAACCTCAAAATGGGAACAGTGCATACAAATGGCTGAGCAACCGAGGGAAGGGGCACCCAGGGTCTCAAATGCAGTACTCCAGCGTTGCGCAGGGGGTCAGCACTGCAAGTGAGGTTCTCTACCCACAGCGGCCAGGAGACCATCCAGAAAGAAGGATGTGGGACCAAATCACCGAGACCATCACTGCTAACAATGTCGCCCCCCGCCCCCTCCCCCCACCCAGGCCAACCTGGCTTCACTGCTAAAACAAGCTTCATGACCCCAGAACAAAGGTCAAGGTCAGGGAATACATCTTCAAAAGCCGTCTCCTGCCAACTGCAACACTAGTCTCACACACTGATCAATACACAACTCCCGCTCACCTCGCCCCGCCTCCCCGCAATGAGTCACCTACCAACAAGCTGTACCAATCACAAGGCGCATTTCCCATTCCTAGCCTCACCTCACCCCCTTCGAGGAGATGGTGCAGGCCATTCTTGGCTGGGCCATGGCTGAGCCCTTAGCCAGCGGCATGGCAGAAAGGATACAGGATGTCGGTATCCTCATATGTTATCCTCTTTCTGGCATGCACCTCTTGCTTTCTCACCCTCCCCTCACCACAACGCCACTCTTGTGCCGATCTCATTTTACACACCCAAGAAATGCAGCCTGCCCAGCCAGTGGGCGTAATGGTAGAGGAGGTAGTAGGTATTTTTTTCACGTTTCAAGAAGGCTGCTAGGATGGTAGGTCCCGAGGGAGCTCCTTTGCTGTACAACTTTAACTTGGGCCATCCGTTGCCATCCTTTGCTCTTTCTCCCCCAATCTCCTTCCTTCCACTGTCTAAGCTCCCCTGGCCCTAATTGAGGGTGCATTTTTTATCCCAAAGTGCAAACTCATGCTGCAAGGTCAGCTAACTGAGCCCACTGCCCATTCCCCAACCATGCCTGCTCATTGCTTTCATCAGTGAGTACTGGATTTTCACTCAAATCCAACTTCCAACTTACTTCTCTGCCGCTAAGATTACGCTTCTCCACTGGATGTGACAACTTAGATATTCTATTCAGACACCTTTCGGTGTCCGGGGAGCTCCCGACCCATTCTCAGGTTTGGATTTTACTCTATTCTCTCTCTCTCCGCACCCACATCGAGCTAATTTGGTTACGTCAAAGATTCGGCCTCTCATTGGCCGCCAGTCCCGTTCAACTACTCAGGTGAAAGCAGCTGGAAGAATTGCGGCGGAGCCTCTGTCGAGCATGCGGTGTGAGTAATGGCAGCGGAAAGACGCTACAATGTCCCATGTTTATCCCTTTGGAAAAAGCCACAGTGAAAGTTGTCTGCGCCCCTCTGGCTGTGCCTCAGGCCTGTATTCGCCTCTGAATGTCTTTGATTTACCTGAACTCTCTTCTGTCTTCTTCGACGACCCATCTTGATTCAGTGAGAAACAAGGATGGAGCGGGGTGCAGTAGAAAAGTGCGAGCGGGCCTCCAGTGTCTGTCTTCAACCAGGACCTAGTGCCTGGGAGAGTGAAACATTGCCTCAGGTATCTTATTCTCCCTCTCCAAACCTCGGATATCTCACCATCTCTCCCAAAGGCACTGCTCAGTGCTGAGCTAATGGTTTACATCCCAACATATGCAACAAGGCCCATACTGCAGTGCCTGGTCTCCAGTCATCTTGGATTCCCTTGCCACTGGACCAAGACCTTGCTCTACTAAGCCCATGTGGTGGCTGGTGTGCAATGGCCACCCCACGTTACAAGAACCCACGCACAGGTATCTTACACCCTTCAAAATGAAGTTCGTGACCTGGAATGTCAGGACCCTCATGGACAATTCCAACAGCGACAGACCGGAACGCCGCACCGCCATCGTTGCCCGGAAACTTAAGATGCTTTGATGTCGACATCGCTGCCCAAACCGAGACCCGGCGGTTAGGGGAAGGCCAGCTCAAAGAACAAGGTGGAGGTTATACTGTCTTCTGGAAAGGCAAACCAGAGAAAGAACGCCGTCTCCACGGAGTCGGTTTCACCATCAAGAACGAGCTGGTCGACCGCCTCAGAGATTCCTCCTGCGGGATTAGCGAATGCCTCATGACTCTCCGATTCACCCTATCCCAGGACCAGTGCGCCACAGTCATCAGTGTGTAAGCACCAATGCTCTATGTAACAGATGAGGTCAAAGGGGCATTTTACTCTAGCTTCGAATAATCCCTGTCCCGCATCCCTACGTCGACAAACTGATCCTCCTCGGTGACTTCAACGCCAGAGTTGTGAAGGACACAACCCCCTGGGGAGATGTGATCGGCAGAGGGAGGGTAAGGAAAACCAACTCCAGCAGTACCCTGCTCCTGACAAAATGCCGAGAACATGACCTTGTCATCACCAACACCTTGTTCCACCAGAGGGACAAGTACAAGGCATCGTGGCAAAACCCCCGCTCCAGGCATTGGCACCTGCTCAACTACGTCATCGTTCGAGTAAGGGATCGCAAGGACGTGCGCATCACCCGCGCCATGACAGGAGCTGACGACTGCTGGACAGACTACCACCTAATCCGCTCCGTCATCAACATCAACATAGCTCCAAAGCGGCGACGGCAGCAGAAGCAGTGCCGCAGAAATATCAACGCCGGGGCACTCAAAGACCCAGCTATGAGAGCCCTATACAACCAGCGCATCACTGCTAACCTGCCGATCCTTGATGACCCTGAGACACAGAATGCCCACAGCGCTTCATCTGCCCTTCAGGCCACCATAACCAGTGCCTGCGAAGAGACGCTCGATCACTCAACCAGGAAACACCAGGACTGGTTTGATGAGACTGACCAGGAGATCCAAGAACTAATAAATCGAAACGCAGGGCATTTCTGAACCTAAAACAACAACCCAACTCGGGAACAGCGAAGCAGCTTAACAGGCAGCTTAAGACCGAGGTCCAACAAAAAATCCATGACCTAAAGAATAGATGGTGGGTGGAGAAAGCACAGGAGATTCAGCAGCTGACCGACAGCCATGATGTGCGAGGATTCTTCACCGCAGTCAAGGCCACCTACGGCCAAGCACCCAAGGCCCCAGCCCACTGCTGCCCAAGAGCGGGGAGACACTCATTAAGGATACCGAGGCAGTCAGGACCGCTGGAAGGAGAACTTCAAAGATCTCCTTAATCGAGACTCTGCCTTTGACACGAGTGCCCTCGATTCCATCCCGCAGCATGCTACCCACCACTACCTCAGTAAAATCTCAGCCCTGCACGAGGTCCATCTGTCAGCTCAACAAAAAGGCATTGGAAGCAGATGAAATCCCCGCTGAAGCACTAAAGTATGATGGTGTGGCACTATTGGCACGAATGCATGACCTCATCTGGAAGGAGGAGAGAATGCCGAGAGATCTCAGAGATGCAGAAATCGTGACCATCTTCAAAAAAAGGGGACAATCCGACTGCCGCAACTACAGAGGAATCTCCCTGTTGTCAATCACTGGGAAAGTCATTGCTAGGATCCTCCTCAACCGTCTTCTCACTGTGGCTGAGGAGCTCCTCCTGGAGTCACAGTGCAGATTCCGTCCACTACGGGGTACAATGGACATGATCTTTAAGGCGCGACAACTGCAAGAGAATTGCAGGGAACAGCATCATCAACCCTTGTAAATGGCCTTCTTTGACCTGACAAAGGCCTTTGATACTGTTAACCACGAGGATCTATGGAGCGTCCTCCTCCGTTTCAGCTGCCCCCAAATGTCTGTGGCCATTCTCCACCTGCTCCACGATGGTATGCAAGGCGTGATCCTGACCAATGGATCCACCACAGACCCATTCAACGTCCGAACTGGGTCAAGCATAGAAACATAGAAAATAGGTGCAGGAGTAGGCCATTTGGCCCTTCGAGCCTGCACCACCATTCAATAAGATCATGGCTGATCATTCACCTCAGTATCCCTTTCCTGCTTTCTCTCCATACTCGTTGATCCCATTAGCTGTAAGGGCCATATCTAACTCCAACGAACTAGCATCAACAACTCTCTGCGGCAGAGAATTCCACAGGTTAACAACTCTATGAGTGAAAAAGTTTCTCCTCGTCTCAGTCCTAAATGGCTTACCCCTTATTCTTAAACTATGTCCCCTGGTTTTGGACTTTCCCAACATCGGGAACATTCTTCCTGCATCTAACCTGTCCAGTCTCGTCAGAATTTTATATGTTTCTATAAGATCCCCTCTCATCCTTCAAAACTTCAGTGAATACAGCCCCAGTCGATCCAGTCTCTCCTTATATGTCAGTCCGGCCATCCCTGGAATCAGTCTGGTGAACCTTCGCTGCACTCCCTCAATAGCAAGAACATCCTTCCTCAGATTAGGAGACCAAAACTGAACACAATATTCCAGGTGAGGCCTCACTAAGGCCCTGTACAACTGCAATAAGACCTCCCTGCTCCTACGCTCAAATCCCCTAGCTATGAAGGCCAACGTACCATTTGCCTTCTTCACCGCCTGCTGTACCTGCATGCCAACTTTCAATGACTTATGTACCATGACACCAGGGCTGTGTCATCGCGCCAACCCTCTTCTCGATCTTTCTCGCTGCAATGCTCCACCTCACACTCAACAAGCTCCCCGCTGGAGTGGAATTAAAGTATAGAACCAGTGGGAACCTGTTCAACCTTCGTTGCCTCCAGGCCAGATCCAAGACCGTCCCATCCTCTGTCGTCGAACAACAGTACGCGGATGAAGCTTACGTCTGCGCACATTCAGAGGCTGAACTCCAAACCATTGTCAACATCTTCATCGAGGCGTACGAAAGCATGGGCCTTACACTAAACATCCGTAAGAAAAAGGTCCTCCATCAACCTGACCCCACCACACAGCACTGCCCCCCAGTCATCAAGATCCACGGCGCGGCTCTGGACAACTTTCTATACCTCGGGAGCCTATTATCAGCAAGGGCCGACATCGACGACAAGGTTCAACACCGCCTCCAGTGTGCCTGAGAAAGAGTGTTCGAGGATCAGGCCCCCAAATCTGGCACTAAGCTTATGGTCTACAGGACTGCAGCGATACTCGCCCTCCTGTATGGCTCAGAGACGTGGACCATATACAGTTGACACCTCAAATCGCTGGAGAAATGTCACCAACGATGCCTCTGCATGAAACTGCAAATCCCCTGGGAGGTAAGGCGCACCAACATCAATGTTCTCAAACAGGCCAACATCCCCAGCATTGAAGCACTGACCACACTCGACCAGCTCCATTGGGCGGGTCACAGTGTCCACATGCCGGACACAAGACTCCCAAAGCAAACGCTCTACTCGAAACTCCTATTACAGCAAGCGAGCCCCAGGTGGGCAGAGGAAATGTTTCAAGGACACCCTCAAAGCCTCTTTGATAAAGTGCAACATCCCCACCGACACCTGGGAGTCCCTGGCCAAAGAAGGCCCTCAGTGGAGGAGGAGCATCCGAGAGGGTGCTGAGCAGCGTGCGGCAAACGAGAATCCCCACCCACCTTTTCCCCCAACGACTGTTTGTCCCACCTGTGACAGAGACTATAATTCCCTTATTGAACTGTTCAGTCACCCAATAACTAACTTTTAGAGTGGAAGCAAGTCTTGCTCGATTTCGAGGGACTGCCTATGATGATGATGTTCCATCAGAGAGACAAGTAAAGGTGTCATGGCAACACCCTCACTCCAAGTACTGGCATCTGCTTGACTACGTCATCGTTCAAGCGAGGGATTGCAAGGATGTGCGTATCACCCACACCATGACAGGAGCTGACGACTGCTGGATGGACCACCGCCTAATCTGCTCTGTCATCAACATCACGTAGCCCCAAAGGAGCAACGGCAATGGAAACAATCCCGCAGGAAAATCAATGCTGGGGCACTCAAAGAACCTGATAAGAAAGCCCTATTCAGCCAGCGCCTCACTGCCAACTCCCGATGAGCTAGAGATGCAGAGTGTCCTCAGTGCCTGGTCTGCCCTCAAGGCCGCCATAACCAGCACCTGTGAAGAGACGGTTGGTCAGCTGACCAGGAAACACCAAGACTGGTTCAATGAGAATGACAAGGAGATCCAGGAGCTAATAAGCCGCAAGCGCAAGATATTTCTGAACTTGAAACAGCAACCCAACTTGAGACCAAGAAAGCAGCTCTACAAACGGCTGAAGGCTGAGGTCCAACAAAAAAACCATGACCTAAAGAACAGATGGTGGGTGCAGAAAAAGCAGGAGATCCAGCAGTTAACCAACAACCACAACATGCATGGATTCTTCAGCGCAGTCAAGACCACCTACGGCCCAAGCAATCAAGCCCTACCCCACTGCTGGGCAAGAACGGTGAGGTACTCATCAAGGACAGAGAGGCAGTCAGTGCCTGTTGGAAGGAGCACTTCGAAGATCTCCTTAACCGAGACTCTGTTTTCTACACGAGTGTCCTCGACTCCATCCTGCAGCATGCTACCCGCCACCATCTCAGCACAACCCCAGCCTGGCACGAGGTAGAAAAGGCCATCCTACAGCTGAAGAACAGCAAGGCATCAGGAGCAGATAGAAACCCAACCAAAGCACTAAAGCGGAGAAGCACTATTGATGTGAAAACATGACCTAATTTCTCTGATCTGGAAGGAGGAGCATGCCAGGAGATTTCAGAGGTGCAGTAATCGTGATCATCTTCAGGAAAGGTGTCAAGTCCGACTGCGGTAACGACAGAGGAGTTTCCCTGATGTTGGCTACAGGGAAAGTCATTGCAAGAACCCTCCTCAATCGTCTTCTCCCTGTGGCTGAAGAACTCCTCCCAGAGTTGCAATGTAGATTCTGCCAACTAAGGTGTAAAATGGACATGATCTTCACTGCAAAACAATTGCAAGAGAAATGCAGGGTACAGCACCAACCCTTGTACATGGCCTCCTTTGAGCTCACAAAGGCCTTTGACGCTGTCAACCATGAGGGATTACCTAAGAACATAAGAAATAGGAACAGGAGTAGGCCATATGGCCTCTCGAGCCTGCTCCGCCATTCAATAAGATCATGAACTCAGCTCCAATTCCCCGCCCACTCCCCATAACCCCTTATGGTTTAAGAAACTGTCTATTTCTGTCTTAAATTTATTCAATGTTCCAGCTTCCACAGCTCTCTGAGGCAGCGAATTCCACAGATTTACAACCCTATGAGAGAAGAAATTCATCCTCATAGAAACATAGAAAATAGGTGCAGGAGTAGGCCATTCGGCCCTTCTAGCCTGCACCGCCATTCAATGAGTTCATGGCTGAACATGCAACTTCAGTACCCCATTCCTGCTTTCTCGCCATACCCCTTGATCCCCCTAGTAGTAAGGACTTCATCTAACTCCTTTTTGAATATATTTAGTGAATTGGCCTCAACAACTTTCTGTGGTAGAGAATTCCACAGGTTCACCACTCTCTGGGTGAAGAAGTTTCTCCTCATCTCGGTCCTAAATGGCTTACCCCTTATCCTTAGACTGTGACCCCTGGTTCTGGACTTCCCCAACATTGGGAACATTCTTCCTGCTCCTAACCTGTCTAAACCCGTCAGAATTTTAAATGTTTCTATGAGGTCCCGTCTCATTCTTCTGAACTCCAGTAAATACAAGCCCAGTTGGATCCAGTCTTTCTTGATAGGTCAGTACCGCCATCCCGGGAATCAGTCTGGTGAACCTTCGCTGCACTCCCTCAATAGCAAGAATGTCCTTCCTCAGGTTCGGAGACCAAAACTGTACACAATACTCCAGATGTGGCCTCACCAAGGCCCTGTATAACTGTAGCAAAACCTCCCTGCCCCTGTACTCAAATCCCCTCGCTATGAAGGCCAACATGCCATTTGCTTTCTTAACCACCTGCTGTACCTGCATGCCAACCTTCAATGACTGATGTACCATGACACCCAGGTCTCGTTGCACCTCCCCTTTTCCTAATCTGTCACCATTCAGATCATAGTCTGTCTCTCTGTTTTTACCACCAAAGTGGATAACCTCACATTTATCCACATTATACTTCATCTGCCATGCATTTGCCCACTCACCTAACCTATCCAAGTCGCTCTGCAGCCTCATAGCATCCTCCTCGCAGCTCACACTGCCACCCAACTTAGTGTCATCCGCAAATTATTTGGAGATACTACATTTAATCCCCTCATCTAAATCATTAATGTACATAGTAAACAGCTGGGGCCCCAGCACAGAACCTTGCGGTACCCCACTAGTCACTGCCTGCCATTCAGAAAAGTCCCCATTTACTCCTACTCTTTGCTTCCTGTCTGACAACCAGTTCTCAATCCATGTCAGCACACTACCCCCAATCCCATGTGCTTTAACTTTGCACATTAATCTCTTGTGTGAGACCTTGTCGAAAGCCTTCTGAAAGTCCAAATATACCACATCAACTGGTTCTCCCTTGTCCACTTTACTGGAAACATCCTCAAAAAGTTCCAGAAGATTTGTCAAGCATGATTTCCCTTTCACAAATCCATGCTGACTTGGACCTATCATGTCACCTCTTTCCAAATGCACTGCTATGACATCCTTAATAATTGATTCCATTATTTTACCCACTACTGAGGTCAGGCTGACCGGTCTACAATTCCCTGTTTTCTCTCTCCCTCTTTTTTAAAAAGTGGGGTTACATTGGCTGCCCTCCACTCCATAGGAACTGATCCAGAGTCAATGGAATGTTGGAAAATGACTGTCAATGCATCCGCTATTTCCAAGGCCACCTCCTTAAGTACTCTGGGATGCAGTCCATCAGGCCCTGGGGATTTATCGGTCTTCAATCCCATCAATTTCCCCAACACAATTTCCAGACTAATAAGGATTTCCCTCAGTTCCTCCTCCTTACTCGACTCTCCGACCCCTTTTATATCCGGAAGGTTGTTGGTGTCCTCCTTAGTGAATACCGAACCAAAGTACATGTTCAATTGGTCCACCATTTCTTTGTTCCCCGTTATGACTTCCCCTGATTCTGACTGCAGGGGACCTACATTAGTCTTTACTAACCTTTTTCTCTTTACATATCTATAGAAACTTTTGCAATCCGTCTTAATGTTCCCTGCAAGCTTCTTCTCGTACTCCATTTTCCCTGCCCTAATCAAACCCTTTGTCCTCCTCTGCTGAGTTCTAAATTTCTCCCAGTCCCCGGGTTCGCTGCTATTTCTGGCCAATTTGTATGCCACTTCCTTGGCTTTAATACTATCCCTGATTTCCCTTGATAGCCACGGTTGAGCCACCTTCCCTTTTTTATTTTTACGCCAGACAGGAATGTACAATTGTTGTAGTTCATCCATGCGGTCTCTAAATGTCTGCCATTGCCCATCCACAGTCAACCCCTTCAGTATCATTCGCCAATCTATCCTAGCCAATTCACGCTTTCTACCTTCAAAGTTACCCTTCTTTAAGTTCTGGACCATGGTCTCTGAATTAACTGTTTAATTCTCCATCCTAATGCAGAATTCCACCATATTATGGTCACTCTTCCCCAAGGGGCCTCGCACAATGAGATTGCTAATTAATCCTCTCTCAAGGGGGTACTGAAGTTTCATGTTCAGCCATGAACTCATTGAATGGCGGTGCAGGCTAGAAGGGCTGAATGGCCTGCTCCTGCACCTATTTTCTATGTTTCTATTACACAACACCCAGTCTAAGATAGCCTCCCCCCAGTTGGTTCCTCGACATATTGGTCTAGAAAACCATCCCTTATGCACTCCAGGAAATCCTCCTCCACCGTATTGCTTCCAGTTTGGTTAGCCCAATCTATGTGCATATTAAAGTCACCCATTATAACTGCTGCACCCTTATTGCATGCACCCCTAATTTCCTGTTTGATGCCCTCCCCAACATCATTACTACTGATTGGAGGTCTGTACACAACTCCCACTGATGTTTTTTGCCCTTTGGTGTTCTGCAGCTCTACCCATATAGATTCCACATCATCCAAGCTAATGTTCTTCCTAACGATTGCATTAATCTTCTCCTTAACCAGCAATGTTACCCCACCTCCTTTTCCTTTTATTTTATCCTTCCTGAATGCTGAATACCCCTGGATGTTGAGTTCCCAGCCCTGATCATCCTGGAGCCACGTCTCTGTAATCCCAATCACATCATATTTGTTAACATCTATTTGCACAGTTAATTCATCCACCTTATTACGGATACGCCTTGCATTAAGACACAAAGCCTTGAGGCTTGTTTTTTTAACACCCTTTGTCCTTTTAGAATTTTGCTGTACAGTGGCCCTTTTTGTTCTTTGCCTTGGGTTTCTCTGCCCTCCACTTTTCCTCATCTCCTTTCTGTCTTTTGCTTTTGCCTCCTTTTTGTTTCCCTCTGTCTCCCTGCATTGGTTCCCATCCCCCTGCCATATTAGTTTAACTCCTCCCCAACAGCACTAGCAAACACTCCCCCTAGGACATTGGTTCCGGTCCTGCCCAGGTGCAGACCGTCCGGTTTGTACTGGTCCCACCTCCCCCAGAACCGGTTCCAATGCCCCAGGAATTTGAATCCCTCCCTGCTGCAGCACTGCTCAAGCCACGTATTCATCTGCGCTATCCTGTGATTCCTACTCTGACTAGCACGTGGCACTGGTAGCAATCCCGAGATTACTACTTTTGAGGTCCTACTTTTTAATTTAGCTCCTTGCTCCTTAAATTCTGTGTTTCAAATGGGCGGCCACTTATTAGAAGATCATGCCCTCTAGTTCTAGTCTCCCCCATCAGTGGAAACATCCTCTCTGCATCTACCTTCTCAAGACCCCTCATAATCTTATACATTTCGATAAGATCACCTCTCATTCTTCTGAATTCCAATGAGTAGAGGCCCAATGTACTCAACCTTTCCTCATAAGTGAATCCCCTCATCTCCAGAATCAACCAAGTGAACCTTCTCTGAACTGCCTCCAAAGAAAGTACATCCTTTCGTAAATATGGAAACCAAAACTGCACAGTATTCTCGGTGTTGCCTCACCAATACCTTACATAGCTGTAGCAAGACTTCCCTGCTTTTATACTCCATCCCCTTTGCAATAAAGGCCAAGGTACCATTGGCCTTCCTGATCACTTGCTGTCCCTGAATACTATCTGCTATATATGTAAGCTTGTATATATGTTGTACAGCCACCAGAGTGCTCATCCTCGGGAGTACCAAGGGATCCCACAATCCCTTGGGAGCACAGGTACTTAAGGGAGCCTCAAAGGCTGGAAAGGCACTCTGGAGACCTGCAATAAAAGACTACGGTCACACTTTACTTTGAGCTTACAGTATCTGGTCAGACTCTTTATTCATACATAACACTACCCTTTTTTATTTCATACACAAGTACCCCCAGGTCCCGCTGTGCAGCGGCACTTTGCAATCTTTCTCCATTTAAATAATAACTTGCTCCTTGATTTTTTTTCTGCCAAAGTGCATGACCTCACACTTTCCGACATTATACTGCCAAATTTTTGTCCACTCACTTAGCCTGTCTATGTCCTTTTGCAGATTTTTTGTGTCGTCCTCACACATTGCTTTTCCTCCCATCTTTGTATCATCAGCAAACTTGGCTACCTTACACTTAGTCCCTTCTTCCAAGTCGTTAATATAGATTGTAAATAGTTGGGGTCCCAGCACTGATTCCTGCGGCACCCCACTAGTTACTGGTTGCCAACCAGAGAATGAACCATTTGTTCCGACTCTCTGTTCTCTATTAGTTAGCCAATCCTCTATCCATGCTACTATATTACCCCCAACCCCATGAACTTTTATCTTGTGCAGTAAGCTTTTATGTGGCACTTTGTCAAATGCCTTCGGGAAGTCCAAATATACCACATCCACTGGTTCCCCTCTATCCACCCTGTTTGTTACATCCTCAAAGAACTCCAGCAAATTTGTCAAACATGACTTCCCCTTCATAAATCCATGCTGACACTGCCTGGCCGATTGTAGTTTTCCAAATGTCCTGCTACTGCTTTTTTAATAATGGACTCCAACATTTTCCCAACCACAGATGTTAGGCTAACTGGTCTATAGTTTCCTGTTTTTTGTCTGCCTCATTTTTTAAATGGGGGCGTTACATTTGCAGTTTTCCAATCTGCTGGGACCTCCCCAGAATCCAGGAACTTTGGTAAATTACAACCAATACATCCACAATCCCTGCCGCCAGTTCTCTTAAGACCCTAGGTTGCAAGCCATCATGTCCAGGGGATTTATTTGCCTTTCGTCCCATTATCTTACTGAGTACCACCTCCTTAGTGATTATGATTGTGTTAAGTTCTTCCCCTTCTATAGTCCCTTGATTATCCACTGTCGGAATATTGTTAGTGTCCTTTACCGTAAAGACTGATACAAAATATTTGTTCAGAGTTTCTGCCATCTCCATGTTCCCTGTTACTAATTCCCCGGTCTCGCCCCATAAGGAACCAACCTTTACTTTAGCCACTCTTTTTCTTTTTATATACCTATAGAAACTCTTGCTATCTAGTTTTATATTTTGTGCTAGTTTACTTTCACAGTTTATCTTCCCTTCCTTAATCATTTTTTTAGTCGTTCTTTGCTGGCTTTTAAAAGCTTCCCAGTCTTCTGTCCTCCCACTAGTTTTGGCCACTTTGTATGGCCTTGTTTTTAATTGGATACCGTCCTCTATTTCTTTAGTTAGCCACGGATGGCTATCTTTTCTTTTACACCTTTTCCTCCTCACTGGAATATATTTTTCTTGAGAGTTGTGAAATATCTCCTTGAATGTACACCACTGTTCATCAACAGTCCTACATTTTAATCTATTTTCCCAGTCCATTTTACCCAACTCTGCCCTCGTACCTTCATAGTCTCCTTTATTTAGTACGCTGGTTAGAGATCCAACTTTCTCACCCTCCATCTGAATTTGAAATTCAATCATGCTATGATCACTCATGCCAAGGGGATCCTTTACTAGGAGATTGTTTATTAATCATGTCTCATTACACAGGACCAGATCTAAGATAGCCTTCCCCCTGGTTGGTTCCGTTACCTTACATACTCTATGAACTCCTCCTCAAGGCTACTCTGACCAATTTGATTTGTCCAATCAATATGGAGGTTAAAATAACCCATGATTATTGCTGTTCCTTTTTACAAGCCCCCGCTATTTCCTGGTTTATGCTCTGACCAATAGAGTTGTTACTGTTCGGGGGCCTATAGACTACGCCCACCAGTGACTTTTTCCCCCCATTGTTCCTTATCTCCACCCAAATCGTTTCAACACCCTTACCATTTGAGCCAATATTGTTTCTTACTGTTGCAGTGATTCCATCCTTTATCAACAGAGCTACCCCACCTTCTTTTCCTTTCTGTCTGTCCTTCTGGATTGTAAAATACCCCTGAATATTTAATTCCCAGTCCTGGTCACCTTGCAACCACATCTCTGTAATGGCTATCAGATCATACCCATTTGTCTCAATTTGTGCCGTCAACTCATCTATTTTGTTACAAATACTATGTGCATTTAGACAAAGTGCCTTTAAGTTTGTTTTTTTACCCTTTTTTCCTGCTTGTTTCCTCTCTCCTTCAAACTCACTTTCTTTATTTTTGCTTTCTAATTCCAGCTTTACTCCCCTCCCCACTGAATCTATTCTCAGGTTCCCATCCCTCTACCAAGCTAGGTTAAACCCTCCCTCACAGCACTAGCAAACCCCACCGCGAGGATATTGGTCCCGGCTCTGTTGACGTGCAACCCGTCCGACTTGTACAGGTCCCACCCCCCCCAGAAGCGGTCCCAATGCCTCAACAAACTAAAGCCCTCCCTCCTGCACCATCTCTCCAGCCACGTATTCATCTGCTCTATCCTCCTATTTCTGTACTCACTAGCTCGTGGCACTGGGAGTAATCTGGAGATTACTACCTTAGAGGTCCTGCTTTTTAATCTTTCTCCGAGCTCCCCAAACTCTGCCTGCAGGACCTCATCCCTCTTCTTACCTATGTCATTTGTACCGATATGGACCATGACTTCTGGCTGTTCACCCTCTCCCTCCGGAATGCCCTGCAGCCGCTCAGTAACATCCTTGACCCTGGCACCAGGGAGGCAACATACCATCCTGGAGTCACATCTGCGGCCGCAGAAACGCCTGTCTGCTCCCCTGACAATTGAATCCCCTACCACTATTGCTCTTCCATTCTTCTTCCTCCCCCCTGTGCAGCTGAGCCACCTATGGTGCCATGGACTTGGCTGCACTCCCCAGAGCCACCATCGCCCCCACCCGTACTCAGAACAGAGTACCAGTTGGAGAGCGAGGTGGACTCAGGGGACTGCTGCACCAGCTGCCTAGTCCTCCTCTTCTGTCTGGTGGTCACCCACTCCCTCTCTGCCTGCACACTCTTAAGCTGCGGGGTGACCGCCTCTAGAAATGTGGTATCCACGTTGCTCTCAGTCTCACGGATGCACTGTTCAAGCTCCAAAACACGGAACTCGATTTGATGCAACAGGAGACACCTCCTGCACACATGGTCTCCCCAGCTACGCGAAGCATCCGGGACATCCATCATGCCACAGGATGTGCAATCCACAGGGACTGAGCTGCCCTGCCATCCCTCTAGTTACACTCGCACCTATCGAGTAGAACTAAACTCTAAACCTTAGCATAATACACCCAGCCACTACCCAGCAAACAGCCGATTTAATTATCGAGTTCTCCTTAGATAATAAGGATCACATATATTTACTTGCGGTTCCTACTTACAGCAATGTCAAACTTTTGCTACTGAAAAGAAAAAGAAAAAGAAAATAGAAAAATACTCACCAATCCACCAGCCAATCACTTACCCGCTTGGCTGTGACGTCACACTTCGATTTTGATTTTTTAAACTTTTTGTCCCTGCACCAGCTGGCTCCTCCCGACACTCGGGCCCCTTTATCTGGGCGTGGAACTCCCGCTCCCACTGCTGTGGCTTCTCCCGACTCTCGGGCCCCTTTATCTGGGCCTGAAACTCCCGCTCCTCCTCCCGACCGGACTTTACAGCTGCCCAGACTTCGCTCCCCCGCCAGTTGTGACCGACTCAGCTACTCCTCGCAGACACCATCGGCGTCCGGGGAGCTCCCGACCAACTCACAGTGGACGGCTCCTCCGTTTCGGCTGCCCGCAAAAGTTTGTCACCATCCTCCGCCTGCTCCACGATGACATGCGAGCTGTGATCCTGACCAATGGATCCACCACAGACCCAATCCATGCCCGGACCGGGGTCAAGCAGGGCTGCGTCATCGCACCAATGCTATTCTTGATCTTGCTTGCTGCAATGCTCCATCTCACCCTCAGCAAGCTCCGCTGAAGTGGAATTAAATCTAGAACAAATGGAAATCTGTTCAACCTTCGCCGCCTCCAGGCCAGATCCAAGGTTGTCTCATCCAATCAGCGAACTACAGTACGCAGGTGACATCTGCGTCTGTGCACACTCGGAGGTTAAACTCCAAGCCATTGTCAACACCTTTACCGAGGCGTACCCGAGCATGGGCCTTACACTAAACATCCGTAAGACAAATGTTCTCTACCAACCTGACCCCATCACACAGCACTGCCCCCCCGGTTACCAAAATCCACAGGAGGCCTTGGACAACGTGAACCATTTTCCATACCTCGGGAGCCTATTGTCATCAACGACAATGTCCAACACCGCCATTGGTGTGCCAGTGCAGCCTTCGGTCGCCTTCGGAAGAGAGTGTTGAAGACCCTGACCTCAAACCTGGCACCAAGCTTATGGTCTACAGGGCAGTAGTGATACCCGCCCACCTATATAGCTCAGAGAGGTCGACTATATACAGCCGACACCTCAAAACGCTGGAGAAGTACCACCAGAGCTGCCGCTGCAAGATCCTGAAA
The DNA here is from genome assembly GCF_044704955.1 of Pristiophorus japonicus. NCBI lineage: Eukaryota > Metazoa > Chordata > Chondrichthyes > Pristiophoridae > Pristiophorus > Pristiophorus japonicus. The sequence continues at coordinate 181,088,271 of NC_091978.1, read as the reverse complement.
ATCCATTGGCAGGATAGGCACACCAACCTCAGTGTTCTCGCTCAGGCCAAAAAACCTAGCATCAAAGCATTGACCATGCTGGACCAGCTCCGTTGGGCTGGCCATCTCGCCCGCATGCCTGACACAAGATTCTCAAAGCAAGTGCTCTATTCGGAGCTTCGACATGGCAAGCAAGCACCAGGTGGGCAGAGGAAACGCTTAAAGGACATCCTCAAAGCCTCCTTGATAAAGTGCAACATCCCCACTGACACCTGGGAGTCCCTGGCCCAAGACTGTCCAAAATGGAGCAAAAATATCGGGGAAGGTGCTGAGCACCTCGAATCTCATTGCCGAGAGCATACAGAAATCAAGCGGAAAGAGTGCACGGCAACCCAAGCACTCCTCCCACCCGTTCCTTCAACGACCTGTGACAGAGACTGCAGGTCCCGCATTGGAGTCTTCATTGGAGAACTCATTTTTAGTGTGGAAGCAAGTCATCCTCGACTCCAAGGGACTGCCTAAGTGGTGGAGATGGAGGAGAAGAAGATTAAAAACAGTCACTCTATTTGACACTCCCAGCCTCCAGCTCCTTAAGGTCAACCAACATGGCCATTTTCAGTGACCCCACTGAAAGTCAACAGCCGTCCACTAGCCATGCTGCAGCCATAGGGGTAGCACTGCCTGACGTCACTTTGATAGAAAAAGACAGTCACTAAGAGAATGCATAAGGGTGATTAGTTGATTTATTGATGCTATATTGGATGGATAAATGTATAAAGTTGGATTGGAAAGTTTCCCTTGTGGTGGTTTTTATTTCAGCATTGTGGCCAAGACGAAGCTGTGATGGTCAGTGACAGAGGGAAGGGAAGGTGTGGGATAAATGTTGAAAGGGGAATTTGGGTTGTGGTCACTGGTACCGCATGCGTGTGATTCCATCCCGGATATCCCGGCCAGAAAGGGGTTATCTGGGTTGCATCCTTCCTCCTGTTTCCTCCTCTTCTGTTTCCTTCTCTTCCCTCTGTGAGCAGATGCCGTAAATCTAAAATGACAACATAAAATGCTGGAAATGCTCAGCAGGTCAGGCACCATCGTGACCCAAGACGTGAACTCTATTTCTCTCTCTATGGATGTTGCCTGACCTGCTTAGTATTTGCAGCATTTTCTGTCTTTTCAGAGGCCTTACTTTACCATCCGAGGCCTTGCAAGTGTCCAGCAGCACTCCCTGAACACTTAAAAAAACTTTAAACATCCATTGCACCAAGCCACTATTACAATAAAATCAAAAACCCAAAAGCTTAAATGCAAATTTACCTGAACGATATGTATGTCCTTTTAAGAGGTGCTGACAGTACCTCTCCAAGCCTGCTGCACGCTAGGTTTACATGGCGAGCTGAGGATCCAGCACTGAACTCAGCGCAAAGGACCAAGTACGCCCTGGTGATGTTAACTCGGCTGACGCCAGCACTCCCTCATTTTACTCTGAAGGCCGATGCATCTTACCAGCAGCGCTGCTAGACCTGGGAAAAATGGAGGGCATCGCAGGACCTGCCATCAGCTGGTGAATGAGTGGCAGCTGCCCTATTAATGCAATTTGTTTTTTTACTGTAACGCGTGGCGTAAAGACCCCGGATTTTTAGTCCAATATCTTTCTATGATTTCTCCTTCAATGACAGAGCCATAATTAATGTGCATCATATCAGAGGTAATGATGTAACATGGTGATGGGCCATTGGGCTAGATATTCACCTTCAGTGCCTGGGTACTTCAGTACCTTCAGTAAACGGACAGAGCAGGTCGCCCGCCCGATAACACTCAGGTGGGTTTTATAAAAGTTGGGCGATCCGGTCCATCACATTATTGCCCAGACACCGAAGACAAAATCTGCCCCATGGTTTATGCTGGGTCCATATTGGACAGGTTCTGAATAAAGCAGAGCAAAGGCTAAAGTTTGCCTTGTTATCATTTCACAACTGCATTCGATATTATCTTAGTATCCTACTGCCAAACAACATTTAAAAAGTTGGATGCAGCAAGATAGCTGTAGAATAGCCTGAGTTTCTCGGTTTTCCTCCTGTATGTGAAATTCAATTAGCTTCGTTCAAATTGGATTTTTTTCTCCGCGTTGCGGGTATCTTAAATGCACAACTCAAACATGCTCTGCCTATTTAATTACCTCTCTTCCAAAGGTGTTGGTTTTTCATCGTATACAAGATATCACAGAGTTCAATTTCATTTTGCATCTTGCATGAGATTCATTAAAAGTTTCTAACAGAAGAATTTTTCCCACCTAGTCTCATTTAAACATAAAGCAATTTAGTGGTCAATTTTCATCAATCTTCATGCTCTAATTTCAATAAAATCAATCAGTTGTACACTCTCTAATCTACATGACATTTTCACTTCTAACATCTTTGTGGCCCCTTCAAGAGAAGTAATTGTTATGTATTTAACCCCTTGTAACCTGTATTACACTACCACCAGAGGGCCACCTGTTGGAGTCCCAAGGGATCCCAGCATCCCTTGGGAGCACGGTATATAAGCAGGCCACCCACAAGGTATCTGCACTCTGGAGTCTTATTAAAGGAGCTAAGGTCACACTTGGTCATTGTACACAGTATTCAGTTTCATCCTTTATTATGAGCATAGCAATTAGCGACAAGGTAATGAACAACCGCGCAAAGAACAGTTGGTATCCTGGAGAAGTTCTCAGAAGGGGATGATTGGGAGGCCTTCGTGGAGAGACTCGACCAATACTTCGTGGCCAATGAGCTGAAAGGGGATGAGAACGCTACCAAACAAAGGGTGATCCTCCTCTGTTTGTGGGGCAACAATCTATGGCCTCACAAGAACCTCCTAACTCCGGCAAAACCAAGAGAGAAATCCTATGAAAAATTGTGTACGCTGGTCCGGGAGCACCTAAATCCTAAGAAAAGCGTTTTGATGGCGAGATATCAATTCTACACGTGTCAACGATCGGAGGGCCAGGAAGTGGCGAGCTATGTCGCCGAACTAAGGCGCCTCGCAGGACATTGAGAGTTTGAGGGATTCCTAGAACAAATGATTAGAGACTTTTTTGTACTGGGCATTGGCCATGAGACAATCCTTCACAAACTGTTGACTGTAGAAACTCCGAACCTAAATAAAGCCATGATGATAGCTCAGGTATTTATGTCCACCAGCGACAACACCAAACAGATTTCACAGAGTAAAGAAGTTTCGGCTGGTACTGTGCATAAAGTAACACTGGTTTCAAGCAGAAATATACATGGCAGAACGTGCATGCCGGCTTCTGCTGCCCGACCTCAGATGACCCAGAGTCCGCCATCAATCGTTAATGCGAGGCAGTTAACACCTTGTTGGTGGTGTGGAGGTGATCATCGGCCCCATCAATGCCGCTTCAAGCACTATGCATGCAACGGTTGCAGAACAATGGGACACCTCCAGCGAATGTGCAAACCCTGCAAACCACCACGTTACAGAGGAAAATCGATGCACTGTGGATCAGGCTGAGTTGGAGAATCGTACTGAGGAAGCAGAAGTGTACGGGATACACACATTCACTACGAAATGTCCACCAATAATGTTGAAAGTTGAACTGAACAGTATTCCAGTATCTATGGAACTGGACACGGGTGCAAGTCAGTCCATAATGAGTAAAAAGGCCTTCGACAGGCTGTGGGGCAAAAAGGCACACAAGCCCAAGCTCAGCCCCATTCACACCAAACTAAGGACTTACACCAAGGAACTAATCCCTGTAATTGGCAGTGCAGAAGTCAAAGTCTCTTATGATGGAGCAGTACACGAACTCCCGCTGTGGATTGTGCCAGGGGATGGCCCCACGTTGTTTGGTAGAAGCTGGCTGGGAAAAATCCGCTGGAACTGGGATGACATCTGAGTGCTTTCGTCCGTCAACGACGCCTCATGTGCCCAGGTTCTGAGCAAGTTCCCATCGTTGTTCGAGTCAGGCACTGGAAGCTTCTCGGGGGCGAAAGTGCAGATCCATTTGGTTCCCGGTTCGTGACCCATCCACCACAAGGCACGGGCGGTACCGTACATGATGCATGAGAAAGTGGAAATTGAGCTGGACAGGCTGCAGCAAGAAGGCATCATCGCGCCGGTGGATTTCAATGAGTGGGCTAGTCCGATTGTCCCGGTACTTGGAGAACGGCATGGTTAGAATTTGTGGGGACTATAAAGTAACACTTAACCATTTATCGCCGCAGGATCAGTACCCTCTACCCAAGGCAGACGACCTATTCGCGACCCTGGCTGGAGGGAAGACGTTCACCAAGCTGGACCTGACCTCGGCCTACATGACGCAGGAGCTGGAGGAGTCTTCGAAAGGCCTCACCTGCATCAACATGCACAAAGGTCTGTTCATCTATAACCGGTGCCTGTTCGGGATTCGGTCGGCCGTGGCAATCTTCCAATGGAACATGGAGAGCCTGCTAAAGTCGGTTCCTCGCACCATGGTTTTCCAGGACGAAATACTGGTTACAAGTCAGAACACCATTGAGCACTTGAAGAATCTGGAAGAGGTTCTTAGTTGGTTGGATCGCGTGGGGCTCAGGTTGAAATGCTCGAAATGTGTTTTCCTGGTGCAGGAGGTCGAGTTCTTGGGAAGAAGAATCGCGGCAGACGGCATCAGACCCACCGACGCCAAGACGGAGGCCATCAAGAATGTGCCGAGACCACAGAACGTGACGGAGCTGCGGTCGTTCCTGGGGCTCCTTAACCATTTCGGTAATTTCCTACCTGGGTTAAGCACCCTGCTAGAACCCCTACATGCGCTACTGCGCAAGGGAGACAACTGGGTATGGGGGAATTCACAAGCGGCTGCCTTTAAGAAAGTCAGAAATCTGTTGTGTTCAAACAAACTGCTTGTCCTGTATAACCCTTGTAAAAGATTAGGGCTAACTTGCGATGCATCGTCATACGAGGTCGGGTGTGTGTTACAGTAGGCTAACGAATCGGGGATCTTGCAATCGGTCGCTTATGCATCCAGGAGTTTGTCCAGGGCCAAAAGAGTCTACGCATGGTTGAAAAAGAGGCTCTGACGTGTGTTTATGGGGTAAAAAAAAAGCACCAATACTTATTTGGCCTCAAGTTTGAGCTTAAAACTGACCACAAGTCACTCATATCGCTGTTCTCTGAGAGCAAAGGGATTAACACCAATGCCTCTGCCCGCATCCAAAGATGGGCGCTCATGCTGTCGGCATACAACTATGTAATCCGCCACAGACCGGGCACAGAGAACTGTGCAGAAGCCTCAGTCGGATGCCATTGCCCAGCACCGCATTGGAAATGGCACAGCCAGCGGACTTGCTCATGGTCATGGAGGCATTCGAGAACGAAAAGTCCCCCGTTACAGCCCGCCAGATCAGGACCTGGACCAGCCAGGATCCTTTACTGTCCTTAGTAAAAATCTGTGTCCTAGCGGAGATACAGGAGGCGATTAAGCCGTTTCACAGGCGCAAAGACGAAATGTCCCTGCAGGGACTGTCTGTTTTGGGGCAATCGCTTGCCCAAGAAAGGCAGAGATACGTTCATATGTGAACTGCACTGCACCCACCCAGGGGCATTGTTATAATGAAAGCTATAGCCAGATCCCAAGTGTGGTGGCCTGGCATCAGATTTAGAGTCATGCGTGCGCCAGTACAACACTTGCTCTCAGCTGAGCAATGCACCCAGAGAGGCACCGCTAAATTTTAGTCTTGGCTCTCCAAACCGTGGCTGAGGATCCACGTAGACTATGCAGGCCCATTTCTAGGCAAAATGTTTTTGGTTGTTGTGGACGCTTACTCAAAATGGATTGAATGTGCAATAATGTCTGGAAGTACATCCACGGCCACTATTGAAAGCCTATGAACCACGTTTGCCACGCACGGCTTGCCTGATGTCCTAGTCAGCGACAATGGGCCGTGCTTCACCAGTGCTGAATTCAAGGAATTAATGACCCGCAACAGGATCAAACACGTCACATCTGCTCTGTTCAAGCCTGCATCCAACGGCCAAGCAGAATGGGCAGTTCAGAGTATCAAGCAAAGCTTGAAACGTGTGTCAATGATCCCGTGTTTTTGCTCAATTATGGACACGGTCCCAAATGGCTCGCTGGCACGGTCACTGCCAAAGAGGCGAGTAGGGTGTTTCAGATCAAATTGGCCAATGGACAAATGCACAGAAAACATTTGGACCAAATCAAATTGCGGTTCGCCAACAGCTACAAACAACCCGAAGAAGACACCACCAACTTTGACCCTCCAACACACACACAAGTGGCAACTGACATCATGGTTGACCACGAAGCCAAACTCACCATCCCCAGCATCCCGGCAAGGCCGGCTTGCCCAACAGCCCAGTGAAGAACTGACCAACTCATCCACACACGTATTTGTACCGAGACGATCGACAAGGGAGCAAAATGCCCCAGATTGTCTCACCATGTAAATAAGTGTACTGTTGACTTCATGGGGGAGTGATGTTATGTATTTAACCACTTGTAACCTGTATTACACTATCACCAGAGGGCCTACCTGTTGCAGTCCCAAGGGATCCCAGCATCCCTTGGGAGCACGGTATATAAACAGGCCCCCCAGGAGGTACCTGCATTCTGTAGTCTTATTAAAGGAGCTAAAATCACACTTGCTCATTGTACACAGTACTCAGTTTCATCCTTTTTTATGAGCATACTGTAGTCAATTAATGCTTATGGTGGGATGTTTCATGCTGAAGACTAGCACGCTTTTCTGCAATCTCTCCTGTTGGTATTCTTTAAATTTTCGATTTCAAAGACCATTTAATGAAACCCCTACATTGTGAAAAATGTTGCAAAAAAAAAGATGGCACAGTTGACTGAAACATGGGGGGCGAAATTGCGTATCGTTGTGTTTGGAGGTGGTAACCTTCGTAAGGTTGGACTTCCTGTGCCCGGCGAAGAAGTCCCGTCCCGTGACCCAACTTCGGGTTACCGCCCCCGAGAGGAAGTGTAGTGCATTGTTGGGTGCTCCACTTCTTCTCGGAGACGGTACTGTGGTGGTAAGTGCGCAAAAGTTGGAGCGCTACATGGCCTCTCAACGTAGCGTTGAGGCGATCACAGGGCCCTCCCCATTCACTAACGGGGAGGGCATGGTGAGAGCTTTACAGGTTTTTGTGGGGCGTCCACTAGGTCACCGGGGATGCAGGGTGCTTTGGCCACAGCCCGGCGCCAAAGTGGAGAATGGGGCTGCACCATCGCGGCACGGACCCCGCAAAAAAACTCAGAGGCCGGACTGAATTTCTGCCGTGGGGCAAAAATAGGCCACGCGGGGCAAAAATGAGGCGTTGCGCATGTATCATCGACAGAGGCACAGAGGCCCGTGGTGCTACTGGCAGGAGCGGGGTGATACTGGTTTTGTGTCTCCGCTATCTCCCCCGAAATTCTGCGGGAGCCGGTAACGCCCCCACCGCCCCAGGCACTGACGGCAGTTGCAAACCATGCACATTTTTTCACCATTATCTTTACACCTCAGACTTGGGGTTAACTTCAAACTAGACTGAAATGATGAAATGGAAGCTGTAAGGAGTCTAAGTGAAATTGATTTTAGGGGTCTCAATCTACTGATCTCGCTAAAAAGTCTTGGAGTGCTCCATTCATTTCACCAGACATACTACAGTGATGTTTCCAAGAAAGAACCCTTGCAGTAATTAGTGAACATGAAGCTGATATACTTCTGGTTACTTTAGATTAATTACCGTTTTTTTTGCTGTTACTATTCACTGAGTTTGTGCCTTTTTTTATTCTATATGCACATGTACCTGAGGTTCTGTAGAATAGCTATGTTGTTTGCTGTACAAAAACAATGTTGCAAACTCTACCTTTAAGATTTATGCATTAGAAATGACATACCCAGTGCCATATATTGTACAATGGAGCAAATGATGATCACAAAGATAAAACAGCAAGCAATGAGTAAAATTCACCTACAAAAAAAAATTAAATCCTTTACTTTGGTACCTAAGGACTTTTGCTGATAGGACTTGGACACCATCGGTTCAGAAATTGGAGGCAATCAGTTGTCTACCAAAGGTATCTATACTTAAAGTTTTAGAAACACAAGAGGGAAACTTAAATGCTGAAAAGAATGGACTGAAAGGATAGCATTGCTATACATTATGGGGCCAAAATTGCCCTCTGATCGGAAAGGGTCGCGCCTACCGTTTTTGTTGAAGTTTCATTGCCCCAACCGTTGTGTCAGCGATTAGAGCGATATTGAGCACTTAATTTTAAAAAATGGTCGGGTCATTGTTTGCGGTGGGAATGGGCTCTGTGTTGCATTGTGGGTGCGGCCGCAGTGATTGAGTCCGATATTTAGCTGTTTCCAATTGATTGAAAACGAGGCAGCGGTTCTCTGCCCTTCTTGCAGGTCTGGTGCTTTGCGATCTGAACTATTGATGCATTTGGTGGTTGGGAACGATGTCTAGTCAAAGAGGTTTGGGGGGGGGCAACTCGTCTTTCTGATGTTAAAATTGACGCACTTGTGCAAGCTGTAGAGGGAAGGAGGCGGCTCCAACTCCTGGACTCTGGCAAATCCGAGCTGCCTGGGCAGAGGTGGCTGTGGAGGTCTCGGGGACCTCAGTGCATGACCGGATGGCAATCCAATGCAGGAAAAGATTTAACAACATCATTCGATTGGTGAAATTGAGTACGTTCCCCCTAATCATCACCTTCCACCTCGGAGCCTCTCCCTCGCCATCTCTTTTCCTGCCGTCGCTTTTTAGTTAGTGAAGGACAAGGCATTATGTAATTTTTGGATACTCACATTTGAGGTGCCCTTTCAGTTCAGTGTTACACTTGCATTTAATGAAGCACTACATGCATTAATTGAGAATATGTCATTACAGTGCTAAGCACCAACCCTTCTTTGCTTTGCAGTCAAAGGATGGCACATAACCGGAGGGACCAGCAGAAGATTGGCTGTGGGGAGGCTGACCTCCAGCAGTTGACCAATATTGAAGAAAGGGTCCTGCGGCTAATGGACCCACAGGTTGCTTGCCCAGTCGCCACAGGCAATGGCAATCCCGCTGGGGGCAGCATCGGTAAGTGAATTACTTCCTTTGATGCCATCTGTCCATCACTGCACAAACGCCTATCTGTCAAATGGCGAGAACTTGGGTACTGTATGGTGCACCGCACTACCTCACCCTCACGGAACTTTTGTTCCATTTATGCTTGCAGATGATTCCCCGAATGTGAACCATCCCGAAACTGAGAGCCATGAGGCAAGCCAGCCAAAGTGAAAAGATGCTGGAAGAGGTGGATGTAGAGGGAGAGCCTGCTCCATGCGCTGCATCACTGCCTCTTGCACTCCCCGCACCAGCTCAGATACTGGAAGTACGCGGTCGTTGCAGTTTAACTTAGCAGAAGGGCCTGCAGTGGATGATGCACCGGGGACTAGCGGCCTGTAGCATGGTCAAGGGCAAAGGGAATCCCTGACCCAAGACTGCCCTAAGTGGAGGAAGTCCCACAGTGGCCTAGTGTGGAAAGGCATAGGCCACATTTGTCCGCATGCCTGACACAAGACTCCCAAAGCAAGCGCTCTACTAGGAACTCTTACACAGCAAGCGAGCCCCAGGTGCGTAGAGGAAATGTTTCAAGGACACCCTCAAAGCCTCCTTGATAAAGTGCACCATCCCCACCGGCACCTGGGAACCTAAGTGGAGGAAGAGCATCCGGGAGGGTGTTGAGCACCTCGAGTCTCCTCGCCGAGAGCATGCAGAAATCAAGTGTAGTCAGGGGAAAGAGCGCACGGCAACCCAAGTACTCGACCCATCCTTTCCTTCAATGACAGTCCCACCTGTGACAGAGACTGTAATTCCCGTATTGGACTGTGCAGTCACCTGAGAATTCACTTTTAGAGTGGAAGCAAGTCTTCCTCGATTTCGAGGGACTGCCTATGATGATGATGACGACGACGACCATGCACACATGAAGGTGGATGTGCTGAGCAAGTCAGTGGAAACGAGCAGCTATGAGCTAGTCTCAGATTTCCCTTGCAGGATCAGGATGGCAACGCCGCCTCCTGAGTGGTCGGTGATCTTCCCCCTGTTCCTCCTCCTCCTCCTCCTGCGTCTCCTCATACTGTGCCTCCGGCTCGTGTGTGTCCTCCTCCTCAACTGCTGCAGCTTCGTCCTCAGCCAATGGCTGTGACCTCAAGATGGCCAGATCACGAAGCATGCAGCAGACGATGACAAATAGGGACATCCGGTCAGATGAGTTCTGCAGCACTCCTCCTGAGCGATCCAGGCTTCAGAACCACTGTTTAAGGATTCCGATGGTCTGCTCAATGATGCACCTGGTGGCCATTTGAGACTCATTGTAGGATTGCTGCACAGTAGTCATGGGGTTGCAAGGGGGAGTCAGCAGCCAAGTGTAGTGGGTATCCGTTGTCTCCTAGGAGCCTAGTAGCCAACCGCAATCTTGATTTGGCGCATTAAACAAAGCTGGCACACCCGTCTGCTGCAGAATGAAAGCATTGTGGCTGCTGCCAGGATACCGGGCATCAACTGCCATGATTAGGCAGTTATGGTCACACACAACTGGACATTGAGGGAGTGGTACCCCTTGCAGTTACGGAAGATCTCTGGATTGTTGTGAGGCGCCATCAATGCCCCCAATGCAGTCTATTGGCACCCTGAACCCTGTGGAAGCCCACTATCCTAAAGAAGCAGGTGTGCCACTCCAACTGCTTCTCCCTGGTCAGTGATATGTACTTCCTCCTCCGCTTATAAAGAGCATCTCTCACCTGACTTGATGGAGCAATGCACTGAGAATTGAGATATGTTAGAGATATCTGCTGCAGCATCTTGAAAGGAGCCAGTGGCGTAGAAATTCAAGCCAGGGCCACCTTTGATGCCACTGATAGAGCTCAGTCCTCAGTCATTTTCGAGGCTGCAGGTCAGGCTGCAAGAGATTACACAGCTCCGTTATTATCTCCTTACAGACACTGGTCATCAGTGAGGTCCAGGTAAGAAAACTTTCTTCTGAAGACCCTTGGACGATAGGGTCTTCTGCCCCCGTGTCTGTGTATTCATCTACGTCTCACACCAGCATCATCCCCTTCTACCTCCTGGTCATGTTGGGCCTGATCCTCTGCCTCTTGGTGATCACAAACAGCTGGCTCCTGTTGATCGTGCCTTCTCCTCTTCATCTCCCTCATTCTCTGCTGCTGGGGCTCTGCGTCGCTGAACCTCCTCCTCGTGGCATCCCCTTGTTCTCCTTCCCGCCGACCCTCTCTATTTTGAGGGATCTCACCATCTCCAGGGCTTTCTCCATGTTGCTGAGCAATGTCGCCTAGGTCCCTTGGTCACTGCCTCCCCATCTGTTGCAGCCGGCACCACCTTCTTCTGTGGTCCTCCCTGCTGTGCATAATGTGGAGCAGGTGTGCGGCTGCCAGCAATAAGCCTATTTTTCAGGATCACTGGCCCACCCTAGAAAGAGAACCTCCTCAAGCAGCATTCTGTGTTAAAGAACAATGAATGCCAGGCCCACTAATACAGAAATCGCGCCTTCAACACTCAACTTTCCAAAATGTAAGTGAAAAAAAACGTGCGCAGTCTGATGACGCTGTTCAGGATGCATACGTAGGAGCGGGGCAGAAGTGGAGGGAGCGGGCGGTGAAGGTATCCACTCCAAAAAACATGGAGGGAAATGTTGGAATTGTCGGTGACTCCACGTTGACTCGTCGGTGAATGCTTATTGTGCCGTGGCCACCACTTGGAGGCGGTAATGGATCTGAAGGAAAGGGGCAAATTCGGCTCCTATAAATTTTAGCAATGCTTTACATTTATGATGGCTACAAAGTTAGGCACTACACAGACTTGAGTCAGTCTCAGAAATACTTGGGTAATAGAGCTAATTCTATGTAAGCATTCCAAACAATAATAATCACAGAAAATGTTCTCCTTTGGATCATAAAATGTTTTATAAATCAACTATTTTTATACATACAGAGGACACATCTGTGGGTATTTATATGGACCCCATAATAGCCATTACGTGGCAAGATTGCCTCAGTGGAGTGTTACTAGTTAATTTTAAATATGTGATATTATGATAAAAGGGGTTTACTTGAATTAAAAAAAAACTATTAAATCCCTTTCAGACACGCATAACTTGTGTCTACTACATTAAGAGAGGTAGCCCGCCTGCAAGTTCTAATCATTGCTGGATGATTTCAATTCCCAGCAGTACACAGTCAGAAATGTTCCAAATAATAGTGCACATGCACTCAGTTGACAAATTACTAATTCTACTCTTGATTGAAAGCTTGAAACATAATGGCCGCGATTTCGCTGGCGTTCAGCAGACCTGATTGGTGGCGGGTCAGCTGTGAAATTTAAAATGATTGACAGTGGGACGGGAACCCACTGTCAAAACGCGAACACCTGCATTTCCCGAAGTCGGGTACATCAGTGCTGAGCAGACCAGACAGGCAGTGGTGGGGACCCAATTCAAATTGCTTGTTTACAGCCACGTAACAGTGCATTTTTCCCCAGCTTTTTAACTTTCACAGGTCTCTCACAGGTTTCCTACTGTGCCTCGACCTAGTCAGTTATGCTGAGGCGGGAGGTCTGTGGCCATTGAATCAGCTGATGAGTTGACAGCTTCAAATGTCAACGCAAAGCTCCCAGCTGATTCAGATATCTTCCCTTAAGCACGAGCATCTCTAAACTGCATTTTCTCGACAGATTCAGGATGCTGCAAGTCTTTAAACAAGTCTCCATCCAGTCTGACCTCATTATCTCTCCCACCATTGACAGATCGCTTCTGTCATCTCTACTTCACCTGCTTTCTATTCCATCGGCGTGGGTGCCCTTCATACTCTCTCAGCTAGGTCCGCAGAATCTGACCATGATCAGCCCCAACACCAGCATCACCAACAACCACACCCACCTTCTTGGCAATCACCTGATGCTGCACAGGACACAGGGCATCAGCAGCCAAGCACATTGCTGCCCGGGCGGCCTCACCATGGCCACATTTATTGCCCTTGAAGCTGAACACCCTGACTGCCACATGATGTGCTAGGTTGGCACCACCCCATCCAACAACATAAAGCATCGCTACAATGCCCAAGCCATTCCTTTCACACTCATCAGCAATGTGGGGGGTGGGGGTTACCGTTATGTGTTATGTCTCACCATTCACTGCAACTCATGAAGCCACTTCCAAAGGTGCACACAAATCTGTCCAAGAATGCAAAGGGTTGAAAATAAAGGTTTCAATGTTTGACAGCACATTAAGAGAAACTTCACATGAACATTGGCTAAAACACACAAGTGCCTCCCCTTGCGTGTTGTTAGTTGGTATAAATGGACCAGGATGAGGGTGAGTGTAGGCGTGGCTGGCGAGATAGGAAAGTAATCATGTAGTTAGAGAGAGATGGGTGAAGGTGCAAGGTAAGTTGGTGTCAGTAAGGATGTGCAGGAGTAGGGTAGGGAAGGCAGAGTGATTGGGATGTAATGAGTGGCACAGCAGGATGAGGTTGATTGTGGCTTTGCAGTAACATTTCGTGATCTACTGAGATAGAAACATAGAAACATAGAAAATAGGTGCAGGAGTAGGCCATTCGGCCCTTCTAGCCTGCACCGTCATTCAATGAGTTCATGGCTGAACATGCAACTTCAGTACCTCCTTCCTGCTTTCTCGCCATACCCCTTGATCCCCCTAGTAGTAAGGACTTCATCTAACTCCCATTTGAATATATTTAGTGAATTAGCCTCAACAACTTTCTGTGGTAGAGAATTCCACAGGTTCACCATTCTCTGGGTGAAGAAGTTTCTCCTCATCTCGGTCCTAAATGACTTACCCCTTATCCTTAGACTGTGACCCCTGGTTCTGGACTTCCCCAACATTGGGAACATTCTTCCTGCATCTGACCTGTCTAAACCCGTCAGAATTTTAAACGTTTCTATGAGGTCCCCTCTCATTCTTCTGAACTCCAGTGAATACAAACCCAGTTGATCCAGTTTTTCTTGATATGTCAGTCCCGCCATCCCGGGAATCAGTCTGGTGAACCTTCGCTGCACTCCCTCAATAGCAAGAATGTCCTTCCTCAAGTTAGGAGACAAAACTGTACACAATACTCCAGGTGTGGCCTCACCAAGGCCCTGTACAACTGTAGCAACACCTCCCTGCCCCTGTACTCAAATCCCCTCGCTATGAAGGTCAACATGCCATTTGCTTTCTTAACTGCCTGCTGTACCTGCATGCCAACCTTCATTGAAAGGTTTGCGCCACTGGTCCTCCTGACAACATCCCTGCTTATGCTCTTCTGTGCAATATGCAACCAGACTGCTTTGGTCTCCTGGGGATATCTCTTCCACCCATTGGAATGGAAGAGAACCTCCATGCGTTGTGAGCTTATGGAGGGAGTCATGGGAGAGCCTGGGTGCAGCCCTGCACCTTTGTGCAGGGCTTTTCAGTTTGCAGCACCTCAATGCTGTAGAACACCGACAGCACAAATGTCAAAGTGAATTTGCGTATGGTCCCTTTAAGGAAACCGTCTGATGACGGAAATAACGTCACCAGACCCACTTCCTTCAATTGGCTGGGAAACTCGCTAGGCATGGTTAACAAGCCCAATCAGGGGGCAGTCATGTTGGAGGCAGGGATGGAGCCAGCAGCGGAGCCGAGACCCGCCACCGACATTGCCTGCCAGGACTCGCCGAGGTTGGGGAAATCACGGCCAATAAATCCATAAAAAGATAGATCATACTCTTTATATTAATCATATCTTTTTTCATTGTCTGTTGGTTGACTTTACATGAATGAATAAGTCTTTGATTTTGTTTATAGCCATATAATAGGTCCATTTAATCAGTGTCACAATAGGTAAAGTCGGGTGTCCTGAGAAAGTCATCGCTAGAGTTTTCCTCAACTGTCTTCTCCCTGTGGCCGAGGAGCTCCTCCCGGAGTCACAGTGCGGATTTCGTCCCCTACGGGGCACAACGGACATGATTTTTGCAGCGCGACAGCTGCAGGAAAAATACAGGGAAAAGCTCCAGCCTTATACCTTCTTCGACCTTACAAAGGCATGCAGGCCGTGATCCTTATCAACGGATCCATTACAGACCCTATCCACGTCCGGACCAGGGTCAAAGAGAACTGCGTCATCGCCCCAACCCTCTTCTCAATCTTCCTCGCTGCCATGCTCCACCTCACAGTCAACAAGCTCCCCGCTAGAGTGGAACTAAGCTACAGAACCATTGGGAACCTGTTCAACCTTCGCCATCTCCAGGCCAGGTCCAAAACCACCCCAACTCTGTTATCGAGCTACAGTACGCGGATGACGCCTGCGTCTGTGCACATACAGAGGCTGAACTCCAGGACATAGTCGACATATTTACTGAGGCGTACGAAAGCATGGGCCTTACACTAAACATCAGTAAGACAAAGGTCCTCCACCAGCCTGTCCTCGCCGCGCAGCACTGCCCCCCAGTCATCAAGATCCACGATGTGGCCCTGGATAACGTGGGCCATTTCCCATACCTCGGGAGCCTCTTATCAACAAGAGCAGACATTGACAACGAGATTCAACACTGCCTCCATTGCAGTCTTCGACTGCCTGAGGAAAAGAATGTTCGAAGACCAGGCCCTCAAATCTGCCACCAAGCTCATGGTCTACAAGGCTGTAGTGATACCCACCATCCTGTATCGCTCAGAGACATGGACCATGTACAGTAAACACCTCAAATCACTGGAGAAATACCAGCAACGATGTCTCCGCAAGATCCTACAAATCCCCTGCGAGGACAGACGCACCAACATTAGCATCCTCGACCAGGCCAACATCCCCAGCATTGAAGCACTGACCACATTTGATCAGCTGAGCACTTCAAGTCTATCGCCAAGCGCAGGCAGCGGAAAGAGCATACGGCAAACCTGTCCCACCATCCCTTACCCTCAATGACTGTCTGTCCCACCTGTGACAGGGACTGTGTTCAGCCACCTAAGGACTCATTTTAAGAGTGGAAGCAAGTCTTCCTCGATTCCAAGGGACTGCCTATGATGATGATGATGATTAATCAGTGTCATAGTAGGTCCATTAAATTAGTGTGATGGAGACTTTCAAGTCAGGTGTCCTTTCTTGCCAGGTCACTCCAGTAACATCAATTCCTGGAATCATCCTGGAGTGGCTCCACTGCAATTAGCAGCACCATGATCTCAAGCTAGCTGAAGAGCCACTTGTAAAACACCCGCCGTCAAGACAGCAAGTTACAGAGTGGGGATGCAGAGTTTACAGCTCGGGGTTTGGAATAAGATATGTCCCTGCTCCACCTCTATTTGATTGCCAGCTGACAGGTAAAATTATTTTGTACAAGAGTCACTTATCCACTGTATTCCATGATGAAATGATAAACCTATAGACAGTCAGAGGGAAAGGTAATAGATCAGTACAAGAAATATTTGGTCCATGCACATGAGCAAAACTTGTTTTTTTAAAGTAGTAGATCAAACAGAACTGAGTTCATAAGATCCAATTCTATGTGGATCTCATCCCTATGATTCAACTAAAGGATTACAGTTTAAATTTTTTACTCACCCAGGGCCCCATGTAAGATCAGACTTGGCTGTTCCTAAGGAGACGACCTCACTGATATCAATCCTCCCATTCGGCATGGCTGACTTGTCACTTTCATAATAACTGAGAAATCCACCTTCCAGTGTACACCATCGCTTATTGAATTCTGTAAACAAGAAACAAAAGGTCATAAAATCTCAAAACTGATATTAAAATTTCTCTCCTGGTAGGGTTTCATGGAGGTTTGCAGTTCATTCAAAATATCTTGAGATTGTTGACTGCAGTCAGACCCAGGGTGGCTGCCTTGATGCCATCCTGACAGGAGCATTCATTTTTGCAACCACACTTCTCAATATAGATACCCAGTAAAATTCCTGCTTAAGAATCCTAGTACAGGATACCATGTCCTTAATATTGCAGAGTTGCCTGCAATGACCTGTTTACCATCTCTTGTAGTATAAAGAGGCGTTGCAGCAAGTAAATGGAAAATATGGTTGGCTCCAAGCCCCCCATTTTCAAAGGAATGCAGTCTGAAAAGGACGCTTCTGAGGTTTTGCTTAAAATTTGCCAATGCACATTTAACTGAAGACTTCATGAGAAGGTCTATTTCTGGAAGGCATTCAGAGGATAAGAGGACATCACTTGCTAAGTTAGGTAAAATGAATAAAGGTGCTATAATTATTATAATTCACTTATCACGTATGTATTAGACGACTCGTGGCCAGATCTGTGAGCATCCTAGTGTCCGAATAGGAAACAGAGAATTTATGGGTGACCCTATTCAATTTACAGACATCACACTCGCAGCAACTGCAATAGCAACAAGAATATGCCAGCTTAGCATCAGGATTTTCGGCTCGGTTGTGCCTCAGTTTGCGCCCCGGAGGGGCAGTAAATGGTGTTTCTAGGCATAACACCGGGCGTCCAGCTTTTACCGCCCGGCCGGCAAATTTGGCTCATGGTTTGCGGTGGGGCAAAAATTTGCCATCCCGTCATCTAGTTTCACTGAGATCATGACGTTAATCGTCGTACAATGCTCTGCGACTGCCCCGGATGCAAAATTTGACCCTAACGCCTCATTTAACGCCCGCCCCAGGAAACCTCTGAAAATCCCAGCATTCCCAGGGTGCATTAGGCAGTATTTAGGACTGAGATGAAGAGAAAATTCTTCACTCAGAGAGTTGGTAACCTGTGGAATTCCCTGCCGCAGAGAGTTGTTGATGCCAGTTCACTGGATATATTCAAGAGGGAGTTAGATATGGCTCTTACGGTTAAGGGGATCAAGGGGTATGGAGAGAAAGCAGGAAAGGGGTACTGAAGGAATGTTCAGCCATGATCTTATTGAATGGCGGTGCAGGCTCGAAGGGCCGAATGGCCTACTCCTGCACCTATTTTCTATGTTTCTATGTATTGGATATGTATTTAAATGGAGGGATGAGGCTCCTACGGCGCAGGTCACATTGACTGCAACAGTTGCACACATCATGCTGCTTGAAGCTCAGACTTGCAAACGGCAATTTTATCTGCCATTACAGTTTCCTTACAACTTCAGTGAGATGATTTAATGGGGGCATTACTAGCTCGACAATGCATCATGCTCCATGCTGTTGTCAGGCACCGTCAAGCTAGAAGAATAGCTTTTGGTCATGTCGGGCCATGGATGAGAAGAGGCCAAAGATTTCTGAGGAGGAGGGCTTACTCCCCCACGGGTTTACAGGCACTCATATCTCCAGCTCTCTGAGGAGCAATATGTGAGAAGGCTGCAATTCCAAAAGGAAGTGCTAACAGAGATATGCCATCTCCTACAGGCAGACCAATGCCTGAACCACTCTGGAGGCAGCCTTCAATACTCCCCTCAACAGGTATCCAAATTCATTGTGGTGTGCTGTATGTTGCACAGCTTGGCCATCATGGGCCAGGCATTTCCAGTGGGGATTGCATGCCCACTGAGGAGGAGGAGGGCAACAAAGAGGAGCCTGGCGAGGCACCCATTGGATAGCCACACCATCCACAGGGAAAGCAGTGTGGAGATGCTGCCGGACCAAGAGCCGTACATCTCCAGCACATAATGGGCCGGTTCTCCTAAATGGAGGAAACTGAGGAATGGAGCTAATACTGGACATGCCATGTGCTCCCATAAAGGCACATCCCCAGTGAACATTGAAATGATACACAGGACACCAATGGCAAAGGATGAATCATAAATTTTACTGAAACAAAGTAACAAACACTCCCCCCACCAAAATAAAACCATACAATCGACAATGTTATGTTGCAGGGCACTGAGCAGCAACGAAGTTCCTTAAATCAACAAAACTTTTTATAATGCTACGACTTTTGGCTGGGGCGCAAAAATTTCCTTTGCGCCTCCGATCATGGAACCTCATTTTTTGCCGAATTTTGCAGACAATGGTGCATACTTTTTCCAGGCTGTATCAGTACCACTCCACTGCCATTACTGCCCCAAAATATCAAAAGCCGAAAATCCAGCCCATAGAGTCATTGCGTCACAGAAGGAGGCCATTCGGCCCATCGAGTTCATGTTGGCTCTCTGTAGAGCAATCCAGTCAGTCCCATTCCCCCGCTCTATCCCCGTAGTCCTGCAAGTTTATTTTCCTCAAGTGCCTATCTAATTTCCTCTTTAAATCGTTGATCGTCTCCACTTCTACCATCCTCGTAGGCAATGTGTTCCAGGTCATTGCCACGCACTGCATGAAAAAGTTCTTCCTCACATTCCTCCTGTAGCTCTTGCCCAAAACCTTAAATCTGTGTCCCCTAGTCCTTGTACTATCAGCTAATGGGAACAGGTTTTCTTTGTCTACCTTATCTAAACCTGTCATAATCTTGTACACCTCTATCAAATCTCCCCTCAACCTCCTTTGCTCCAAGGGGAACAATCCCAGCTTCTCCAACCTCACCTTGTAGCTAAAATCCCTCTTCCCTGGAACCATTCTAGCAAATCTCCTCTGCACGCTCTCAAGTACCTTCACATCCTTCCTAAAGTGTGGTGACCAGAACTGGACGCAATACTCCAGTTGTGGCCGAACCAGAGTTTATAAAGGTTCAGCATAACTTCCCAACTGTTGTACTCAATACCTCTATTTACGAAGCCCAGGATCCCAAATGCTTTGTAAACTACTCTCTCAATATGTCCTGCCACCTTCAAAGATCTATGCACATGAACCCCCAGGTCCCTCTGTCCCTGCACACTCTTTAGAACTGTGCCATTAAGTCTATATTGCCTCTCCCTATCCCTTCTGCCAAAATGTATCATCTCACACTTCTGTGTATTAAATTCCATCTGCCACTTGTTTTCCCATTTTGCCAGTCTATCTATGTCCTGTTGCAGTCGATTGGTATCATCCTCACTGTTTGCCTCACCTCCAAGTTTGGTACCATCAGCAAATTTTGAAATTTTACAATGTATTCCAATATCCAATTCATTTATATATATCAAAGACAGCAGTGGTCCTAGCACTGACCCCTGGGCAACACCACTGTCCACCATCCTCCAATGTGAAAAACAACCATTCACTACAACTCATTGTTTTCTGTCCTTAAACCAATTTCTTATCCAAGCTTACACCTCTGTCAGAAGAGTGTGGGTTCAAGCTCTACTTCAGAGACTTGAGCACTAACTCTAGCCTGACCCTCCTGAATGCAAGTTCTTTCTTTCAGTAAAATTCATTGATATTGAGAAAATGAGGGAGTGCCACACTGCTGGAGCAGCTGTCTTTCAAATGAGACATTAAGCTGTTTGCTTTTAAGGTGGACATAAAATAACCCATGACAATGTTTGAAGAGGAGCTGGGGGATTTCTCCCATTTTCTGGACAATATATCCCCCTCAGCCAACACCACCCAACACAGATTATCTGGTCATGCAACTCATTGCTGTTTGTGGGACCGTGTTTGATTGACACATTTGTCAATAAAACAATAGTGACTATACTTCAAAAGCGATGAATTAGCTGTGAAGCACTTTAGGATGTCCTGAAGTTATTTCTCACAGTAAAAGTTATTGATATTCAGAAATTTGCATTATATGGGAGGGGATGGGTTTCAAGTAGCTGTATTATATAGTACTCAACAAAGTCTGAAACCTGCTGAGTGTAGTTTGTGCAGGAAATATAATCCACTGCTTTATTGATGCTCTCGATAAAGATTGTGCTGTATACTACCATTTAGGTATGTATAAAAAGAAATTCTGATTGTTTAAGAATTATATTAAAAGCCATGTTAGATATACAATTTGGGTCACGGAGATTTTTACTGCTTTGTGCCAAAATTGTGATTATGAATTGGTTGCAACAAATAATCAACGAGAGAGGATGCAGAGAAAAAAGACAGATGCAAATAGCTCCTCAACCACATGCAAGTAATGATTAAAAGGGGTTATAAATTTATAATCTAAATTTAGAACATTTTCTCTGAATTTATACTAGGCCTGAAGACTGCAGAGCTTACCCTAAACATCACTGACTGAATCTTTGAGGCAAGACATTTAAAGGGCATGATTGACATCCTGGCAGCCCTGCCCCATATCCTACACCAGTGATTATAATCTGCATACAGATATAGATTATAGTCAGGCTGTGATGGGTACGGCACAAAATATTAGATAACCAATGGCCTGGATTTTGCTCTCAGTAGCATACGAATGGCGCCAGCTGTTCATTACACTTACATTCCCTAAGCAAGTGCTCTACTCGGAACTCCTACACAGCAAGTGGGCCCCAGGTGGGCAGAGGAAACATTTCAAGGACACACTCAAAGCCTCCTTGATAAAGTGCAACATCCCCACCGACACCTGGTAATTCCTGGCCCAAGATCACCCAAAGTGGAGGAAGAGCATCCAGGAGGGCGTTGAGCACCTAGAGTCTCGTCACCGACAGCATGCAGAAATCAACTGCAGACAACGGAAGGGAGTTGCGGAAAACCAGACTCCCCACCCGCCCTTTCCTTCAACCGCTGTCTGCTCCATCTGTTAGAGACTGTAATTCCTGCATTGGACTGTTTAGTCACCTGAGAACTCACTTTTAGAGTGGAAGCAAGTCTTCCTCGATTTCGAAGGTCGGCCTATGATAATGACACTTACACTTGCCCACAGACTTTCTATGGGATTTTGCATGGGAACGTACTGAAATTACAAAATGATTTTTGATGCAGCACCCTCTGCAGGGGATCTGGGATATGTGTGAAATTTATTTCAAAACAAGTACAGAAATAAAGATAACGGGCTAAAAATTCACCGACCTTGCGACCGGTTTTTCGGCGATATTTCACCGTTTTTGGCAAAAGAAAGTGTGGCGGAAAATTTGGAGAAGTTTTGCGGCGACGCTTTTCAAATATCGCTGGAGAGAGGAGCGCCACCGTGCAAGACTTGAAATATCATTTTTGCCAAAAATTTAGCTCTGAGCGCACCCATATTTAGGACAAAAAAAAATACCAAGGAAAAAGCTGCGTTGCAGCACTTGGATCAGCGGTAAGTATGAAGACATGCAAAAAAGGTAAGTTAAAGTTGTTATTTTTAAAATTCTTTTGCAGCGATTCGTTAGTTAAGCATCTTGTGAATGTTTTGTGGTTTTTTATTTTTTGTTTTTTGCAATTTATTTTTTTAGGGTGTTTTTCCCCCCCCTCCCTAGGCCCAACTCGCAATGGTATTGACCCCGGAGTAAAGTTGGCGAGGATCACGGTTTGTGCCATGAATCCTCGTGCAATGCCGATTTTTAACCGCTGCGCAAATTGAAGCTCAAATTTACTGCCTCATAGCCATAGCGTTGCCATAACGATCATTTGGGCGAAAATATACAATTATCGCCGAGAACCAAATTTCTAGCCCTTAAGAGTGAGAGATTAAAGAGCCAAAGATAAAGTAAAAACAAATTATTTACTTTTGCAAATTAAAAAAAAATCTCCAATAATAATTAAAATCTGAAGGAATAAGACGCCACACTTGTAAATGTTAATTTTCAATGCCAGAGATGCTGTTTGGAAGTTATTAAGATTTATCACACTGTTAAAGATGTACTTACATTTTAATGAACAAGCCCTAACTTTTTCTGGTGAGTTAAGTGGGTAAGTATCAGGTAAGTATCAGGTAAGTACAGCAACTTCACGCTGTTCCATGTATTTTATTGCCAAGTCTCTTGGTGAGATGAGATACCAGTATCATGCAGCTTCTGGGGGAGCAGGGCATCTCAGACAGCAACTTCCTGATTTCCATGTGTAACTGTGCATGTGCGGTCACCGGAAGTTGCTGTCTGATTTACATTTGAATAATGGTAAGTGCCGATAGCCTCACCGTTATTTTTAATGTGAAATCAGGCCCAATGTGTCATTGCTTTTTAGCTCGCTATCAGATAAGCAGAGTCTGACAAATAGTCGCTTCACACTGCCAAAGCCTGTATCTGTAACACTTCGTAATGTACATAAACAATTGGTAAAATGCAGGGCTATGCCAGTTACATGAGGGGTATCTGCCTAAATTTGTCTTTCTTTACTGAATTAAATTGTGTCAATAAATATTCAGTCTATAGACCAATCTGCAGAAATCAAATGTTAACAAATCTGTTATGTTAACAGTGATTGTAACAAACTATTTGTTATATTGTACTGTTGGGACCAGTACACAGCAGAGCCAGTAAGGCATGGGCTAAGCTAATATAGGCAATGATGCACACTCTGGCTTGGGTGGGAAAAGTGTATTTAAAAAAAGTTAGGAAAGCAGACACGGGAACATCAGCTTTCTTAGCGCAATTTATATTGGCTTCCTGTTAGACTGAAGTTATACTCCACATGGTAAATCTGGAGTGATGCAAGACACTTTCTAGGAGGTCATCCCACAGCACTTGGATGTAATGCATTCTGGATGAGATTGGGACCAACTCGTGTGTTCTGCTTCACATTGATGCACAGTGACTTTATGCATCGACGCAAATGCAGCCGTGTATCTGCAGCCTAAGGTGAACTTGATTTGCTATTAATAGGATGACCTTTCTGTCCTTGTAGTGTTCAGTTTATTAACAAAGCTGTTGGTAGTTATAAACTATATGTCTCAGCAAGGTTGCCAACATATTTATCTTACAGCTTGATGCAGGACATGTAAAGCAAAAATCACCCTTTGACCTTTGCCCTATCTTTCAGAACTTCATCAGGACAGCTGTCAGGAAAGTTCCCATTTGACCTCCTCTATGTATTTTGTTTTCAGATTTTATGAGAGTTTATACAATAGGCCAACAAGCATCTCTTATACATTATTAATTTCTTTCTAACAATTAACTAAATCTGTGACCTAAATTGAACATTTCAAAGAAACAAAACAACTTTGGAACAAGGTTCTAGAGGGTTGGATTTTCGGCTTTTAAGTTTTCGGGGCATTAATGGCGGCAGGGCGTTCCTGATACCGCCTGGAAAAAGTTTGCGCCTCAGTCAGCAAAATTGGGCAGCTGGGCCCTGAGTATGGGGCGGAGCGCTAAGGGAGGCGTTGCGTATTTCTCTTAGGATACTAGGCCGGCTTAGCAGGCAAATATCCGGAGGGATTGAGAGGGGACGGGGTGGGGGGAGAAAGTAATTTATCCATCTTTTAGCTCTCCATTTAGTTGAACATATCCTTTTCTTGGTTAAAGGATCGCTGCAATAGGAAAACGATTGTTGTAATTTCCCTGAAAGTCTTTGTTATTTATATATATTAAGGAAGATGATGGAAACCTAATACACATTTCAGATACATACATCCAACTGCTAAATGGTGAAACTCACATCTTCAGTTCAAAATGCCAAAGGCTCAGAAATACCTTGGGTTGGTAACAATTTGATTGCAGAATATACAGATCTTTCAACATGCAATCGAAGTCCTGGTCTTTTTTTAAACATAATGGAAATAACAGGTGAGACAGAATGAATCTATTTTTTACCACACAGTGACATTGTAGTGCCCATTCAACATCACTGAACAGAAGGAAACAGTTGAATCCTTTTACACATTTTAGGAGTGCTGTGAAAGGTTACAGTTTGTGAAATTACATTCCATATTGTCAGAAGGAAGACTCTGGCCTGTGGACATAATCACTGTAGAAGCTAGTTTTACTGAAAGGTACAAGAATATGGCAGAACACCTGCTCCGATTTTCTGGTAAATTTTGACAAAGATAGATTAATTTCCTTCAATTGTTGTGCTGAGTAGTGAGGCAGCAGAGGCTGTGGTCCCTCCTGCAAGGTAAAACCTCACAGCAGTCAACTACAGAAGCATTGGTGACAGTTTGAGAGAAATCCTGTCAATCATTTTAGCAAGGTCGGGTGACCAAAAGTGGTAAAATTGCTTATATTAAAAAGGGCATGAAAAAAATGGAGGGGTTAGGCAACTTCAAATAATAATGCATTTTATTCTGTTCAAAGTCTTCACTCCAGGACTTGAGCATTTAATCTAGGCTGCCACTTCAGTGCAGTCGTGAGGGAGTGCTGCAGTGCTAGATAATCTATCCATTGGATGAGAGGGTAAACTAAGATTGCATCTGCCTGTTCAGGTTGGCATTAAAGATCCCATGACACCATCTAAATAAAATCAAGTTGTCGTCTAAGTATTCTGGGTGAAAAGAAAAATCAGCCCTCAACCAATATCAAAACATCTCATTGTCGTTTGTGGGATTGCGCTGTGTTCAAATTAGCTGCCATGATACATAACAGCAGCAGACTTCAAAAGTAATTTTTATGAAACAATTTGAAAATTTTTACGCATCTGATGAGTATCTGTAGTACTGCATTTTTTGTTTCTTTATGTTGACTGTAATTTATCCATTTATTTTACACGTCATTTAGGAACACAAAAAAATCCAGAGGAAGATTAATCCCGCTCCTGCAGAGACCAGGGCCCAGTGGGGGTACACCTACCATTATTGCAAGTTTTGGAGAAATTAGCATCTTTGAAATGTGTGTTGCCTCAGGGCAGTGTTCTCGTCGGCTGCGGTGTGGCAGTGTCCTTGTAGTGGGTCCACCGCCCCGACCATTCATCAGGGGAGGGCTGCTGCGAACTCTGCAGCCACTTTAATGGCATAGACTGGGCCATCAGGGAGGGTTTTGGCCAGGCCAGCGGCCTGGCACCCAAGAGGGGGTTCCATGCTGCCCGTTGGCGGCCTGCCCGAATCCACGGCCATAATTGTTGGCCCGATCTGGCAGTCGGCCGACAAAAAACAAATAACATGGCGTCGTCGGCAGCGCCACCTCTCCTTTAAGGGTGGCTGCGCTGCCAAGCCACAGAGAATGTACCGACAGCAAAACCTGTCAGTGGCACTGACCGGCGGGAAAACGAGCGGAGCGATCCACTACACCACTCCAAACCTGAGGAAGGGCAATTTTTAAAATGGCGGTCCCTCCGCAGCGATTCGGCGGCCATTCCACACCGATGTGTGGCCACCGTTTTCAGGTGGCCAGAAGCCTTACAGAAAGGGGCAATTTCGGCCCCCAGGTGATGAATGCATTATGGACTTCCCTCCTGCATCAGCTTTGGAAAAAAGGTCAAGCAGTGTTATTAATATCACGAACACTCAATCCCCCTAGTCTGACTAGTTTTTGAAAGCACATTTTTACAAATTAATATTAATATTCCTCTCTCTCTGTTAATCTTTTGATTCAAATGCATCTATGGGATTTCACATTTAACCTTGCCCTCATCCACTGTTTAGTACAATTAGCAGCCACCTCAATGTACAGGTGATGCGAGACCCAGCCAGAAAACAGAAGCAGTTGATAGCCTCAGCATAAAATTGTACATGCTCGTCTGCAAATTAGTTCCAATTTCTTATTCAAAATTTACCCTAGTGAGACTGCATATGGCAGAGGGAAGTCAGAAAATGAACCCTTATATAAATACACAAGCTTGATTTATGTTGCTTACCTAAGGCAGCTTTGATGGGGCCGAAATTGCACCTTTCTATAATAGCTGTGACTGGTCGGTAAGCACTCAGTCGGAGAGGCCGGCAATTTACAAATTGCCCTCATGGATTTTCCCGGCGGAGAACGTCTCCGCTCCGCTCGTGTTGCCGCCCCGTTGACCGCTTACTGACCGGGGCAACCCCATTACCGCCCCACGTGGGAAATTGCCCCGCGGGAAATTGCTCTGCTGGGGTGGATCGGTGGCTGCTCAGTGCCCCCGACAGCTGGAAGCTGCGCGTGGCTGGGCGGTGCGTCTGCCCTTAAAGGGGAGGGCGCACCGCCGCAGCCGCTATTTTATTTTAATTGTCGGCCGACTGTCAGGTCAGCCTGACAATAGTGGCCACGTGTTCGGCCGGGCCATCAACAGGCAGCCCGGTAACCCCTCCCTGGTGACCCAATGTTTGCCTCTAAAGTGGCCCTCCCCTTTAACTGAAGGGGAGGGACATTGTGACGCGTCAGCATGGTGCTGTTGACTCGGAGAGGCGGCCCTTCCGCCTCACTGATGACACCTCATCCGCCCCGCTCCAAAAAAAAACCAAGAGCTGAATTTTCCCGGATTGTCTGTCCCATGCATTGGGGCGGACGGGGCACTTAAAAATCGGTAGGTGGGCCCCGTTTCGGGCGGAGGGGAATTTCGGCCCAGATTGATTTTGCTTTATGTACCATTAGGTCAGAATTTGAGCTACCTAATTAACACTAAATTATCAGTGAGGCAGCTGACGTAGCTCACATGTAGAAAGCTCAAGTGACAACATTTCTATGTGCAGTGAATCTCCTGTGTCATTGCTTACGGTTTTATAAGGACAAGAGTGCTAATAGTCTGTACTGCATAATATATTCACCTGCTGGGGTGGATCTTTGTCCCTTTAAGAGGAGATGGTCTAATTATTAAGTAAAGAGAGGTTCATGTCAAACAGTTTCATTGTTTGATAAGGGGACTTTGCAGATTGGAAAGTGCTTGCTCACATCAGGCTTCAAACCAGAAGCTCACAGCATTAACTGAAAGACTTTCTTTCTCTTTATGATCTTAAATGTGTGTTATGGCATTTCCTGTTGTAATTTTTCTTCTTGGGTTTGTGCTTTTTGCATAAGTAATTCTGTGTAAATCTTGCCTTAGTTGTTACATATTTTTGGGGGGTTTTATGTCTGTATTTCTAGAAGCTGCAATTTCAATTGCTGCCACCAAAATTCGTACCATGGAAATTACTTCCGGTGTTTTTTTCTCTCCCTTTCTTTACTTGTTCTGTAGTAGGAAGATGAGGATATGCAGAGGGAAAAGGGGCAGGTCACTCACACAACATGCAAAGTGCCTGTACCCAATTGTTGCTGAAGTTGCTGAGTCTTTTGACCACAGCTCCCTGGGTTGTCCGAGAAGATTTGCCTTTGCCAGCTCCACTTCATCAGGGAGGAGGTCACAGACCTAAGCCATTTCCTTCAGCTAAGACATTTCAGATAAGATTGATGACAGGGATTGCTCTGCCTTTGGCTGTGAAGTTGACCACAGCCTTGAACTCCTATGCCACTGGAAAATTCCAAACCTTATCAGGGGATATTTATATCAAATCAATCAGCAGTTCACCGATGCTGACAGCAAGTGACAGAATGAGTTGTTAATCAGGGCTTAACCTTTCAGAACATTTCCCATGAAAAGCCAGCAGCAGCATGAGAGAGCATGGCACTTTTTCCAAATGGCAGGTTTTCCCTGACATCATTGATTGCAGATATTTAGCCGTTCAGCCCCCTACCCTGAATCCCACAGGAATTAACAAAAAAGGTGTACTGTATCCTTCCACTCTTGCTGCAGATGGTCTGTGATGAAATGGACAAAATTATGCATGTGAACAATCAATACACTGGTAACAGTCATGATGATCTTCATTTTATGGCACTCCAGCCTTAATTGAAGGAGGAGGAGGACTGGGCAGTTGACTCTGTGGTGACCAAGAATATCCTATACAGCCCCATAGATGAGAAATAGGAGGAGGCCAAGGATAGATCCTTGGGGGGGCACCAGAGGTAACGATGCGGGAGCGGGAAGAGAAGCCGTTGCAGGTGAATTTCTGGCTACAATTAGACAGATAAGAATGGAACCAGGCGAGTGCAGTCTCACCCAGCGGAGAGACGTTAGAGAAGGATAGAGTGGTCAACCATGTCAAAGGCTGCAGACAAGTCAAGAAGGACGAGGAGGGATAGTTTGCTTTTGTGACAGTCACAAAGGATGTCGTTTGTGACTTTGATGAGAGTCGCTTCGACGCTGTGGCAGGCGCGGAAACCGGATTTGGAGGGATTCAAACATGGAGTTGCGGGAAAGATGGGCACGGATTTTGGAGGTGACAACATGTTCAAAGACTTTGGCGAGGAAAGGGAGGTTGGAGATAGGGCAGTAGTTTGCAAGGAAAATGGTCCACGTTATCCAAGGCCTCGTTGTGGATTTTGATAACCGGAGGATAGTGTTGTGTGGCAGGGGCAGGTTGGTGGAGGATCTTTGTCTTATGGATGTTTACTGTAAGGCCCATTCTCTCGTACACCTCGGTGAAGGTGTTGACGATGGCTTGGAGTTCGGCCTCCGAGTGTGCGCAGATGCAAGCGTCGTCTGCGTATTGTAATTCAATGACGGCGAATGGGACGACCTTGGATCTGGCCTGGAGGCGGCGGAGGTTGAATATATTCCCGTTTGTCCTGTAATTTAGCTCCACTCCAGTGGGGAGCTTTCTGAGGACAAGATGGAGCATTGCAGCAAGGAAGATCGAGAAGAGCGTTGTTGCAATGACACAGCTTTACTTGACCTGGTCCGAACGTGGAATGGGTCTGTGGTGCATCTGTTGGTCATGATCACGGCTTGCATGTCATCGTGGCGCAGGCGGAGGATGGTGAAAAACTTTTGCAAGGGCAGATATCGACGACGAGGTCCACCACAGCCTTCTGTGTGCCAGTGCAGCCTTCGGTCGCTTTGAGGAAGAGAGTGTGTGAAGACCAGGACCTCAAACCCGGCACCAAGCTCAGGGTCGACAGAGCAGTAGTGATACCCGCCCTCCTATATGGCTCACAGACATGGACTATGTACAGTAGGCAATTCAAAGCATGGAGAAGAACCACCAATGCTGCCTCCACAAGATCCTGCAAGGTCACCATCCCCAGCATCAAAGCATTGACCATGCTCGATCAGCTCTGTTGGACGGGCCACATCGGCCGCATGCCTGACACGGGAGTCCCAAAACAAGTGCTCTACTTGGTGCTCCAACACGGCAAGCGAACCCCAGGTGGGCAGAGGAAACGCATCAAGGACACCCTCAAAGCCTCCTTGCAA
Organism: Pristiophorus japonicus; assembly: GCF_044704955.1. Lineage (NCBI taxonomy): Eukaryota > Metazoa > Chordata > Chondrichthyes > Pristiophoridae > Pristiophorus > Pristiophorus japonicus. The sequence goes on along the minus strand of NC_091978.1, from coordinate 181,058,495 downwards.
CATCCCCACCGGCACCTGGGAATCCCTGGCCCAAGACTGCTCAAAGTGGAGGAAAAGCATTCGGGAAGGCACTCAACACCTCGAGTCGCTTCGCCGAGAGCAAGCTGAAGCCAAGCATCGACAGCGGGAGGAGCGTGCGGCAACCCAGGCTCCCCACCCACCCGTCCCTTCAATCACCGTCTGTCCCACCTGTGACAGAAACTGTCGGTCCCGCATTGAACTCTTCAGTCACCCGAGAACTCATTTTTAGTGTGGAAGCAAGTCATCCTTGACTCTGAGGGAATGCCTAAGAAGTTTGCAACGATGGAGGGTTGTCAAGGGTTGGTTTACTGAGGAGCGGCCGATGATGGCAGATTTGAGGGAGAGGGGGACAGTACCTGACGAATTGTGGGGTCTTGCTGCCTCCTGTAGCATGATGGCTTGTCCTGCAAGCAGATAAGCTTGGGCTGGATTTTCCAATCCTGTCCGCCTCTGTTTGCGCCCTGGAGGGGCGGCAATCTCTTTTGGGCGGGTGGCCAGCTTCCAGGTCGGCTGGCCTAGCGCCCCGAGAGAGGTGTGCAACATCTCCTTTAGCGCTTGTCTCCTCACTCAGGGCCCAACTGCCCATTTTGCTGACTGAGGCGCAAACTGTTCCTGGGCACAAATTTTACCGCCCTGCTGGCCCGAAATGAGCAAAGCTGAAAATCCAGCCCAAGAAGTCGAGGAATGCTGGAACTTTGAAGAACAGATAGTGACACCCAGATGTCCACCCTCTATCCCAACTGACGTGCATCAGGCACCTCGGCTTTTTTTGGAAACTTGCTTTATAGGCTCAACTTTACCGAATTAATTGTGAAGCAACAATTCCAGATTATAATTTGCACTGCAGCAATATGGGCATGCATGTGAACCTGTGACAGAACTAAAAGGTTGTCTGAGTGCTTTGCATGTGGCCTGCCCAGCTATAACAATCTGAAAAGAATATCTTTGTGGTATGCAAACTTTGCCTTTCACTTTGTATATGTAAATGCATGATAGTATTAGCTTGCCAGTTAACCCAAGGCTATTAAACATGTCCTCACCTCCTCCCAGTTCCTGGGAATGTTGGAAACCCTTTCTGTCATCTCCTTCCATTCAGTGCAGATGGCTTTCCTATAAGGAACACAGGGTCCGAAATTGCCCCTTTTTTTAAAGAGCCGTTACTGCCTCAAAGAGACAGCAATGGTGCGGAAAGCAATCACCGCTCGGTCGTCGCGGAGGGGCCGACATTTTGTAAATTGCCCTCCTTTATTTTATGAATGGTGTACGGAACCACCCCGGCCGTGTTCCCGCCCCATCGGGCATGCGCTGATCCCTTACCGACCGGTGCGACCCCCTTTCCGCCCCACATAGGAAATTGCCCCGCAGGGGAGCGGATTAGCCGCCGTTCAGTGCCCCCCACAGCTTTCCCCGGTGGGAAGCATCTTGTGGCTGGGCGGTGCGTCCACCCTTAAAGTGGAGGGCGCGATGCCGCGGCTGCCATTTTATTTTAATTGTCGGCCAACTCAGAGGTCAGCCCGACAATGGAGCCGGGCCACCAACAGGCAACCCCCTCTTGGGTACCCGGCCGCTGGCCCAGCCGAAACCCTCCCTGGTGACCCAGAGGACCTAACTGAAATAAATGCAGAGCTTGCAGTGGCCCTCCCCTTTAACCGAAGGGGAAGGACATTGTGAGGTGTCAGCGTGATGCGGCACGTCCGTTTCCTGCTGACATCATCAGCGCGGTGTTGATGAGTCGGAGCACCGGTCGGTAAGGGATCAGCGCATGCCCGATGGGGCAGGAACACGGCTGGGGTGGTCCCGTACACCACTCATAAAATAAAGGAGGGCAATTTACAAAATGTCGGCCCCTCCGCGACGACCGAGCGGTGATTGCTTTCCGCACCATTGGCACTTGCGCTCCGACACCGCCGACATTGCACCGACACAAAAAAGAAGACAAAGACCTCAAAATCGCTCAAATTTCTGTCCCATGGATTGGGCGGAGAAAAAAAGAAAAGTCAGTAAGTGCGCCCGGCTTGGGGTGAAGGGCAATTTCGGCCCCGCAGTCTTTTACCCTAAACAGAGCAATCCTCCACTTGCTCCAGCCGCACATCAAGGGCTGCATCGAAATATGGGTTGTTCTCTTCCTTATTTCCTCTATTCAACTGAATGAAATACGAAGATTTACAGCAATATATTTTGTGGCCATTCAAACAACAATCACCTCGCCTTTAACAACTGCTACAAGGGAATCCGGCTCCGACAAGAAGTGAAGTGCCAGCACTAGGCCTAATCTAGTCCAAGAACGTGCAATGAAACTTGAAGTAAATAGGTAATTCTCAGAAGATGACACACGGTTGGCCTATATGAAAAGCAAGCGACAACCATGCTTGATGTTATCTGGTACAGCTGTCACAATGCAAGGATGGGAAAATTTACCCTATATTTCTTTACTGAGCTCAAATTCCCTCATAACTTGTTATTCATTAATTTGTGTGCAGCAACAAGGGAAGCATGAACAATATTTTTCATTGACCCATCTTAAAAATAATGAGCGGTTGCAACCGATCAGTACTATTGCACCTGTACATGATGCTGTGAGTGTCACATAATGTTACTCTGACAGCCCACAATAATTACTCTGAACTCTTCCACTCATTGTCATAGATAATCGCCTTCACCAGCAGGGCAGTAATCTGGTGGACGGATTGGTTGCATTACAGAACCTGCCCAATTTTCAATCCACTGATCAGCTCCACCAGATGATCACTGATCATTCTTATTATTTCTGCAAGGTTCCTGAGGCTCTATAACTACTATCCTGCCACGTTTCCCCAAGTTATTTCCACTGGTTGCGTTTTGTTCCCAACACTGCCCCCTCCCTGTTGGACTTCCCATTTACTGCACCTACCCCTTCCCTGACTTTACCATGCTTCCACTCCCTTCCCCCGTTGAACTGAATACCCCTTCCTCAGCATTCTCCCCACTGGCTAGTATCCTGTGACTCCACCTAACCACCCTGACTGAAATTCTCCTGATCTGAGGGCTGAATATCCTAGTCAATGTCACCCATTACCTGCATTGAGAGGATCATCCAGGAAAAGATGCAGTCCACTGTACAGAACCCCTTCTCTACTCTCCCCCAAAACTCTTCTTTGTTTCCCCATTTCCCCTCTTCCTTCACCTTTTCCCCCTCCCCTCTCCTCCCTCATTCCCTCCCTCCTCTCCGCTTCTGCTTCTCTCTTTGTCCATCCCTCTCCTTTCCTCTTCCCACCTTCATGCCTTTATCCCTCTGCCCTCAAACCCTCCACAACATCAATACTTCCTTTGGTTTTGACTCCATTGTTTTTGCTAATGTTAAGGTCAGGTTTAAGCAAATATCTGTGGAACAACATCAGAGATTGATGCTATTTTTATTAATTTGTTGGTGTGGTGAAGTTTCAGATTGCAGGGATGCTGCCTGTGGCACTGCCAAATGAAGGCTGCAAAGAATGGGCGAAAGCTAAAAGGAGACTTATTTTTAGCTAGTTGGAGCAACGATGGTGGCGAATTGGGAGCAGGTTACTCGCAGGTGGTGTATGACCCAGAAAGAATATAGGACTGGAAATCTTAATTAAAAATAAATAGATAAAGCTCTCAGGAAAATATTTTATTTATTTCAATTACAGTTGGTTTTATTTCTGGTGACAAACCCATTAGATGGAAAATTTAGTTTAATGAGTAAAGTTTTTCAACTGCATTTATAAAACATGCAACAAGTTGCTGTGCATTACGGACCCAACAGCTGGGTGCAGTTTGACTATTTCAAAGCATCAAAAGACGGATATAATAAAAAAAAGATGTTTGGTATTAATGGAAGGGGAATCATTCTGTGAAACAGTGTTTTAGGTCAGCATAACCACTTTATTGATAATAAGAGGGCATTAGGGTGCCAATCTTATATCACATTGGATTTCATGGAATATTTCTTGTAAAAAGAAACCATGTTTTCCCAAATGTGATTCAGCATCAGTGAGAAAAAGCTATGGTTAAAGACAAATGTGGAGTAGGCAGCAACATTTTCCAAGCTGCAAATTCTAATCACGTCCTGGAGAACAATCCAGTAATCTTTTCTTGATTTGTTGCCATGGAAGCAACTTGCAGAGATTAGATATATGTGTACACACTTCGAAAATACTTGGGAATAATGCAAGGAGCCATCATTCTAAAAATAAGTAGACTCAAAAAATCTGAAGTCGATGGATGACAAGTGACTGTTCGCACCATTCATCGACACCACACCCCTGCTAATATTTGCTGCAACAATTTTTAAATCTCTGCTGATTTCTTCATTCGTCTCTGAGGGGGAGTGACAAGCATTACAGTGATTAGTTCAGTACCCACGTTAACTGCGTATTTAAAAAAATTTGTACCTTATCTTCTGTCAATTCTTTTCCTAGTAATTTAATCCGCTTGTCTTTTCTTGTGCAGGTGTTAATTCTGGCTTATGTGTGTGGAGAGGGTTAGGAGGAGGATGTAAGCTTCCTTGGATGCAGGCATCCGTTCATTGCTTTGTCCAAGTGGCTATTAGATTTCATGTGTGAAGCATGACCTCACCTGAAGTACACGTATGTTCATTTTCAGCAGAGATTCCTGGATAATGATCAGGAGCATGAACCCTGGAACTCTTCTCTCTAACCCAGGAATGCTGCAACAAATTGTATTGCCCACACTGCTACTGCAAGATTAACTAACTCAGCACAAACCAGGGACCAAAGCTGTAAACCTCCAGGTCTGTCAGGCACAGATACTTACTGCATAAACTCACTGAACCAATTTAAGCAAGGGGAATGAAGGTGGACAGAGAAAGAGTCTATTTTTCACTGTTAGCAAACCTCAAGCAGATAGTGGATATTAAACAAATCCCTGCACTTGATTTCCTTGATTTAAATTTATTCCGGGTGCTTTCGCAATTTCAGCGACACATCAGCAGATCAAGGATATCTCGGAGCAGTTGCAGCGCATTCTGGAGGGGGAAGGTGAGCAGCCAGCTGTCATGGTACATATAGGTACCAACGATATAGGTAAAAAATGGGATGAGGTCCTACAAGCTGCGTTTAGGGAGCGAAGAGTTAAATTAAAAAGTAGGACCTCAAAAGGTAGTAATCTCAGGATTGCTACCAGTGCCATGTGCTAGTCAGAGTAGGAATGGCAGGATAGCTGAGATGAATACGTGGCTTGAGGAGTGGTGCAGGAGGGAGGGATTCAAATTCCTGGGACATTGGAACCAGTTCTAGGGGAGGTGGGACCAGTACAAATCGGACGTTCTGCACCTGGGCAGGACAGGAACCAATGTCCTAGGGGGAGTGTTTGCTGTTGGGGAGCTGTTAAACTAATATGGCAGGGGGATGAGAACTTATGCAGGGAGAGAGAAGGAAGTAAAATGGGGGCAGAAACAAAAGATAGAAAGAAGAAAAGTAAAAGTGGAGGGCAGAGAAACCCAAGGCAAAAATCAAAAAGGGCCACATTACAGCAAAATTCTAAAGGGAAAAATGTGTTAAAAAGTCAAGCCTGAAGGCTCTGTGCCTCAATGTGAGGAGTATTCGTAATAAGGTGGACAAATTAACTGTGCAGACAGCTATTAACGAATATGATATAATTGGGATTACGGAGACATGGTTCCAGGGTGACCAAGGCTGGGAACTCAACATCCAGGGATATTCAATATTCAGGAAGCATAGACCAAAAGGAAAAGGAGGTGGGGTAGCGTTGCTGGTTAAAGAGGAAATTAACGCAATAGTAAGGAAGGACATTAGCTAGGATGATGTGGAATCGGTATGGATAGAGCTGCGGAATACCAAAGGGCAGAAAACGCTAGTGGGAGTTGTGTACAGACCATCAAACAGTAGTAGTGAGGTTGGGGACAGCATCAAACAAGAAATTAGGGAGCATGCAATAAAGGTGCAGCAGTTATCATGGGCGACTTTAATTTACATACAGATTGGGCTAACCAAATTGGTAGCAATACGGTGGAGGAGGATTTCCTGGAGTGTATTAGGGATGGTTTTCTAGACCAATATGTCGAGGAACCAAGTAGAGGGCTGGTCATCCGAGACTAGGTGATGCATAATGAGAAAGGACTAATTAGCAATCTTGTTGTGCGACGCCCCTTGGAGAAGAGTGACCATATATGATAGAATTCTTTATTAAGATGGAGAGTGACATAATTAATTCAGAGACTAGGATCCTGAAATTAAGGAAAGATAACTTTGAAGGTATGAGACGTGAATTGGCTAGAATAGACTGGCGAATGATACTTAAAGGGTTGACGGTGGATAGGCAATGACAAACATTTAAAGATCATATAGATGAACTTCAACAATTGTATATCCTGTCTGGAGTAAAAATAAAACGGGGAAGGTGGCTCAACCGTGGCTAACAAGTGAAATTAGGGATAGTGTTAAATCCAAGGAAGAGGCATATAAATTGGCCAGAAAAAGCAGCAAACCTGAGGACTGGGAGAAATTTAGAATTCAGCAGAGGGTTTAATTAGGAGGGGGGAAATAGAGTACGAGAGGACGCTTGCTGAGAACTTAAAAAACTGACTGCAAAAACTTCTAGATATGAGAAGAGAAAAAGATTAGTGAAGACAAATGTAGGTCACTTGCAGTCAGAATCAGGTGAATTTATAATGGGGAACAAAGAAATGGCAGACCAATTGAAGAAATACTTTGGATCTGTCTTCACGAAGGAAGACACAAATAACCTTCTGGAAATACTAGGAGACCTGAGGGTCTAGCGAAAAGGAGGAACTGAAGGAAATCCTTATTATTCAGGAAATTGTGTGAGGAAAATTGTTGGGATTGAAGACCAATAAATCCCTGGGGTCTGATAGTCTGCATCCCAGAGTATTAAGGAAGTGGCCCTAGAAATAGTGGATGCATTGGTGATCATTTTCCAACAGTCTATCGACTCTGGATCAGTTCCGATGGACTGGAGGATAGCTAATGTAATACCACTTTTTAAAAAAGGAGGAAGAGAGAAAACGGTAATTAGTGGGGAAAATGTTGGAATCAATTATTAAAGATGAAATAGCAATGCATTTGGAAAGTAGTGACAGGATCGGTCCAAGTCAGCATGGATTTATGAAAGGGAAATCATGCTTGACAAATCTTCTAGAATTTTTTGAGGATGCAACTAGTAGAGTGGACAAGGGAGAGCCAGTGGATGTGGTGTATTTGGACTTTCAAAAGGCTTTTGACAAGGTCCCACACAAGAGATTGGTGTGCAAAATTAAAGCACATGGTATTGGGGTAATGAATTGATGTGGATAAAGAACTGGACAGGAAGCAGAGAGTATGGATAAATGGATCCTTCTCAGAATGGCAGGCAATGACTAGTGGGGTGCTGCAGGGCTCAGTGCTGGGACCCCAGCTATTTAGAATATACATCAATGATTTAGATGAAGGAATTGAGTGTAATATCTCCAAGTTTGCAGATGACACTAAGCTGGGTGGCGGTGTGAGCTATGAGGAGGATGCTAAGAGGCTGCAGGGTGACTTGGACAGGTTAGGTGAGTGGGCAAATGCATGGCAAATGCAGTATAAAGTGGATAAATGTGAGGTTATCCACTTTGGGGGCAAAAACACGAAGGCAGAATATTATCTGAATGGCGGCAGATTAGGAAAAGGGGAGGTGCAACGAGGCCTGGGTGTCATGGTACCTCAGTCATTGAAAGTTGGCATGCAGGTTCAGCAGGCAGTGAAGAAGGCAAATGGCATGTTGGCTTTCATAGCTAGGGGATTTGAGTATCGGAGCAGGGAGATCTTAATGCAGTTGTACAGGGCCTTGGTGAGGCCTCACCTGGAATATTGTGTTCAGTTTTGGTCTCCTTATCTGAGGAAGAACGTTCTTCCTATTGAGGGAGTGCAGCAAAGGTTCACCAGACTGATTCCCGGGATGACGGGACTGACATATGAGGAAAGACTGGATCGACTAGGCCTGTATTCACTGGAGTTTAGAAGAATGAGAGGGGATCTCATAGAAACATATAAGGTTCTGACGGGACTGAACAGGTTAGATGCAGGAAAAATATTCCCGATGTTGAGGAAGTCCAGAACCAGGGGTCACAGTCTAAGGATAAGGGGTAAGCCATTTAGGACTGAGATGAGGAGAAACTTCTTCACTCAGAGAGTTGTTAACATGTGGAATTCTCTACCACAGAGAGTTGTTGATGCCAGTTCATTGGATATATTCAAGAGGGTGTTAGATATGGCCCTTACGGCTAAAGGGATCAAGAGGTATGGACAGAAGGAAAAGGGGTACTGAGGCAAATGATCAGCCATGATCTTATTGAATGGTGCCGCAGACTCAAAGGGCCGAATGGCCTAATCCTGCACCTATTTTCTATGTTTCTGTGAAACAGCCTCTGCATGCTATGCACATGAATTTTGTGAATGTCAACTTTTCTACGTTCCAATTACCCACAATAAGGTAGCACAAACTAGAGCGTGGTTTGCACATTATCGGCCCAAATTTCGGGCCGCGCCGGACGCCCGATTTTCGCGCCAGAAAGTGCGCCTAAAAAAAACTTACCTATTCTCCGGCTCCCTGCAGGTCCTCTGCTGCTGGGCGCAGCGCAGCACGAGCTGTAGGGGGCGCAGCCAGGTCCCTGCGCTGAAAACAGTGCCGGGACCTCTGCACATGCGCACTACAGTGGGCGTGCATGTGCAGTAGCTCCAGGCGCCCAAAACTGTGGGAGGGGCCCGAAGCACGCAGCCCCTAGCCCTGACCAAATGGCCTTACTGGGGCTGCGTGCTTAAGGCTCCTCCCACCCGACCCGACCCCTGCGCTCCCCCCGGTGACCTGACCTCCGCTCCCCCCACCCCCCCACGCCCCGCGACTCTCTCCACCCTCCACCCCCACCCCCGGACCTCCGCGACTCTCTCTCTCCTCACCGCACCCCCCCCCCCGGACCTCCGCGACTCTCTCTTCCCCCCACCAGACCTCCGCGATTCTCTCTCCCCCCCACCAGACCTCCGCGATTCTCTCTCCCCTCCCCCCACCCCCCCACCTCCGCGACTCTTCCCCTTCCCCCCCCGCGACTCTTCCCCCTCCCCGGACCTCCACGACTGCCCCACCCCGAGACCCGACGCCACCTACCTGTGAATCCAGCCCGAGGTCTTGTGCCCGGCCATTCAGCCTCCTTCTTTCCCACCCGCCCCCTCTCTCCTTCCCCCCACCTTCCCTCCTCTCTCCTCCCTCCCTTCTCCTTCCCTCCCTCCCTCATCTCTCCTTTCCTCCCTCTCTCCTCTCCTTCCCTCCCTCACTCCCTCCTCTCTCCTTCCCTCCCTCCCTCCTCTCTCCTTCCCTCCCTCCCTCCTCTCTCCTTCCCTCCCTCCCTCCTCTCTCCTTCCCTCCCTCCCTCCTCTCTCCTTCCCTCCCTCCCTCCTCTCTCCTCTCTCCTTCCCTCCTCTCCCTCCTTCCCTCCTCTCTCTCCCTCCCTCCTTCCTTCCTTCCCTCCCTCCCTCCCCCTCCCCCCACCCCCCTTCTCCCCCTCCCCCTTCTCCCCCCTACCCCCACCTCCTTTTCCCCTCCCCCCCACCTCCCTTCTCCCCCTCCCCCTTCTTCTCCCCCTCCCCCTCACTTCCCTTCTCCCCCTCCCCCTCACCCCACCACCCCCCCCTCCCCTCGCTGTCAGAAACACAGATACTGACAGCCAGAGAGTGAGAGACACACAGACAGACAGACAGATAGAGACACTGACAGAGACACACTGGGGGAGGCCGTCCCAGCACGCTGTTGGAGGACTCCCGGTGCTGCAGTCGGTAAGTAAAAAATGTTTTATTTATTGATTCGTGAAATTTTTTTTATTTTTTATTAATTTTTTTTGATTGATTTATTGGTTGATTTATTGATGATGGATCTTTATTTGTAAAACTGAAGAGTTTAATGTTTGTAAACTTCCCTTTAAACCCCCCCTCCCCCATTCCCTACGCCTAATTTGTAACCTACGCCTGATTTTCTAAAGTATAGACAAGGTTTTTTGATCGTACAAAAATCTTCACTTACCCCATTCTAAGTTAGTTTGGAGTAAGTTTTCACTGCCTAAACTTTGAAAACAGGCGTAAATGGCTGGACACGCCCCCTTTTGAAAAACAAATTCTGTTCCAAAGTGAATCTGTTCGAACTGACTAGAACTGGAGCAAACTAAATGCCGAGAATTCAAATTTCTAAGATACTCCATTCTAAACCAGTTGCTCCAAAAAAACAGGAGCAACTCAGGCCGAAACTTGGCCCCTATAAATCGACTGATACCACCTGCAACCATGTTTGCTTGATCTATCAACACCTATTGGTTTACCTTGCATACACAAGTTAGGCAGCATATCGGGGAAAGGAGATAAGGGAGAACTGTACACCACCACTGCCTCCAAAAAGGGGAAGAGCAAGAAAGAAAAGATGGGAGCTTCAGCTGTTCAAACATTGAATTTCTTTCCTGATTTGAATCCGAGTACAATACAATGCTGTCGAGCACAATTTCACTGACACAATTGAGTCATATCAAACACTAACGTCTCCATCACAAACTGCATTTGATTAAAAACATATAGAAACGACAGCACAGGTGGAGACCATTTGCCGTATTCAGCCTGTGCTGGTGCAAGCTTCTTGACATTTAGTTGTGGTTAAGCTATGTACCATATTAAGCAATTGAGTTATTTGTTAAAATGAAAGTACCATTAATAAAACATAACCTACCTTCTTTCAATCTTTTCTCAGTTACTGTTTTTGTAGTGTTGACAGCCTTGTACAGGAAACCACACAGAAAGCAGGACTGTGAATTATTAGAACGGATGCCAGCTTTAGACAACGCATCAATCTTTGGAAGCACTAGGAATAAAAAACAAATGAACAATGTTCAGAACTTATTCAAATAAGGAATACATTCTTATAAAAGCGTTTTAAAATATATTGGGGCCGCAATTGGCCCCCGACTGAAAGGGGGCGCACCTATCGTTTTTAAAGATTTTTCTCTGCCCCAATCCATGGAGCAGAGAGTGGAACGAAATTGGTCTCTTTAAAATAAAAATTTCTTCCAGGCGGTGTTCGGGTTGGAAGTCAGCGTGGAGAGGGGTGGACGTCGGTGGCTGTCATCAGCGCGGCATTGATGCATAGCAACATCCCTCCCCTTCAGTTAAAGGGGAGGGTCACTGTAAACTCTGCAGCCACATTAGTGGCGCCCACTGGGCCACCAAGGAGAATTTTGGCTGGGCCAGTGGCCCGGTACCCAAGAGGGGGTGCCATGCTGCCTATTGGTGGCCCAGCCGAATCCGTGGCCGCCATTGTCGGGCCGACCTTTAAGGGCTGATGCACCGCCCAGCCACAGGCAGCTTCCCACAGGGGAAAGCTGTCGGTGATACTGAGCGGCGGCCGATCCACTCCCGCAGGGCAATTTCCCACGTGGGGCGGAAAAGCGGTCACCACCGGTCGGGAAGGGATCAATGGGGTGGGAATACCAGCAGGCCTGGAACGTCCACCACCTTAAAAATAAATGAGGGCAATGTCGCGATTGTCAGCAACTCTGCACCGACCGAGCAGTGAGTGCTTTCCGCACTCTTTGAGGTGGCAACGGCTCTTAAAAATAGGGCAATTTTGGTCCCATTAAATTTTTAACCTTTATTAAATCTTCCTGATGCTATAAACCAGGGATATATTATTAGACGTCCTGTACTTGTTAATAGGATCAAAGTTGATACTTACCCACTCGTTAGTATTTGCAACTGGGTTAACGATTCCATTCAAAATATTTACCCACTTCTAAGGTTGGCCAGGTTATACGAAAAAGCTCAGGGCCAAAATTGCCCCTCTCCTTAAGGTCTGTTACCACCGCAAATCGGTGGCCACGCTGCGGAGTGGAGTGGCTGCTGGCTTTTCGTGGAATGGCCGCCGCTAGCCCAATTGCCCGTACAAGTTTCCCCGACTGTGGCTCGATTCGTCCCCCCCTACTGATCCTCTGCTGCCGATCCTTGGTAAGCTTGTCATCACTGTGTGCACTGCCAATCTACACCACCCGACAGCAACATTCCCCTCTGAAACTCTTTGGCTCACCTGGCGGTGCCAAAACCTGTTTTTTCCTGGTAAGTCCAGTGAGGCTGTGGCCTTTTGCAATGGCGATGCGGCTTCCCTTAAAGGGGAGGATGCACTGCCACTGCCGCCATGTTTTGTTTTGTCAGCTGACTGCCATGTTGGCCTGAAAATTATGCCCCCAGATCCAGCTGCTGGCACGGCTGAAACCCCCCCTGGTGGCCTAGTAGGCCGAAGTTTTAAAATTGTGAAGGCTCTCCCCTTTAAGTGAAGGGGAGAGCAGTGGTGACACGGTACTGTGATGACGTCATCGTTGCAGTCACTCCGCACAGCCCCCAACTTCCGCGCCTCAGGTGTTGCCACCACCACATATCCGCCGCCTCCATTAAGAGTGACTTCTGGATCTGAATTTTTAAAAACACAACAAAAAGCGTATTTCGCTCAAGAGGTGACCTCAACCACAACTGCGGTAAAAACCATTGAAATGGGGTGCGTGCGTCCCATTTTGGGCTGGGGGCAATTTCTACCCCCTCCTTTCCCTACGTTTCGAGATTTTACAGTTTGGGTTATCAAAGATCCCCGACTCCACAGAGAATACTTCTGCACAGGAAAACACTGGTTGGCACAGGGCCAAGCTCCTCACCAACCAATCTAGGTCCGTCCTCTCTTGCAGGTATGAGAACACCAGCTCAGGAATAGTACATACGAACATACGAACAATGACGGACAGGTAATGACCATCTGGTCCATCCAGCCTGTCCCACACAATTGTGATATCTTGTGTATCACAACATATACACTCCACCCCTCCCAAAACCATGCATTTATGATTAAGCACAACAATTAATTTGTTTTCATACTTTATAGGCTGTTTTGATAGAATGCAGGAAAGATGTAGATGTTGCTTCAAGTTACCCGGGAACATTTTGGTTTCAAAAAAACAATGATCAGTAGCTGAAGGCCCAGAGGTGCTCAGTTTCTGTTTTGTACAAGGAAATGTGGCTTTTCCCTCAGTGCAGTCAAAAAGTACAGGCAATGCATTCCTATTAACAAAAGCAATCAATTCGACAGTTGCCTTCAGAGATTTAGTTACTTGGTAGGTCTACTTATCACTCCTTCAAAGGTTATGGAAAGCTCAATGACTGCAAATTACACAAGATCCGTTGGAAGAAACAAGCTTGGCGAGTACAGAGGCCTCTTCTAGGTCTATATTTTCATAGAATCATAGAATGGTTACAGCACAGAAGGCGGCCATTTGGTCCGTTGAGCCCGTGCCGGCTCTCTGCAAGAGCACCTCAGCTAGTTCCACTCCCCCACCTTTTCCCTGTAGCCCTGACTTTTATTTTCTTTCAGGTACTTATCCAACTTCCTTTTGAAATCAGTGAGTCTGCCTCCACCACCCTTTCAGGGCAGTGCATTCCAGATCCTAACCACTCGCTGTGTAAATAAGTTTTTTCTTATGTCGCCTTTGGTTCTTTTGCCAATCACCTTAAATATGCGACCTCTGGTCCTTGACTCTTCTCCCAATGGGAACAGCTTCTCTCTATCTGCTCTGTCAGAAACCCTCATGATTTTGAACACCTCTATCAAATCTCCACTGAACCTTCTTTGCTCCAAGGAGAACAACCCCAGCTTCTCCAGTCTATTCATGTAACTGAAGTCCCTCATCCCTGGAATCATTCTTGTAAATCTTTTCTACACCCTCTCTAAGGTCTTCACATCCTTCCTAATGTGCGATGCCCAGAATTGGACGCAATACTCCAGTTGAGACCGAACCAGTGTTTTATAAAGGTTCATAACAATAGCCATGCTTTTGTACTCTATGCCTCTACTCATGAAGCCCAGGATCCCACAAGCTTTTTTAACTGCTTTCTCAACCTACCCTGCCACCTTCAGTGATTTGTGCACATATACCCCCATGTCTCTCTGTTCATGTACCCCCTTTAGGATTGTACCCTTTAGTTTATATTTCCTCTCCTCATTCTTTCAACCAAAATATATCACTTTGCACTTTTGTGTGATAAATTTAATCTACCATGTGTCTGCCCATTCCACCAGCTTGTCGATGTCTCTTGAGGTCTATCATTACATTTTCCATTTTAAAAGCTCGTATGAACATTCAAATTTGTTCTATTTAATCTATTCATAAACAATAAAATTGTTAACCAAAAATATTCATAAAATCAATTTCATGGAGAGTTCTGAAAATTATTTGGTAGCTCTCAAAGTACAGTCTGGTTACAGCCTTCAAATATAACAAAGTTTTACCTGAGAGTTTATTATGAAACAGAAACTCCATTTGTAACCGTTGACCAGCTTTCTGTGCCAACAGGTAAGGGGTAGAGTGAGTAGCTTCTCCTGTTGCACACATGACATCTGCTCCACTGAAAACAAGTGACATAGTCTCCAAGATATCTTCTTTCACGACTGCTTGACATAATGCCTATATGCGCACAAAAAGACGGAACACATTACAGTGAAGTGAAGCATGGAATGGAATGACATAATTACAGGAAAAGTTATCAAAAGTACTTGCAGATCACCTCTACACAACAAAATACAACATCATCTTTCAACCAGAGCTCGAAGCACAAGCTCAATGCACAGCATTCATAACGCCAGTTTTATCCAGCACAACAGATATACTCAGATGGAGAGGAAATGTATACTTCTGCTGACTGAGAAGAAATGCATGTTTCAAAAATAAAGTAGGTACACTCAGCGTACAGTGAGATGAGGTAGCCAATGCAATGGAATACCTACAATTTTAAGATTTCAGGTCAGAAGCCAATTCCCGTTCACATAAGTGCTCCACACAGGCAGCCATCCAGCTTTTGTTATAACTACAGTCATCCAGCAGAAGCAGAAAATGCTTCAAACACAGCAGGTCAATCAGTGGCCACGGAGAGAGCAGATAAGTTACTGTTTCGGATGCAGACCCTTCTTCAAAATAAAAAAAAGAACTGGACAGACATATTGAAACATTGGCCCAACCAGTCCCAACCATCACTGTCACCCTTCTTCACCTGGCTGAACTTCTTCTCATTTTGAGCAACTTCTCCTTGAACTTAATTCAATTCCTCCAGATTATAGGTGTCAATATAGAAACATAGAAAATAGGTGCAGGAGTAGGCCATTCGGCCCTTCCAGCCTGCACCACCATTCAAGATCATGGCTGATCATTCACCTAAGTACCTCTTTCCTGCTTTCTCTCCATACCCCTTGATCCTTTTAGCCATAAGGGCCATATCTAATGCCCACTTGAATATATCCAACGAACTGGCATCAATAACTCTGCGGTAGAGAATTCCACAGGCCAACACCTCTCTGAGTGAAGACGTTTCTGCTCATCTCAGTTCTAAATGGCTTACCCCTTATCCTTCAACTGTGACCCCTGGTTCTGGACTTCCCCATCAGGAACATTCTTCCTGCATCTAACCTGTCCAGTCCCGACAGAATTTTATATGTTCCTATGAGATTCCCTCTCATCCTTCCAAATTCCAGTGAATACAAGCCCAGTCGATCCATTCTCTCCTCATAGGTCTGTCCTGCCATCCTGGGAATCAGTCTGGGGAACCTTCGCTGCAGTCCCTCAATAGCAAGAATGTTCTTCCTCAAGTTAGGAGACCAAAACTGAACACAATACTCCAGCTGAGGCCTCACCAAGGTCCTGTACAACTGCAGTAAGACCTCCTTGCTCCTATACTCAAATCCCCTGGCTAAGAAGGCCAACATGCCATTTGCCTTCTTCACCGCCTGCTGTACCTGCATGCCAACTTTCAATGACTGATGTACCATGACACCCAGGTCTCGTTGCACCTCTCCTTTTCCTAATCTGCCGCCATTCAGATAATATTCTGCCTTCGTGTTTTGGCCCCAAAGTGGATAACCTCACATTTATCCACATTATACTGCATCTGCCATGCATTTGCCCACTCACCTAACCTGTCTAATCACCCTGCAGCCTCTAAGCATCCTCCTCACAGCTCACACTGCCACCCAGTTTAGTGTCATCTGCAAACTTGGAGATATTAGACTCAATTCCTTCATCTAAATCATTGATCTATATTGTAAATAGCTGGTGTCCCAGCACTGAGCCCTGCAGCACCCCACTAGTCATTGCCTGCCATTCTGAGAAGGATCCGTTTATCCCGACACTCTGCTTCCTGTCTGCCAACCAGTTCTCTATCCACGTCAATACATTACCCCCAATACCATGTGCTTTAATTTTGCACACCAATCTCTTGTGTGGGACCTTGTCAAAAGCCTTTTGGAAGTCCAAATACACCACATCCACTGGTTCTCCCTTGTCCACTCTACTAGTTACATCCTCAAAAAATTCTAGATTTGTCAAGCATGATTTCCCTTTCATAAATCCATGCTGACTTGGACCGATCCTGTCACTGCTTTCCTGTTTTTTTGTAGGGTACGTTAAACACACTGTTCCAATGCTACTCAGGCGATCAGCCAGATTTTTTTCCCAGCTACACTTCTGACTGTGGGAGTTTCTTGCACTCACTCTGATCTTGTATTAATTTGCCTGCCTGCTTATTTCCCAGCTTTGAAGAAGGACCCATTCCTGAAAAATTAACTTCTGTCCTCTATTCACAGACACTGACTGACAAACTGTGTACTTCCAGCATAATATTTTTGTTTCAGATTTCCGGCATCGGCAGTATTTTGCTTTTTAATCGTCTCGTAGAGGGTTCAACAATGAGATCTTAAAGCATATTCATTGTAACAAGAAAAAACTTACTCTATCTGGATGGGTATAAAAAGCTGAACCATTTTTCACCTTTCTTCCATAATTATTTTTGTTTTAAATGTACAATAATAAAACAACCCGATTTGGTTCCCAGAGCTGCTCTGAGACACATCTCTTTGTATCAGTTGTTGAGGGAAGCTGATCAGTGTGACATAGCAAACTTACTTTTTGGGATAATACCCAAACTGAATCCATCCAATAGCAAGCAATGATTATGAAAGGAAGGTAACTTGCTTCTGAACTGAAACCTCTAAGTTGCACGCATACCAAATGGCTTGATTTCATCATCTTGGTTTTGGCACAAAATATCTGGTGCAACTTGGGTTATGTGGCTTCTGCTCACTAATTGAGACAGAATGTGTCATGCTACATTTACCATGTTGCAGACCCTTGCCAACTGTCAATCCTTATCGAAGCATTCTCATGTATAATAGTTTTAGGGCTAGTGGAAAACCAAAAAGCTCTTGAAAAGTAGAAGCCAAGATTAGCTCCTAGAAGTTTTGTAGCGTTGAATGAGAATGACTTTGAAAATATCGCCTCCAGACTTTAAACGTAATGAGAAACAGAGAAAATGAATTTATACAGAGGATAAAAACCTGACAATTCACTTACAGGTACAAGTGTAGGGCTAACACACATCTTGCTGTGTAAGAAAGAGACCGTCATATTTGAGAAAATACCAGCTTATGCTGATGAAAGAGCCAGTGTTAGTTTGTCTTGCAACAAATCAGGTGTATAAATAGGTACATAGAAAACTTGTAATTTTGCTGATCATTTTTACACAAAACAACATTTTAAAAAAATTCAATGTATTTACCGAAGAAGTAAACACCTAGGGCTAGAATTTCGGCGAAAACGGTAGTTTTACACTAAAATTACTGCTTTCGCTGTGCTACCGTTTTTAGGCCCGCTTTTCGGCCTTTCGGTAAAAATCAATGTTGCACGAGGATTCACGCCGCAAACCGTGAATTTCCGCAACTTTAATCTGGGACCAATAGCGCTGTGAGGCGGGGGAGTGGGAAATCAAAAAACAAAAAATTGCAACAAAAAAACATTCAGAAAACATTCAGAAAACCCTGACCGACTAAATCGCTGAAAAATAATTTAATAAAAACTTTAACTTACCTTTTTTGCAGGTACTTACCGCTGCTGGCAGGGTTGCAACACAGGTTTGACCCTGTCGGTATTCTGGGTGCAGAATACGGGTCCCGAGAGAGCCAAAAATCGATTGCAAACACTATTTGCGGAGTTCCACGTCGGCGCTCCTCTCCCCGGCGGTACGTGGAAGCGGCGTCACAAAAATGTAGCCCAAAGATCTGACCGGCCGGGTTTTCGTCGCCAAGGGTCAAATCGCGGCCAAAACCCGGTCACAAAGTCGGTAAAATTCTAGCCCATAATTATCAAGAGACCATCTCACTAAACATCAGGTAATGCAGAACTGGTTTTGAGAAGAATTTGCATTACCTTATTTAGGTCTTCCTGGTTTAGAAAAGATGACAGGGTTTTTCGAAATTTTCCTTCTTTGTATTTTTGAATGATGAATTCAAGTCGATAGTTTGGTGGAGCATCCATGTCCAGTTCCTCACCTGCTTGGAGATTGGCTGCCCAAAAAATGTTGGCTGTTTTATTTCCCACCACAATGAAAAGCTGCAATTCAACCAAGAGACACAGCAATTAAATGTTGGCACAAACATTTTTATTTCCTTTTAATTTCAACTTTTAACTTTGCATTTATAAAACATTTTAGCTGTAAAATATTGTAGAGCTGGTGTTTGTAAGTTGACCTGCTCTAATTTGCAAGTAATATAGTTGCTGGAACTTTGAACTTTGGCAGGGGGCGTAAAATGATCGATATCAGGTTTGTCGCCCGTTATACATGCTCGCCCGATTTTCTTCTGGTTTGACTTTAATGCGGGATGTGCAATGGGCAGCCAATCTGATATCGTCCATTTTATGTATATGCCAAAGTTGAAAGTTCCGCCCAGTAATTTCAAAAATGTCAGCTGTTTTTTGAAAAACTTTAAAAAGACAGGTCAACAATAGAACTCTTAAAGCTGCCATGTACTAAATGAGAAAGATTTAAGTTTTGATACAACTGCTTAACTTTTTGATTCTATGTTTGCAACCATTCCTCTGATTTTTTTGCCACTTAACTTTCCTCTCCCTAGACTGGTGATCAGATCTAAAAGCCAATTTCACAACTGCATATTGCTGCTGGGGCCTTGTCTGCAGGAGCACATGTGGGAAAATCTTTCATATTCTTCTCATGATTTTCAGTCCATTCGGAAACTGTGAAGAGCATGTCTGTAACTTCCTGATCTGCACTTCCAGATGGGAGTGCAGGTCAATACAATTGGTCCTATGGCTGCAGAACCATGGGCAGCAGCATCTTCCTCAAAAGGCCATTTTCCTTGTGCACTAGGGCAGTGTGAACAAGAGATTTGTGGAAATTGGAATCAAGCCTTCTTCTAGACCAAAGATCTACATAAGAATAACTCTAGCTGAGTCACAGAATATCAGGATCAGGAATCCTGGATAAATTTCCCATTCAGGGAACGCAGAAGTCAGCTCTAATGTTCCAACAACTGAGATTGGTGCTCAAATCTGTGCTCATTTTTCCTGAAACTCCATGTTTAAATTCATCCAAGCAGGTATCCGTCCCTACCACAGAACCGAAACGACTCTTATAAAAGTCATAAATGACATCCTTTGTGACTGTGGCCGTGTCTAACTATCCCTCTCCTCATCCTTCTCGGTCTGTCTGCAGCCTTTGACACGGTTGACCACACCATCCTCGTCCAACACCTCTCCTCCGATGTCCAGTTGCGTGGGTCTGCACTTGCCTGGTTCCATTTTTAACTATCCAATCGTAGCCAGAGAATCAGCTGCAATGGCTTCTCAGTGTCAAATTTTGTTTGATAATGCTCCTGTGAAGCACCTGGGGACGTTTTTCTACATTAAAGATGCAAGTTGTTGTTATGCAACACGGACCAGGCAACAATCCTTGGACTATCCCGTGAGAGACAATTTAGCACACTTCACACATACCTACAAAGCCATCATGCAAGTGCACTTGTCAAAAACTTGTTAAGAACCAATGTTCACTCTAATGTTTTTTCATGCATGCTCTCTTTAAATAAGTGTGGTATCTACCAGCGGTAGCAGTTTATGAGCATCCTGCATGGGCCCTCCAGATTGATGCAAGGCCGCATGCCCATGCACTTTAGGGGGAACATTGGTAACAACATAAGAAATAGATGCAGGTACGGCACTGAACTGCGCATGCGCAATTTAAAACATTTTTTCAGAGAAGATTTTGACCCGTGACTTCGGAGGGCAGAGGTCACCCTTGCATGCACAATGAGTTGAAGTCGAGGGAGAGAGAGAGAGAGTGAGAAGGAGCAGCAAGCTAGTTGAGGTTCAGTTGATTTAATAACATAAGAACATAAGAAATAGGAGCAGGAGTAGGCCATTTGACCCCCTCGAGCCTGCTCCACCATTTAATAAGGTCATGGCTGATCTGATCATTGACTCAGCTCCACTTCCCTGCCCGCTCCCCATAACCCTTTACTCCCTTATCGCTCAAAAATCTGTCTACCTCTGCCTTAAATATATTCAATGACCCAGGTCTCACTGTACTGCAGCACTTTGCAATTTTTCTCCGTTTAAATTATAATTTGCTTTTCTATTATTGCTGCCAAAGTGGATAACCTCACATTTTCCCACATTATACTCCATCTGCCAAATTTATGCACACACACTTAGCCTGTCTATATCCCTTAGCAGATTTTTTTGTGTCCACCTCACAATTTGCTTTCCTACCCATCTTTGTATCATCAGCAAACTTGGCTACATTACACTCGGTCCCTTCATCCAAATCATTAATATAGATTGTAAAAGGTGAGGCCCCAGAACCGATCCCTGCGGCACCTCATGCGTTAAAGTTTGCCAACCTGAAAATGACTCATTTATCCTGACTCTCTGTTTTCTGTTAGTTAGCCAATCCTCTATCCGTGCTAATATATTACCCCCAACCATGTGAACTTTTATCTTGTGCAGTAACATTTTATATAGCACCTTGGTCGAATGCCTATACTCCTTGGAGTTTAGGGGATTTAGAGGTGATCTTATTGAAATGTATAAGATTCTGAGGGGGCTTGACAGGGTAGATGCAGAGAGGATGTTTCCCCTCGTGGGGGATCTAGAACTAGGGGGCATAGTTTCAAAATGTGGCACCTTATCGAATGCCTTCTGGAAATCCAAATACACCTTGCAGAGTTAAAAAATATTCATAGCAAATAATAAGTTTACACTATCACCAATAATAAGACATATTTTACAAATCAAAAATCATGACAATATAAATATAATGAAAATGCTCAAAAAAAAGTCGAAGCGCAGGACCATCGAGAAGGACGGGAGGTTGAGGGCGCCCGCCTTCGACGAGGTGGAGTTACCTGCCCTGCTGGAGACTATTACGGAGACATACTCCGAGCTAACGAAGGGAGGTCATGGAAAGCCCTCCTCCCCCTCCCACCACAAAGGAGTACAATAGGATATGGAATGAGATCAGGGAGGCTGCGCGCTCCACAAATACCATTGTATGCACCGGGGAAAGGTGCCCTCAGAGGGTAGCAAAAATAAGTAATGAATTTATTTATGCACCGGCCCATGTGTCATGTACAATGTAAATGTAGGTTCCATGTCACACGGATGATGTTATTTATCTTAAGGTTATGGCGATGTATTTGTCCATTCAGGCAATGACAAGAGGATCAACGCTGTGTGTGTGTGTGTGTGTGTGTGTGTGTGTGTGTGTGTGAACCTGCGTGTCTGCGATGTTAAATGGATTGAAGATTTTTACTTTCATTTACCTCACTTTCTGCAGAAGACATCTGCAATAGCAGATCAGCGGCGTAAGGCGGGGAGGACCCACAACACAAGAATCATTGACGGAAATAGAGAACCGTGCCATATCCCTGGTTGGAGATAGCAACCATGCCGCCACCGGCATTGGAGCTGACCCACTCACACAGGATAGTAAGTTGAATACAATCCCCGGTCTGTGTTGCGGTCCTGTCATGTCATGTAATGTAACTGTAACTGTAATGTTGGCCTCATGTAATGTAAGTTTATCGCACTGTAATGTTGGCCTCATGTGATGTACTGCAATGTTGGGGGCATGTAACGCAATGCATATATGTATTGTCTGTCTGTCTGTGAAGGTAATAGAAACATAGAAAATAGGTGCAGGAGCAGGCCATTCGGCCCTTCGAGCCTGCACCGCCATTCAATAAGATCATGGCTGATCATGCAACTTCAGTACCCCATTCCTGCTTTCTCTCCATACCACTTGATCTCTTTAGCCGTAAGGATCACATCCAACTCCTTTTTGAATATATATACCGAACTGGCCTCAACAACTTTCTGTGGTAGGGAATTCCACAGGTTCACAACTCCCTGAGTGAAGAAGTTTCTCCTCATCTCAGTCCTAAATGGCTTACCCCTTATCCTGAGGCTGTGACCCCTGGTTCTGGACTTCCCCAACATCGGGAACATTCTTCCTGCATCTAACCTGTCCAATCCCATCAGAATTTTATATGTTTCTATGACATCCCCTTTCATTCTTCTAAATTCCAGTGAATATAATAAGCCTAGTCGATCCTCCCCCCGTTCATTTTCCTCCTCTCTCTCCTGCACTCTCTCCTCAGGTGGTCCCGCAGTCCCCTGTGGCAATTTCTATCCCCGCATGATTGCTAAATTATGCAACAGGCAGCACACTACTGAACTGGGCATCCTGCTCAGGGTGGTATTGCAGCCTGCCTCCCGAGTGGTCCAAGCATTGAAAGTGCTGCTTCAGCACTCCGAGTGTCTTTTCGATAACATTACGTGAGGCTATATGGCTCTTATTGTATCGTTGCTCGGGTTGTGTGTGAGGGTTCCACAGGAGAGTTAAGAGCCAGGTGGCAAGGCCGTACCCTTTGTCCCCCACATCCAGCATTTACCTTGTGGCTCAGACTTGAACAGGGCAGACACAGTGCTCTCATGCAAGATGTGCGCATTGTGGATTCTCCCTGGAAAGTTGGCATTCACTGCCATTGTGCACTGTGTATGGTCGCAGACGAGCTGCATATTGAGGGAGTGGAATCCCTTACGGTTTCGGTACACTTCCGCCTCCTGTAATGGTGCTCGCAGGGTAATATGGGTACAGTCAACAGTGCCCTGCACCTTGGGAAAGCCGACAATGCGTGCAAATCCCAAAGCCCTGTCACTCTGTGCCTCCCTGGTCATTGGGAAGTTTATAAATTCGATCCGGCGTGCATACAGTGCTTCGGTTACCTGTCAAATGCAGCAATGAGTAGCGTACTGAGAAATACAGCATGTGTCCCCAGCTGATGCCTGAATAGAGCCGCATGCATAAAAGGAAAGTGCCGCAGTCACCTTCATCTCCACAGAGAGTGCAGTAATGTTGGTCATACTGCGTCACAAGTCTGCCTTAATGAGCTGGCAAATCTCAGTGATCACCTCTTTTCGGAAGCGCATCCTTCGAACGCACTGTCGATCGGTCAGGTCCAAGTATGAGCGCTTCTCCCTGAAAATCCTTTGGGAGTAAGGCCTCCTCCTCCTCCATTACACTGATAACTCTGCTCAATAAACCTTCTCCCATCAGATAGTCAGCAATACAGGCTGAGATAGTACAGCCCCATTTTTTTTAAATCTCCAGAAGATTTTTCAATGAAAAAAAAACTAACATTCCTTTGATCTTAATAATTTACTCAGTACCAATAAAAATACCTTTTCCACTGTAAAGTCACTGTTCACCTCAGAAATACAGAGGTGCTGCTTTAGCTGACTGTTCCCGATTTCAAAATTGCGGCTCCGAGCACTGCAGCCCATTCCCGCCACTTAACATTGCGTAAAACCACCTTTTCCAGGACAGGATGCAGCTCTGGCGGTATGTCGGTTGTATGCCATGAAAATCGGACTTTTTGAGCAGTGTGCGGGTGGTTCAGCATGGTGTGCATACCGCTCGGCGGTATGTCAGTGATGAATATTCCGCCGAGCAGTCTGTCGGCGGAATGTAGGTGTTTTTTCACCAAAATTTCATTTTTGGGAGGTAAATGGGTAGTATGTCGATAAATTTCAGGCCCCATGGCTGATCTTCTACCTCAACTCTACCTTTCCACATTATCCCCATATACCTTGATTCCCTTAATAGATGAAAATCTATCAATCTCTGTCTTGAACATACTCAATGACTGAGCATCCACAGCCATCTGACTTAGAGAATTCCAAAGTGTCACAACCCTTTGAGTGAAGAAATTTATCCTCATCTCAGTCCCAATTCGCTGACCCTTTATTCTGAAACTGTGACCCCTAGTTCTACACTCCCCAGCCAGCCTCACAGCATCTACCCTGTCAAGCCCAGAAAGAATTTTGTATGTTTCAATTAGCTCACCTCTCATTCTTCTAAACTCTCCGCAATGTAAGCCTAGTCTCTCAATCTCTCCTCATATGACAATCCGGCCATTCCAGGAATCAGTCTGTTGAATCTTTGTTACACGCCCTCTAAGGCAAGTATCTCCTTCCTTAGGTAAGGAGACCAAACCTGGTGTTATATATGTAAACCTGTAAATACCTTGTGTAGCCACCAGGGGGCTCATCCCCTGGAGTCCCAAGGGATCCCATAATCCCTTGGGAGCACTGGTATTTAAGGAGGCCTCACAGGCTGAAAAGGCACTCTGGAGACCTGCAATAAAAGACTACGGTCACACTTTACTTTGAGCTCACAGTATCTCATCAGACTCTTTATTCATACATAACAACTGGTGACGAGATACAGATGACGAACTCAACGATGCAGAGAACAGTGGGTATCCTGGAGAAATCTTCGGAGGGAGATGATTGGGAAACCTTCGTTGAGCGACTCGACCAATACTTCGTGACCAACGAGCTGGAAGGAGAAACGAACGCTGCCAAACGAAGGGCGATTCTCCTCACTATCTGTAGGGCACCAATGTATGGCCTCATGAAAAATGTTCTGGTTCCAGTGAAACCCACAGAGAAATTGTACGATGATTTGTGCACACTGGTCCGGGAGTATCTGAACCCAAAGGAAACCGTTCTGATGGCGAGATACCGGTTCTATATGTATAAAAGGTCTGAAAGCCAGGAGTGGCGAGTTATGTCGCCGAGCTAAGATGCCTTGCAGGACATTGCGAATTTGAAGGACATTTAGAGCACATGCTCAGGGACTTCTTCGTACTTGGCATTGGCCATGAAGTGATACTTCGCAAACTTTTGACTGTAGAGACCCCAAACTTGAGTAAAGCCATAGCGATAGCCCAGGCATTCATTGCCACCAGTGATAATACTAAGAAAATCTCTCAGCACACGAGTGCTGCAACAAGTACTGTGAACAAAGTGATGTTGCTTTCAAATCGCAATGTACAGGGCAGGCCCCACATGACATCAGCTGCACGTCCGCAGATGTCTCAGAGTCCACCATCAAGGGTGAGGAATGCAAGGCCATTAACACCTTGTTGGCGCCGCGGGGGTGATCATCATTTCCATTCATGCCGCTTCAAAGGGTACGTTTGCAAAGGCTGTGGAACAATCGGAAACCTCCAACGTATGTGCAGGCGAGCTGCAAACCCTGCTAATCCTGCAAACCACCATGTTGCAGAGGAGGACAGATCCACGGCAGATCACGACGAACCAGAGCCTCAGACCGAGGAGGTAGAGGTATATGAGGTGCACACATTTATCACAAAGTGTCCCCTGATAATGCTGAAGGTTGAATTAAATGGACTCCCGGTGTCAATGGAGTAGGACACGGGTGCGAGCCAGTCCATTATGAGCAAAAAGACTTTCGATAAATTGTGGTGCAGCAAGGCCTCAAGGCCAGTCCTGACTCCCATTCGCACTAAACTGAGAACTTACACAAAAGGAACTGATTCCCGTAATCAGCAGTGCTACTGTAAAAGTCTTCTACGATGGAGCGGTGCACAACATAAGAACATAAGAATTAGGAACAGGAGTAGGCCATCTAGCCCCTCTAGCCTGCTCCGCCATTCAACAAGATCATAGCTGATCTGGCCGTGGACTCAGCTCCACTTACCCGCCCGCTCCCTGTAACCCTTAATTCCCTTATTGGTTAAAAATCTATCCATCTGTGACTTGAATACATTCAATGAGCTCGCCTCAACTGCTTCCTTGGGCAGAGAATTCCACAGATTCACAACGCTCTGGGAGGAGAAATTCCTTCTCAACTCGGTTTTAAATTGGCTCCCCCGTATTTTGAGGCTGTGCCCCCTAGTTCTAGTCTCCCCGACCAGTGGAAACAACCTCTCCGCCTCTATCTTGTCTATCCCTTTCATTATTTTAAATGTTTCTATAAGATCACCCCTCATCCTTCTGAACTCCAACGAGTAAAGACCCAGTCTACTCAATCTATCATCATAAGGTAACCCCCTCATCTCCGGAATCAGCCTAGTGAATCGTCTCTGTACCCCCTCCAAAGCCAGTATATCCTTCCTTAAGTAAGGTGACCAAAACTCCAGGTGCGGCCTTACCAATACCCTATACAGTTGCAGCAGGACCTCCCTGCTTTTGTACTCCATCCCTCTCACAAGCTACCACTTTGTGTGGTACCAGGCGATGGTCCCACGCTGCTCGGCAGGAGCTGGCTGGGAAAGATACGCTGGAACTGGGACGACGTCCGAGCACTCTCGTCCGTTGATGACACTTTGTGTGCCTAGATCTTAAACAAGTTTCCCTCGCTGTACGAACCAGATATCGGGAAGTTCCAAGGAGCAAAAGTGCAGATCCATGTGATTCCGGGGGTTTGACCCATCCGTCACAAGGCGAGAGCAGTACTGTACATGATGAGAGGGTGGAGATCGAGCAGGACCGGCTGCAACGAGAGGGCATCATTTCGCCGATCGAATTCAACGAGTGGGCCAGTCCGATTGTCCCAGTCCTCAAGGGTGACGGCACTGTCAGAATCTGTGGTGATTACAAAGTAACTATCAATCTTTTCTCCCTGCAGGATCAATACCCACTACCAAAGGCAGACGACACTTTTGCGACGCTGGCGGGAGGAAAAACGCTCACGAAGCTGGACTTGAGCTCGGCCTACATGACGCAGGGGCTGGAGGAATTATCGAAGGGCCTCACATGCATCAACATGCACAAAGGTCTCTTCATTTACAACAGATGCCCGTTCGGGATTTGATCAGCCGCGACGATATTCCAGAGAAACATGGAAAGCTTATTGAAGTCGGTCTTCCAGGACGACATCTTGGTTACAGGTCAGGACACAGTCGAGCATCTGCAGAACCTGGAGGAGGTTCTTAGTCGACTCAACCGTGTGGGGCTCAGGTTAAAATGCTCGAAGTGCGTTTTCCTGGCGCCTGGAGTGGAGTTCCTGGGGAGAAGAATTGCGGCAGAGAGCAGCAGGCCCACTGCTTCGAAGACGGAGGCAATCGAGAACGCACCGAGGCCACAGAACGTGACAGAGCTGCGGTTGTTTCTAGGACTCCTGAACTACTTTGGTAACTTCTTACCGGGTCTCAGCACACTGTTAGAACCACTGCACGCCTTACTGCGTAAAGGAGATGAATGGGTAGGGTTAAAAGCCAAGAAAATGCCTTTGTAAAAGCTAGAAAATTGTTGTGCTCAAACAAATTGCTTGTGTTATATGATCCATGTAAGGGTTTGGTACTAGCATGTGATGCATTGTCGTATGGGGTCGGGTTGTATTGCAACAAGCTAATGAATCTGGAAAATTGCAACCAGTTGTTTATGCATCCAGAAGTCTGTCTAAGGCTGAGAGAGCCTACAGCATGATTGAAAAAGAACCATAAGGGTGTGTTTATGGGGGTAAAGAAAAAGCATCAATATTTGTTTGGGTTCAAATTTGAATTGAAAACTGACCATAAGCCACTGATATCCCTTTATTCCGAAAGTAAGGGGATAAATACGAATGCATCACCCCGCATCCAGAGATGGGCGCTCACGTTGTCCGCATACAACTAAGCCATCCGCCGCAGGCAAGACACAGAATACTGTGCCGATGCTTTCAGTAGGCTGCCATTACCCACCAATGGGGTGGAAATGGCACAGCCCGCAGATTTAGTCCGGTAATGGAAGCATTCGAGAGTGAGCAATCACCAGTCACAGCCCGACAGATTAGAACCTGGACGAGCCAGGACCCCTTACTGTCCCGAGTAAAAAATTGTGTGCTTCACGGGAGTTGGTCCAGTGTCCCATTGGAAATGCAGGAAGAGATAAAACCATACCAGCGGCGTAAAGATAAAATGTCTATACAGCCAGACTGCCTTCTGTGGGATAATCGGGTAGTGGTCCCCAAGAAAGGCAGGGACACTTTCATCAGTGATCTCCACAGCACTCACCCAGGCATGGTAATGATGAAAGTGACAGGCAGATCCCACGTGCGGTGGCCTGGTATCGATGCGGACTTAAGTGTTCCGCGTGCACAAATGTAACACATGCTCGCAGTTAAGCAATGCACCCAGCGAGGCGCCACTAAATTTATGGTCTTGGCCCTCCAAACCGTAGTCTAGGGTCCATGTCAACTATGCAGGCCCATTTTTGGGTAAAATGTTCCTAGTGGTTGTAGATGCGTACTCCAAATGGATTGAATGTGAGATAATGTCGGCAAGCACGTCTGCTGCCACTACTGAAAGCCTGCAGGCCATGTTTGCCACGCACGGCCTGCCTGATGTCCTTGTGAGCAACAATGGGCCATGTTTCACCAGTGCCGAGTTCAAAGAATTCATGACCCGTAATGGGATCAAACATGTTATATCTGCCCTGTTCAAACCAGCATCAGGCAGAGAGAGCAGTCCAAACCATCAGGCAGAGCTTGAAGAGGGTAACTGAAAGCTCACTGCAGACTCGCCTATCCCAAGTTCTGCTTAGCTACCACATGAGACCCCACTCGCTCACTGGAATTCCACCTGTTGAACTGCTCATGAAAAGGGCACTTAAGGCAAGGCTCTCGTTAGTTCACCCTGATCCACATGAACAGGTAGAGAGCAGGCGGCTTCAACAAAGTACATATCATGATAGCGCAAATATGTCACGCGAAATTGAAATCTATGATCCTGTATTTGTGTTGAACTATGGACAAGTTCCCAAGTGGCTTCCCGGCACTGTTGTGGCCAAAGAGGGGAGTAGGGTGTTTCGGGTCAAACTTTTAAATGGACTCATTCACCAGAAATACTTGGACCAAATCAAACTCAGATTCAAGGACTATCCTGAGCAACCCACTTTGGACCCTACCTTCTTTGATCCCCCAACATACATACCAGTGGCAAACGGCACTGCGGTTGACTATGAAGCAGAACCCATCACCTGCAGCAGCCCAGCAGGACTCACACCAGGCAGCCCAGCAAGGCCAGCTGCACAGCAGCTCATTGAGGGCCCAGCAAATAATTCACCAAAACCAGCATTTGCATCGAGACGATCAACCAGGGAATGAAAGTACCCAGATCGACTCACCTTGTAAATAGTTACACTGTTGACTTTGGTTGGGGGGGGGCGGGGTGGTGGGAGTGTTGTTATATATGTAAACTTGTATTTACTCTGTACAGCTACCAGTGGGGTCATCCCCTGGAGTCCCAAGGGATTCCATAATCCCTTGGGAGCACAGGTATTTAAGGAGGCCGCACAGGTTGGAGAGGCACTCTGGAGACCTGCAATAAAAGACTAAGGTCACACTTTACTTTGAGCTATAAGTGTTCAGTCTGACTCTTTCTTGATACATAACAGTCACATTTTACTTTGAGCTCACAGTATCTAGTCAGATTCTTTATTCATACATCACACGTGATACTCCAGGTGTAGTCACTCCAAAGCCCTAAATAATTACAGTAAGACTTCTTGGGACTGAAATTGCCCACGAGTCGCACCTACCGCTCTTGAAGTGTAATGGCCACCCCAATGCATGTGACGGCTAAATCGGAGAAATTCAGTGCTTCATGCTATATTTTAGGGGCAAACACTGGGCCACTAGGGAGGGTTTTGGCCAAGAGGGGTTGCCAGGCCACCTGTTGGCGGTCCTGCCAAACTCATGGCCATAATTGTCGGCCCGACAAAAAAAACATGGAGTCACCGACAGCGCTACCTCCCCTTTAAGGGCGGCCACGCCGCCAAGGCACAGAAAGGCCACGGACAAAAAACTGTTGATGGCACCGACCTGGCAGCAGCGCCGCTCCCGCACGGCAATTTTTAAAAGAGGCAATTTCCTGCGGGGAAATTTCAGGAAGGGGGTCGCCGCCAATCGGTAAGGGGTCAGCGCATGCACGTCACGGCAGGAGAATGTTAGGAAATGCTCCGCCCATCGCTCCAAAACCGAGGAAGAACAATTAAAAAAATGGCGGCCCCTCCGCGGAGACTCGGCGGCCAGACCGCACCGACCTGTGGCCGGCACTTTCAGGCGACCAGAGGCCTATAGAAAGGGACAATTCTGGCCCTTTGCTCATACTCCAATCCTTTTGTAATAAAGGCTAACATACCATTTGCTTTCCTAACTGCATGCTGTACCTTGGTTCCACACTATTTCTGGAAAGAAGGAGCAAACATTGCCCCTTTTTAAAAAAGAAAACGGGTCGGTAATGACTTCCCGTCTCGCCGATGCAGAGTAAAGACCTTTTTTGAAATTGCCCTACCTGGGTTTTCCAGCGGTAATAGCTACCGCTCCGATAATGCTGCCGCCCCGTCGGGCACACACGGACCCCCACCGACCCACCGACCGCATGGGAAATTGCCCTGCGGGAACGGCTCCGCCACTGGTCGGTGCCAATGACTGCTTTCCACTGCGGGAAGCTGTGTGTGTCTGGACGGTGCGTCCATCCTTAAAAGGGAGGACACACTGCCACAGACGCCATGTTATTTTATTTGTCGGCCGAAAGCCAGGTCGCTAGCCCGGCCGAAACCCTCCCTAGTGGCCCAGTGTACCTAACATAAAAATATGCAGAGTTCACAGCGGCCCTCCTCTTTAACTGAAGGGGAAGGACGTTGTGACGCATCAGCGCGATGTCCGCATTGCCCTGACGTCAGCGTGGTGCTGGTGACTGGGCATGGTGGCCGATCCAAGCGAAGGCCATTTCTGCCCCGCACCCGCAACACCACCCCGCTCGGAAAAAAATTTCCAAGTGCAGAATTTCGCCAGACTCTCCGTCCCGTGGATTGAGGCCGAGAAAAATTTTAAAGGTCGGTAAGTGCATTCCGTTTGGGGCGGAGCTCCATTTCGGTCCCTTAAGATAGATACAAAATAATTATTTAATATCCCCGTCATTTTCTTGTTCCCCATTATAATTTCTCCTGTTTCTGCCTCCAAGGAATCCACATTTACTTTTGCTAATCTCTTCCTTTTTACATACCTAGAGAAACTTTTACAATCTGTTTTTATGTCTCTTGCTAGTTTACGCTCATATTCTATTTTCTCTCTATCAATTTCTTAGTCCTCCTTTGCTGAATTCTAAAATCATCCCAATCCTCATGCTTACTATTCTTTTTGGCAACATTATAAACTTCTTCCTTTAATTTAATACATCTTTAACTTCTCTGGTTAGCTACAGTTGGACAATGTTTCCCATGGGATTTTTATTCCTTAAGGGAATGTATATTTGTTGTGAATTATGAATTATTTCTATAAATGTTAGCCATTGCCTATCTACGGTCATATCTTTTAATCTAGTTTCTCAATCTACCTTAGTCAACTTGCCTCTCATATCTATGTAGATTGTTTTAAGACTCTGGTTTCATCTAAACTAAATCACACTCAAACTGAACGTTAAATCTCATCATATTATGAACACTGCTCCCCAGAGACTCCTTTATTGCAAAGGTTATTAACTAACCCTGTCTCATTGCACAATACTAGATCTAAAATAATCTGTTCCCAAGTTAGTTCCTTGACATACTGATCTAGAATATAATCTTGAATGCATTCCATGAACTCATCCTCTGCACTATTACCGCAAATTTGGTTTGCCCAGTCTATATGAAGATTAAAATCCTCATGATTACCGTATTATCCTTGTTACATACACCTCTAATTTGCTGATTTATAGTGTGCCTAACACTACAACTTCTGTTAGCGGTCCTATAAACGACTCCCAACAGTGTTTTCTGCCCCTTTTTGTTTCTTAGCTCCACCGAAAGTGATTCTATGTCTTGTTTTGCTAAGCTAAGATCCTTGCTCTCTACTGTTTTTATCCCATCCTTTATCAGGGCTAACCCTACCCCACCACCCCTGCCCCCGCCCTTTCCATTCTCCCTATCTCTTCTAAAAGTGAAGTATTTTGAATAATTAGTTCCCAAATATGGTGACTCTGCAACCACATCTCTGTAATGGCTATTAGATCAAACCTATGAATTTCTATCTGTGCTATTTCAACCCTAGCTGCTCAAACTCTCTCAGCAGAACTTAATTCCTAATTCTACCTGTCATTGGTTCCTACATGGACCACGCTAACAGGATCGTTCCCGTCCCACTCCAAGCTCTTCTCCAGTTGCGAGGAGATATCCTTTACCTTTGGCACCAGGTGAAACTCCCAGTCACGGCTGCAGAAAACAGCATCTATCCCCCTGACAATACTGCCTCCTAACACTACAACATTCCTTTTCACTCCCCCTACTTGAATGGCCTCCTGTACATGATGCCGTGGTCTGTTTGCTCATCTACCCTGCAGACATTGCCCTCATCCACACAGGCAGCAAGAACCTCGTACCTGTTGGATAAGGGCAAAGGCTGAGGCTCCTCCAGCACTGCACCTGCGGTCTCCTTACCAGCCTGAGTCGCAGTCACACCCTCCTGTCCCTGAGCACTAACCAATCCTGTACCACTACCTAACCTAAAAGGTGCAACTGCCTCATGGATCAAAGTGTCCAGGTAACTCTCCCCGACCCTAATACCCCACAATGTCTGCACCTCGGACTCCAGCTCAAAACTCTGAGCTGACATTATTTGAGATGCTACACTTGCTGCAGGTAAGGTTGTCTGGGATCACGATGCTCTCCACAAACTCCCACATGCTGCAGTTGTGGCATACCACCAGCATTGCCATCCAAATATATCCTGGTTTTATTTATTTAATTAAATGAAAGCTTATGTATTTAATTAACTTACCTTATAGTTTAGTTTTTAACTAATTACTTAATCTAGTTTATGTTATAGGTAGATTAAATTAAATATTTACCTGTAACACAAACCACTACAACTATTGGACGCAAGAAGCAGGGACCTCCTTCTCCCTGCACCAAATTCTCACTTTCTCCAAATTTTCTATTTTTACACTCTGTTTAGGTACACTCCATTTAAGACAAATCTGTGCATCAGCAGATACTGTTGACTTTTATACACTTTTGAGCCACATCCAAATTGCAAGTGCTGACTCAGCTTCCTGCTCAGAATAATAAGCCCCTATTCAGGCAAACACATACAGCTTTCCCACTCCCAGTGGAGAGCCTCACTGGAAAATTATGCAGCTTCCAAAATGTGTTCCCAGTGGCGATGCTCTACACCGAGGGCACTGACGTGGAAAGTTTAGCCACTAGCTCCTAGTAAATTATGTAAAAACTTAGAGATGATGTAACAGTAAAGCAAAACAGAATTGGCAGCAAGGCCTCTAGATGCTTCAGTAAAACAGACTGGGGCCGAAATTGCACCCCCCCCCCCCCTCTCTATAAGCTCCATTATTGCCTCTAATAGGCGGGAATGGAACGGAGAGGCCTTACCGACTGGGGACAGACGGATGGACCCCCGGGCCGAAATTGCCCCCGGGCCGAAAGCAACGGGATCGGTTAACCGCACTGCCCGTTTTCCCGCCACATTGGGTACGCGTTGACCCTTACTGACCGGCAGCAATCCCCATTTTGACCCACACGTGGGAGCGTTGCAATCGATGCCACTGACCACTTTCCCCAGCGAAGAGCTGTCTGTGGTTAGGCGGCACGTCCACCCTTAAAGGGGAGGTCGCGCTGCCGGCGACTCCATGTTATTTTTGATTGTCGGCCGACTGCCAGATCAGGCCGACAATTATGCCCACGGGTTTGACTGGGCCGCCAACATGCAGCCTGCCATCACCTCTTGGGTGCCAGGCTGCTGGCCCAGCTAAAACCCTCCCTGGTGGCCTAGTGGACCTAACTAAAATCTTTGCAGAGTTCACAGCGGCTCTCCCCTTCAACTGAAGGGGAGGGACGTTGTGACGAATCAGTGCAACCTGGTACGTCTGCGTCGCGCTGACATCATCAGCACGGCGCTGACTGGTCGGGACAGTCACCAACTGCAAGGGCACTTCCGCCCGGAATACCGCTCCGACCAAAAAAAAACAATGGTGAATTTCTCCAGTATCTCCACCCCAAAACATTTAAAAGCGGAAGGTGTGCCCCATCTGGAGCGCGGCTAAATTTCGGCCCCACTGTATTTCCATTCATATTACAGGTTTTATTCCAGGTTCAGCTCTGTATGGCCTTCCAGAAAGCAGAACTATGAATGCAATTCCATTCATTGTACACCTCAATCTTTGTTGGCTTAATATCAGTTCCTCTGACCAGTATTTGGCCAGGGGAAACTTTGGAGACATGACAGGAAGTGTGTAAATGTCATTTTCATATGACAGCAGCAAAAACGCAGTGAGCCTATTCCCATTCACCTCAATAACATACTCTGAAGTATATTTTTAAAATGTGCACATTCCTATCAACAAGCTGACACTGTGAAAGCAGTGTCATATGACTTTGATGTTTAGTTGGACAATACCCAGTGTGTGAAATTGCATTCGTT
Source organism: Pristiophorus japonicus (assembly GCF_044704955.1). NCBI lineage: Eukaryota > Metazoa > Chordata > Chondrichthyes > Pristiophoridae > Pristiophorus > Pristiophorus japonicus. The sequence continues at coordinate 181,023,846 of NC_091978.1, read as the reverse complement.
TCAAGCATTTTTGATCACCTGTTCTTGGAATGTGAGTGACACTATGTCTAATGTAGTGTCAAATCATGCTGAATTAGTGCCCATTTTGTGGTGTGGGCCCATGCCTACTAGGAATTAGATCACAATTATTCAAACACATTCCACATCGTGTTTTGTTAACATTTTGAAGTAAAAATGGTAGGATACTGAGAAATGTAGAGGACCAGAGGGACCTTGGAGTACAGGTCCACAGATCTCTGAACACAAGAACATAGGAACATAAGAAATAGGAGCAGGAGCAGGGCACCTGGCCCCTCGAGCCTGCTCCGCCATTTAATAAGATCATGGCTGATCTGATCATGGACTCAGCTCCACTTCCCTGCCCGCTCCCCATAACCCTTCATTCCCTTATCGCTCAAAGATCTGTCTATATCCGCCTTAAATATATGTAATGACCCAGCCTCCACAGCTGTCTGAGGTAGAGAATTCCATAGGTTTACAACCTTCCGAGAAGAAATTCCTCCTCATCTCAGTTTTAAATGGGCGGCCCCTTATTGAGACTATGGGCCCAAGTTTCCACATGATTTGCGCCTGATTTTTAGGAGCAACTGGTGGAGAACGGACTATCTTAGAAATCGCAATTCTCCACATTTTTTTTTCTGCAGTTCTAGTCAGGTAGAACAGTTCTACTTTGGAACAGAATGTTTTCTTCAAAAGGGGACGTGTCCGGCCACTGACGCCTGATTTCAAAGTTTCCACAGTGAAAATGTACTCCAAACTAAGTTAGAATGGAGCAAGTGAAGATTTTTGTCGAACTGAAAAAACCTGTTCTACACAATAAAAAATCAGGCGCAGGTTACAAATTAGGCGTCCAGATCGAGGTGGGGGGGAGGGGGGGGGGGAAGGGAAGTCATTAAATTCTGCAATAAATCCTTATTTATACTTCTACAAATATTATACAAATAAATCCAACCTGAATAAACATTTATAAGCAAAGAAAAGATTAAATAAACCATCTTCCTACCTGTGTGAAAGTGCTTCAGCCAGGGAGAATTCTGCAGTCAGCCTGAGGCGCCCGTTCTTCCCGCGGGGCGGGGGGGGTGGGGGGGTAGGAGGCGCCCGTTCTTTCCCGCGGGGGGGGGGGGGAAAAGAGGCGCCCGTTCTTCCCGCGGGGGGGGGGGGGGGGGGGGAGAGGCGCCCGTTCATCCCGCGGGGGGGGGGGAAAGAGGAGGCGCCCGTTCTTTCCCGCGGGGGTGGGGGGAAGGAGACAGTGAGAAGGCTGCAAGTGCTGATGTGCTGATGGCAATGTGCTTTTATTAAAAAAATGTTAAAAAATTAAACAGCTACAAAGAACTACAAAAATGGCCGAGTGCCAATGTTTTTTTCACACTGCGCGTGCGCGAACGCTCCAACGCGCACGCGCAGCATTGCCAGCAGGAAAAAAACAAATTTAAATAGTACCCGCCCCCTGCCACTGACAAAATCGGCGCGAGTGTAGGCTCTGCCCCCCTGGGCGCTGTGCCAGGCAGACATGGAGCTGCAGAACGCTCCAGAATCGCGAGTTTTTTTTAGGCGCCGTTTTAGGCGCGAAAAACGGGTGCCCAGCTCGGAGGGGTGCCCGTTTTTTATCGTGTGGAAACTTGGGCCCTATGTCCCCTAGTTTTAGTTTCCCTATGAGTGGAAATATCCTCTCTGCATCCATCTTGTCGAGCCCCCTCATTATCTAATATGTTTCGATAAGATCACCTCTCATTCTTCTGAACTCCAATGAGTATAGGCCCAACTTACTCAACCTATCTTCATAAGTCAACCCCCTCATCTCTGGAATCAACCTAGTGAACCTTCTCTGAACAGCCTCCAATGCAAGTATATCCTTCCTTTAAATACGGAGACCAAAACTGTATGCAGTACTCCAGGTGTGGCCTTACCAATACCCTGTACAGTTGTAGCAAGACTTCTCTGCTTTTATACTCCATCTCCCTTGCAATAAAGGCCAACATTCCATTTGCCTTCCTGATTATTTGCTGTACCTGCATACTCACTTTTTGTGTTTCATGCACAAGGACCCCCAGGTTCCTGTGCACTGTAGTACTTTGCAATTTTTCTCCAGTTAAATTATAAGTTGCTTTTCTATTTTTTCTGCTAAAGTGGATAACCTCACATTTTCCCATATTATACGCCATCTGTCACATTTTTGCCCATTTAATTAGCTTGTCTATATCTCTTTGCAGATTTTTTGTGTCCTCCTCACAATTTGCTTTCCCACCCATCTTTATATCATCAGCAAACTTGGCAGCATTACACTCGGTCCCTTCATCCAAGTCATTAATATAGATTGTAAATAGTTGAGGCCCCAGCATCGATCTCTACGGCACCTCACTAATTTATTTGCCAACTGGAAAATGACCCATTTATCCTGACTCTCTGTTTTTTGTCAGTTAGCCAATCCTCTATCCATGCTAATATGTTACCCCCAACCTCGTGAACTTTTATCGTGCAGTAACCTTTTATGTGGCACCTTATCGAATGCCTTCTGGAAATCCAAATACACCAAAATCCATTGGTTCCCCCCTTATCTACCCCGCTCGTTACATCCTCAAAGAACTCCAGCAAATTTGTCAAACATGATTTCCCTTTCATATAACTATGCTGACTCTGCTTAATTGAATTGTGCTTTTCCAAATGTCCCGCTACTGCTTCCTTAATAATGGACTCCAACATTTTCTCAACGACAGATGTTAGGCTAATTGGTCTATAGTTCCCTGCTTTTTGTCTGCTTCCTTTTTTAAGCAGGAGCATTACATTTGCGGTTTTCCAATCCGCTGGGACCAACCCCAGAATCCAGGGAATTTTGGTAGGTAGCAGAACAGGTAGATGAGGTGGTTAAGGAGGCATACAGGATATTCTACTTTACATAGGATATATGGCACAGAAACAGGCCATTCGGCCCAATCAGTCCATGCCGACATCTATGCTGGACTCCACTCCACTCCATTTTATTAGCTGAGGCATAGAATATAAGAGCAGGGAGGTTATGCTTGAACTCTATGTATAAAACACTAGCTAGACCACAGCTAGAATTCTGCATACAGTTCTGGTCACCATTTTACAGGCAAGATGTCACTGCACTGGAGCGGATACAGAGGGCCATTTACAAATTTGTTACCAGGAGTAGAGAACTTTAGCTGTGAAGAAAGACTGGAAAGGCTGGAGTTGTTTTCTTTGGACAGAGGAGGCTGAGGGGAGAATTAATTGAGGTGTATAAAATTCTGAGGGCCAGATACTAAGTTGGGTGGCAGTGTGAGCTGCGAGGAGGATGCTATGAGGCTGCAGAGTGACTTGGATAGGTTAGGTGAGTGGGCAAATGCATGGCAGATGAAGTATAATGTGGATAAATGTGAGGTTATCCACTTTGGTAGTAAAAACAGAGAGACAGACTATTATCTGAATGGTGACAAATTAAGAAAAGGGGAGGTGCAACGAGACCTGGGTGTCATGGTACATCAGTCATTGAAAGTTGGCATGCAGGTACAGCAAGCGGTTAAGAAAGCAAATGGCATGTTGGCCTTCATAGCGAGGGGATTTGAGTACAGGGGCAGGGAGGTGTTACTACAGTTGTACAGGGCCTTGGTGAGGCCACACCTGGAGTATTGTGTACAGTTTTGGTCTCCTAACTTGAAGGACATTCTTGCTATTGAGGGAGTGCAGCGAAGGCTCACCAGACTGATTCGCGGGATGGCGGAACTGACAAATCAAGAAAAACTGGATCAACTGCGATTGTATTCACTGGAGTTCAGAAGAATGAGAGGGGATCGCATAGAAACGTTTAAAATTCTGACGGGGTTAGACAGGTTAGATGCAGGAAGAATGTTCCCAATGTTGGGGAAGTCCAGAACCAAGGGGTCACAGTCTAAGGATAAGGGGTAAGCCATTTAGGACCAAGATGAGGAGAAACTTCTTCACCCAGAGAGTGGTGAACCTGTGGAATTCTCTACCACAGAAAGTTGTTGAGGCCAATTCACTAAATATATTCAAAAAGGAGTTAGATGTAGTCCTTACTACTAGGGGGATCAAGGGGTATGGCGAGAAAGCAGGAATGGGTACTGAAGTTGCATGTTCAGCCATGAACTCATTGAATGGCGGTGCAGGCTCGAAAAGCCGAATGGCCTACTCCTGCACCTATTTTCTATGTTTCTATAGAGTGGATAGGAAGCACCTATTTCCCTTAATAGAGAGGTCAATAACTAGGGGCCATAGATTTAAAGTAATTGGTAGAAGGATTAGAGAGGAGTTGAGGAGGCATTTTTTCACCCAGAGGGTGGTGGGGGTCTGGAACTCGTCACCTGACGGGTAAAGGCAGAAACCCTCATCACATTTAAAAAGTACTTGGATATGTATTTGAAGTGCCGTAACCTACAAGGCTGCAGTCCAAGAGCTGGGAAATGGGATCAGGCTGTATAGCTCTTTGTCGAACGGCACAGACACGATGGCCAAATGGCCTCCCTTTATGCCGTAAATTTCTTTGATTCTATATATATTGACCATGAGAAAAGTGTGTCTGTTTCTGAAGAAAGAGGGGATTGTAGGATATTGTAAGAAGAGAGGATAGCCGGATTGAGATCAACTAAAAAGGGGTGGGCTTATTGGTCTAAGTACACTTTCATTTTTTCCAAAAAATTACTTGTTGCTATTAATGTGTATAAAAGATATTTTAAAATTCTATTTGTTAATACAGGGTAGTTTCTTACCTCAACAAGCTCGTTACTCCAAATATTAGTATCCAACTTCAGACTACGAATCTTGGAAATATTCGATCCCAACGATCGATGCTGACCTGTTTCAAAGAAACAAATGTATATGTGTCTATGTATATAAAGAGAAATATATGTTACAAATACTTGTTTAGATTGACAAAAGCTGGAAAATCAGTATTTACTCAATTGTTTAGTGTTGAATAGTGGTGACTCAGTTGGTAACACCCTCGCCTCTGACTCATGAGGTTATGAGTTCATGTCCCACTCCAGAGACTAGAGCATAAAAATCTCGGCTGACGCTCCAATGCAGTACTGAGGGAGTGCTGCACTGTCAGAGGTGCTATCTTTGGAATGGGATGTTAGACCGAGACCCTGTCTGCCCTCTTAGGTGGATGTAAAAGATCCCATGGCAGTATTTCACAGAGGAACAGGAAAGTTATCCCCGGTGTCCTGGCCAATATTTATCCCTCAATCATCATAACAAAAACAGATAATCTGGTCATTATCACATTTCTGTTTGTGGAAGCTTGCTGTGCGCAAATTGACTGCCACATTTCCTACATTACAACAGTGACTACACTCCAAAAGTACTTCATTGGCTGAAACTTCATTGGACATCCGGTGAAAGGCGTTATATAAATGCAAGTCTTTCTTTTTAGTATTTATAATTCATGATGAATACTCCCAAGTGTAGTTAAAACTGTCCCAAGTTAATAGAATGCATTTACTTATGTAAAGGAGTGTATTTCATTTCAATTTCCATATGCAGTATGGATCCTAATTCCTTTTGCTAGTGCAATCACCAGCTTTCAACTTCAGATTCCAAGAAACTTACATTTTGTCCTTGTAAATACAAAATTGTGCTAAATTCTTCTTAGTAGGCATTTTATTTAATAAAGCGGTAGAAATTGGCCTCACTTTAGCACCTCTAGGAGGGTGATTAATGGGATGCTAAGGGCTTACCAACCGGACGGGGCAAAATCACCAACGTCCTCGTTCTCTTGTGCCCCATAGATTGTGACATCATCCGGTCGCTGCGCGGCGCCCAGTTATCACCCCAGATGTAAAATTCGCTTCCAACCCCTGCAACATCGTGGGCGTCAACAAGGCAGCTACAGGAGGTGTTGTCACCTCGACTGACCGCTTTGGGAGCCCAAATTAAAGACAGTGGTGGTCAGGTAAACCAAAATTGAATAACGTCCCCAGTGTGCTGTATTTTAATTTTTTCCAACCGCGATTGATCAGCCCTGCACGTTCAGAGTGCTTGGGGCTGCTATTCACATATCGCAGGTGCCGTCGACAACCTTTCCCAGCCTTAGCCTTCAATGACTGTAATATTGGCTCTTGCCTGTGAAACAGCAACGCTACATAGAACATTGTGCAGCATTCTGCTGCTACCGACCCTCTCGCTCCTTTTAGCACTCTAAGGGAAGTGGTGGTGCTTATTTAGTGCTTCAGTTCCCTCTTGGAGCGCTAAACCAGAAGTTTCCGTCGGAATCAATTGTGTAGCGCCCACCGATACTTTTGCGCTCCCGCAGAAGTTGGCGCTATGCAATTTCTAGCCCAAAATGGCTTTGTTTACAAACCACCAAATTGCTAATTCTACTCTGTGCTCAAGGAGTTGCTTTAAATATTTTTACTGGAATAAGAAATCAAAATTATATTTTCCATATTCATTAATAAAAACGCCCTTGAAGATTCTAGGGTGTATGATTCAGTTTGTGGAGGGTTTATGAATAAATGTGATATTCTTGTGCAAATATTTTTATGTTTGCTATATGCTAAACTTTATTTTCAGCGGTTTACAGTGGGGTGCAAAGCATCGCCACGGTGATTATCACTGACTTTTGTGTTGCTATAATATGACTGTGTCATTTCTCTTGACAGAGTATGATTGGAAAGAAAAGTTGAAATTTGGGAAAAGGTTTTTTCTAATATGATTGATGAAAATGGAAAATAACTTATTCGAAAAGGAGAAAAATACAAGTGACTGAAAGGGTTAACCAATCAGGAAGAACAAAATTGCCCAAGGGCTCAATGATCACAATATCAACAAGACACTCAACAAGCATGACAGGCATTCTGGGGTAGAGTTTCCGCTTTAGGTGCCATCAGGAAATGGTACACAAAATGCACTGGTTTGGTTACAGATCAAGTTTTCAACAAAAATCATTTGAATAATCACAAACATAAAACCTTTCATGAACCAGCACAATCATACAGCATAATAGAAAGTAATCTTGTTTTTTCTTTCCATTGAAAAGTATTAATTGATGTATTTAAGAGTCAGAACCTGGTCCAGTTTTATTAATGCTGCTGAAAATGGGTTTATCATAAAAAATAAGCATTTTTGATAAGAATGTCCAGTCCTCTACCTGTGAGTTACAAAAATCACTGAAAATGACTTAAAAGAAACTATACTGAACCATGTAATAGTTTCATTGGTGAAAGAAGATCAAGATGTCGAATCAGTTTGGGTGGAAATAAGAAATAATAAGGGTAGGAAGTCACTGGTGGGGTAGTCTGCAGGCCCCCTAACAGTAGCCACACTGCAGGACAGAGTATAAATCAAGAAATAATAGAGGCTTGTAAGAAAGGAATGGCAATAATCACGGACAATTTTAATCTTCATACTGATTGGACAAATCAAATTGACAAAGGTAGCCTGGAGGAAGAGTTTAGAGAGTGTATGCAGGATGGTTTCTTAGAATATGTTGTAGAATCAACAAGGAAGCAGACTGTTTTAGATCTGGTAAAGTGGAACAAGTCTGGATTCATTAATGATCTCGTAGCGAAGGATCCTCTTGGGAAGAATCATCATAGCATGGTAGAATTTGAAATTCAGTTTGAGGGCGAGAAAGCTAGTTCTCAAACTAGTGTCATGAACTTAAATAAAGGTAATTACAAAAGTATGAAGGCAGAGTTGATTAAAGTGGACTGGGAAAGTAGATTGAAGTGTAAGATGGTTGATAAGCAGTGGCAGACATTTAAGGAAATATTTCATATCTTTCAACAAAAATATATTCTAGTGAGAAGGAAAGACTATAAGATAAGGGAACATCATCCGTGGCTAACTAAGGAAGTAAAGGATGGTATCAAATTGAAAACAAAGACATACAATGTTGCGAAAACAGTGGAAAGCCAGAGGATTGTGAAATTTTTAGGACAACTAAAAAAATGATAGAGACAGAAGATAACTTATGAAAGTAAACTAGCAAGAAATATAAAAACAGACTTGGATGAAGGGACCGAGCGTAATGTAACCAAGTTTGCTGATGATATAAAAATGGGTAGGAAAGCAAATTGTGAGGAGGACACAAAAAACCTGCAAAAAGACATAGACAGGCCAAGTGAGCAGGCAAAAATTTGGCAGATGGAGTATAATATTGGAAAGTGTGAGGTTATGCACTTTGGCAGAAAAAAAATCAAAGAACAAGTTATTATTTAAATGGAGAAAAATTGCAAAGTGCTGCAGTACAGCGGGACCTGAGAGTCCTGGTGTATGAAACACAAAAGGTTAGTTTGCAGGTACAGCAAGTGATCAGGAAAGCCAATGGAATCATGGCCTTTATTGCAAAGGGGATGGAGTGTAAAAGCAGGGAAGTCTTGCTACAGTTATACAGGGTATTGGTGAGGCTACACCTGGAATACTGCATACAGTTTTGGTTTCCATATTTAAGAAAGGATATACTTGCTTTGGAGGCAGTTCAGAGAAGGTTCACTAGGTTGATATCGGAACTGAGGGGGTTGACTTTTGAGGAAAGGTTGAGTAGGTTGGGTCTTTACTCAATGGAATTCAGAAGAATGAGGTGTGATCTTATCAAGAGAGAGAGATATTTTTGAGCGATAAGGGAATAAAGGGTTATGGGGAGTGGGCAGGGAAGTGTAGCTGAATCCATGATCAGATCAGCCGTGATCTTATTAAATGTCAAAAACATAGAAACATAGAAAATAGGTGCAGGAGTAGGGCCTTCGGCCCTTCAAGCCTGCACCACCATTCAATAAGATCATGGCTGATCATTCCCTCAGTAACCCTTTCCTGCTTTCTCTCCATACCCCTTGATCCCTTTAGCCGTAAGTGCCATATCTAACTCCTCTCGAATATATCCAATGAACTGGCATCAACAACACTCTGCAGTAGGGAATTCCATAGGTTAACAACTCTCTGAGTGAAGAAGTTTCTCCTCATCTAAGTCCTAATTGGCCCACCCCTTATCCTAAGATTGTGTCCCCTGGTTCTGGACTTCCCCAACATCGGGAACATTCTTCTTGCATCTAACCTGTCCAGTCCCGTCAGAATCTTATATGTTTCTATGAGATCCCCTCTCATCCTTCTAAACTCCAGTGTATAAAGGCCCAGTTGATCCAGTCTCTCCTCATATGTCAGTCCCGCCATCCCGGGAATCAGTCTGGTGAATCTTCGTTGCACTCCCTCAATATCAAGAACCTCCTTTCTCAGATTAGGAGACCAAAACTGAACACAATATTCCAGGTGAGGCCTCACCAAGGCCCTGTACAACTGCAGTAAGACCTCCCTGCTCCAAAACTCAAATTCCCGAGCTATGAAGGCCAACGTAACATTTGCCTTCTTCACCGCCTGCTGTACCTGCATGCCAACTTTCAATGACTGATGAACCATGACACCGAGGTCTCGTTGCTCCAACCTATTTCCTAATTTGCCACCATTCAGATAATATTCTGCCTTTGTGTTTTTGCCCCCAAAGTGGATAACCTCACATTTATCCACATTATACTGCATCTGCCATGCATTTACCCACTCACCTAACCTGGAGTGCATAAGGGATGGTTTTTTAGACCAATATGTCGAGGAACCAACTAGGGGGGAGGCCATCTTAGACTGGGTGTTGTGTAATGAGAGAGGATTAATTAGCAATCTCGTTGTGCGAGGCCCCTTGGGGAAGAGTGACCATAATATGGTGGAATTCTGCATTAGGATGGAGAACGAAACAGTTAATTCAGAGACCATGGTCCAGAACTTAAAGAAGGGTAACTTTGAAGGTATGAGGCGTGAATTGGCTAGGATAGATTGGCGAATGATACTGAAGGGGTTGACTGTGGATGGGCAATGGCAGACATTTAGAGACCGCATGGATGAACTACAACAATTGTACATTCCTGTCTGTCGTAAAAATAAAAAAGGGAAGGTGGCTCAACCGTGGCTATCAAGGGAAATCAGGGATAGCATTAAAGCCAAGGAAGTGGCATACAAATTGGCCAGAAATAGCAGAGAACCCAGGGACTGGGAGAAATTTAGAACTCAGCAGAGGAGGACAAAGGGTTTGATTAGGGCAGGGAAAATGGAGTACGAGAAGAAGCTTGCAGGGAACATTAAGACGGATTGCAAAAGTTTCTATAGATATGTAAAGAGAAAAAGGTTAGTAAAGACAAACGTAGGTCCCCTGCAGTCAGAATCAGGGGAAGTCATAACGGGGAACAAAGAAATGGCGGACCAATTGAACAAGTACTTTGGTTCGGTATTCACTGAGGAGGACACAAACAACCTTCCGGATATAAAAGGGGTCGGAGGGTCTAGTAAGGAGGAGGAACTGAGGGAAATCCTTATTAGTCGGGAAATTGTGTTGGGGAAATTGATGGGATTGAAGGCCGATAAATCCCCAGGGCCTGATGGACTGCATCCCAGAGTACTTAAGGAGGTGGCCTTGGAAATAGTGGATGCATTGACAGTCATTTTCCAACATTCCATTGACTCTGGATCAGTTCCTATGGAGTGGAGGGTAGCCAATGTAACCCCACTTTTTAAAAAAGGAGGGAGAGAGAAAACAGGGAATTACAGACCGGTCAGCCTGACATCGGTAGTGAGTAAAATGATGGAATCAATTATTAAGGATGTCATCGCAGTGCATTTGGAAAGAGGTAATATGATAGGTCCAAGTCAGCATGGATTTGTGAAAGGGAAATCATGCTTGACAAATCTTCTGGAATTTTTTGAGGATGTTTCCAGTAGAGTGGACAAGGGAGAACCAGTTGATGTGGTATATTTGGACTTTCAGAAGGCTTTCGACAAGGTCCCACACAAGAGATTAATGTGCAAAGTTAAAGCACATGGGATTGGGGGTAGTGTGCTGACATGGATTGAGAACTGGTTGTCAGACAGGAAGCAAAGAGTAGGAGTTAATGGGGACTTTTCAGAATGGCAGGCAGTGACTAGTGGGGTACCGCAAGGTTCTGTGCTGGGGCCCCAGCTGTTTACACTGTACATTAATGATTTAGACGGGGGATTAAATGTAGTATCTCCAAATTTGCAGATGACACTAAGTTGGGTGTCAGTGTGAGCTGCAAGGAGGATTCTATGAGGCTGCAGAGCGACTTGGATAGGTTAGGTGAGTGGGCAAATGCATGGCAGATGAAGTATAATGTGGATAAATGTGAGGTTATCCACTTTGGTGGTAAAAACAGAGAGACAGACTATTATCTGAATGGTGACAGATTAGGAAAAGGGCAGGTGCAAAGAGACCTGGGTGTCATGGTACATCAGTCATTGAAGGTTGGCATGCAGGTACAGCAGGCGGTTAAGAAAGCAAATGGCATGTTGGCCTTCATAGCGAGGGGATTTGAGTACAAGGGCAGGGAGGTGTTGCTACAATTGTACAGGGCCTTGGTGAGGCCACACCTGGAGTATTGTGTACAGTTTTGGTCTCCTAACCTGAGGAAGGACATTCTTGCTATTGAGGGAGTGCAGCGAAGGTTCACCAGACTGATTCCCGGGATGGCGGGACTGACCTATCAAGAAAGACTGGATCAACTGGGCTTGTATTCACTGGAGTTCAGAAGAATGAGAGGGGACCTCATAGAAACGTTTAAAATTCTGACGGAGTTAGACAGGTTAGATGCAGGAAGAATGTTCCCAATGTTGGGGAAGTCCAGAACCAGGGGACACAGTCTAAGGATAAGGGGGAAGCCATTTAGGACCGAGATGAGGAGGAATTTCTTCACCCAGAGAGTGGTGAACCTGTGGAATTCTCTACCACAGAAAGTTGTTGAGGCCAATTCACTAAATATATTCAAAAAGGAGTTAGATGGAGTCCTTACTACTAGGGGAATCAAGGGGTATGGTGAGAAAGCAGGAATGGGGTACTGAAGTTGCATGTTCAGCCATGAACTCATTGAATGGCGGTGCAGGCTAGAAGGGCCGAATGGCCTACTCCTGCACCTATTTTCTATGTTTCTATGTTCAAGTCACCCTGCAGCCTCTTCGCATCCTCCTCTCAGCTCACACCACCACCCAGTTTAGTGTCATCTGCAAACTTCGAGATATTACACTCAATTCCTTCATCTAAATCATTAATGTATACTGTAAAGAGCTGGGGTCCCAGCTCTGACTCCTGCGGCACTCGACTAGTCACTCACTGCCATTCTGAAAATAACTTATTTGTCCCGACTCTCTGCTTCCTGTCTGCCAACCAGTTCTCTATCCACTTCAGTACATTACCCCCAATACCATGTGCTTTGATTTTGCACACCAATCTCTTGTGTGGGACCTTGTCAAAAGAGAAGACTCGAGGGGCCAAATGGCCTACTCCTGCTCCTATTTCTTATGTACTTATGTTCAACCTGCTCAACCTTTCTTCATAGCACAAACCCTTCATCTCAGGAATCAACCTCATGAACCTTCTCTGAACAGCCTCCAATGAAAGTGTATCCTTCCTTAAATATGGAAACCAAAACTGTACGCAGTACTCCAGGTGTGGTATTACCAACACTCTGTCCAGTTTTAACAGGACTTCCCTACTTTTATACTCCACCCCTCTTGCAATAAAGGCCAAAATTCAATTTGCCTTCCTGATTACCTGTTGTACCTGCACGCTAACTTTTTGTGTTTCATATACTAGAACCCCAAGATCCCTCTGTACCACCGCATTTTGTAATCTCCTCCCATTTAAATGATAATTAGCTTATTTATTTTTCCTATCAAAGTGGATAATCTCACATTTTCCCACATTATACTCCATCTGCCACATTTTTGCCCACTCACTTAGCCTGTCTATATCCCTTTGTAGATTATTTGCATCCTCCTCACAACTTGCTTTCCCACCTATCTTTGTATCATCAGCAAATTTGGCTACATTGCATTCGGTCCCTTCATCCAAGTCATTAATATAAATTGTAAATAGTTGAGGCCCCAGTTGTGTCACTGATACTGTGACACCCTACTAGTTACAGTTTGCCAACCTAAAAATGATCCATTTATCCCGACTCTCTTTTCTGTTAGTTAACCAATCCTCTATCCATGCCAATATATTACCCCCAACTCCGTGAACTTTTATCTTGTGCAGTAGCCTTTTTCTATGGCATCTTATCGAATGCCTATACTCATTGGAGTTTAGAAGACTGAGCTGTGATCTTATTGAAATATATAAGATTCAGAGGGGGCTTGACAGGGTAGATGCAGAGAGAATGTTTCCCCTCGTAGGGGAATCTAGAACCAGGGGGCATAGTTCCAAAATAAGGGGTTGTCAATTTAAAACAGAATGAGGAGGAATTTCTTCTCTCAGAGGATTGTGAATCTTTGGAATTCTCTACCCTAGAGAGCTGTGGAGGCTGGGTCATTGAATGTATTTAAAATTGACTGATTTTTGAAAGATAAGGGAGTCAAGCGTTATGGGGAGCAGGTGGGTAAGTGGAGTTGAGACCAGAATCAGATCAGCCATGATCTTACTGAATGGCGGAGCAGGCTCCAGGGGCCAAATGGCCTACTCCTGCTTCTATTTCGTATGTTCTTATGTGATGTACACTGGTGAATTTCTCAGTAAACTAACTATTTTTTATATATGAAAAAACATTAAAAACATGCCTAAGAAAATTGGTGCAATTACCAGAACCAGCACAACCGGTGAAATCTCGCAATTTCAACCTGGGGGCGAGACCAGTTCAGTGGTCGGGTCCTGATCTGGTGAATTGAAACTTGAACCGGCGTATAATATCGCAGTAAAGATCAAGTGGCTTTGGGCATAACTAACTTACATTTGGCTGGTTCGGCTGATTCTGCCTGGAATATGCTGATATCACTGGCAGAAACTCTACCCTTAGAAATTTTATCATAAGGCAACCACTGGTAATTTCCTTGGGGATCCCCAGGTCAGCTGTCCTAATTTTGTTGGAAAGCCAGTTTATGCTGGATTCTGCTGATCTTCTGCCGAAGTTACGGCAGTCCATTGTGAGAAGGTGCAAGGAAATTTCAAGCAAATACATTTGCTCAACCAAAAATAGGGTTCTGATTAATTCACAGTCACAGAACAAGAAAAGCTCCAAGGTCTAGAAATTACAATATGCCGGAAACCTGCCAGTGCCACAATGGCCTGAATTTAACAGCTGCCCGAAATGATAGCGCAGGCAGCACAAGTATTTTGGTGTTGCTTGCTAATTTATATTAGCGCAGCGCTAAACCTACTGTGCAAAGCAAGTGGGTTTTATGGCGCTACTCTCAGCAGAAGGCCCAACGTAGCATAGCGTTCCCAAGGCAAGAGCACCGTTGTCTTAAAGGCTGTACTTTTAGAAAGCAGTGTTGGTCCCTTGAAGGAGAACTGCCTTCTAAAATGAAAAAAAAATAAAATTCATTTAAAATAGGTAGTTTTTAGCCCTTACAGCTCAACTGCCTACAAAAAAAAATAAACATTAAAAATAATTCCCAAATGACAGTCCTCAGCTCTTGAAACTGAATTACCTTCCACACCTAAAAAAATGGTTAAAAGTGCTTCAGCCCTAACACAAATGGCTCAACAAACAGGGAGGAGGCACCCTTGGTCGCGCACGCAGTACTCCAACTAGGTGCAGGGGGTCAACACTGGAAGAGAGGTCCTCTACCCACAGGGGCCAGGAGGTCCTCCAGAAAGAACAATGTGGGACCAGATCACCAAAGCCGTCACTGCAGTAGTGTTGCCCCCACCACCTGGTTCCAGTGCCCAAAAAAGCTTCATGACATCAAACCAATGGTCAAGGTCAGTGAGTTCATCATCATAAGCTGTCTCCTACCAACTGCACCACTAGCCTCACAGACTACTCATTGCAATGCCAGCCCCCCCATATCCCCACTCCCCAATCACTAAGCTACCAACAATCTCTACCAAACACAAGGCACAACTCACATTCCTAGCTTTGCCTCACCTCCTTGGAGGAGATGGTGCTGGCAATATTTGGCAGGGACATGACTGAGCCCTTGATCAGTGATGGGACTGAGAGGATACAAGATGCTGGTATACTCATATGTTATCTTCCTTCTCGCATACACCTCTTGCTTTCCTACCCACCCCTCACCACAACTCCACCCTTATACCTTCCTCATTTCACACAACTAGGAAATGCAGCCTGCCCAGCCAGTGGTTGACCAAGAAGTGGGAGAGGAAAGCGAAGAAGAAGGAGACGAAGAAACACAGTCAATTAATTTCACACTCCCAGCCACCAGCTCCTCAAGGTTGACCAGCAAAGCCATTTGCAATGTCCCCTACTGAAAGTCAGCAGCCTGCCACCAGCCATGCTATGGCCACTGGGGAGCACTGCGTGACATCAGTAGGATAGGCAAAGGCATACACAAGACAGACACTAAGCGAATGCACAAGGGTGATCAGTTGATTTCTTGATGGTATATTGGATGGATAGATGTATAAAGTTCGATTGAAAAGTTTGCTTTGTGGTGGCTTTTATTTCAGCATTGTTAATAAATAGTCCAAAAGCTTAAATATAAACTTACCTGAAAGATGTATGTGTCCCTTTAAGAAGTGCTGACAGCATCTCTGAAAGGCTGTTTCACACACATTTTTCTGAGCATGCTTAGGACCCAATGGTAAACTCAGCAAAAAGGTAGACGTTTACAGACATGGCGTTAACCCGACATTGCACGCTGACTGGAGACCCACTCTGCTGATTTACATTTCTGGGGCTAGCTGCAGCGCTATTGGCTTCCCCAAAATGGTGGCGGCCAAGACCTGTGCCGTAAACAGACAGAAGTGAGACGGCCGCTATTTTTTTTTCCCAAAACAGCCCTTAATGGCCAGCAGTAAGACTGCAAATTTCGAGGCCCAGAATTACTAAATGAATGCAAATTGGAATACTTTCAACAGTACAAAATATGATACTATGATTTGAGCTATTTCTCTTTGTCCTCTTTCATTACCTGCACATTTTTTGCAGACGATAACGCCTAGATTGATGGATGCCCATTCAGGATCAGGTGCGCGACAATCTGCACAGTTTCTGTTAGACTCATTGAACCAGATCTTCTCTGCCACTTCATAATCTGAGAGGCTTTCTGCTATCGATCCTTGCATAGCTTCAATCCATTCTTGTTTCTCTCGCTCAGATTCTGCTGTGAAGCTGAAACATTGATTTTTCCATTTCATTTTTAATTATTCAGTCTTATAGTACAAATAAAGCCAAATTAACTAGCTGGATAACAAACTGGGACGAGCTGTACCTCTTTTAAAATGGCAATATCTTATGACCAGCTTGATACAATAAAGGAATATAAGCACCATTTATAACATATAAATCCTATAAATATTTAAAAAGATGCTATAAATAATTAGGTAATCTGGGAAGTCAGAAGTATTGCACTTCCTCTATACTTTTTGGCACTTACAAGAACTTAAAACATACACTGCCATTATTTATAATACTGTTGTATGTGGAACAATGGTATAACACTCATTAAATAATGTTTGAGCTAGAACATTTGAGGGTCCTGGCACATAGCCAAGACACAATTCTGCAATAGAATTGTTGTCCATTTCCCTAATAAGAACCACAGTCCATCACAGACATCTGCTAAAGGTGAATGTTTCATTTTTATGACCTTTTTCACCCTTTTTTACCCTAGACTAAACCAGCTCTCATATCTTAGCTTACTCTCATGAGTGAGTCCCAACTCCCCATTGTTTTGCATTTGTCCAACATTGCCCAAGAGCTAGCTATGCTTTTGGTAACAAACTGTTTAGTCATTGCTGGGTGGTACTGGACTATATTATGTGTCCACTGGATCTCACTTCACTCTTTAGAAGTCTTAGAACATCACAAATGAACTACTTCAGGTTTAAAATATGAAACAAATGTTATAAATTAATGAATAAGCACATAATGCAACAATGTTATTTTTATAAATCAAGAGTTATATATTTGCAGTAGAAGGTATTTTACACAACTAAGTAGACAAAACAATAAAAAGAGACTGTGGATTTTAACTGTCCGGTCTGATGGGAAACCCATGGCAATGGGTCAGTCGCTCATTTTACACCCTGCCCAATATTCCTTTCCATTACTGTCAATGCAAAAGAAAATCGGGCGGGATGTACAACAGGAGGCTGATCCACTACCAGCTGTTTGACGGCCCTGCCAATGTTTCGTTCCACCACTCTGAGAACAGGGCTAAACTTTCCAACACACTCCGTATTTCTCTCCTCTTTCCACAAGATCAATCTGTCTTTTCTAAGATTTTCAAATATCCTTTTAGCTTCTCTGAGATTTTTGTATTGTCCATCTCATAGGATTTTCCAAATGCCAACTATTGCCCAGAATAACTCTCTTTCTTCATCGCAGGAAGTAGTTATTGGAATTCAGGTATTCTAAAAACTAGCTACTCAAATTAAAAATGGAACTGTCAGCCAAATACAAACTGAACCAATCACAAAATCTGTACATATTTGAACATTCTGCGTTAGACTCCCTCTCAAGTCTGCTACCAGGTGACTAACAACAAGCTTCACAATACTATCAGGATAGGCTTCATTGGCTCTATCTAAATGTTTGAATTGGCACAATAGTTGAATTTTATAAGGCAGCCATCAAACCAGAATCTGGACAAAAGCACATAATTGTTGATACAGATGTACAGCTCTCCCCTGACTGTCCACTCCCACAAAACCAATTCCAGACAAACAGTAGCTAAACCTTGCACAGGCATATGTCAAAATCGGCTCAACACATAATGGGGAAAAAATGTTAATGCTCAAAAGAGCAGAATAAAGTGTTATAATTCAAACAATGTAGGAATTCCTGGCAACATAGTCAGAATAGGACATCAGGTACTCAGAATCGGGTTATTTTGAAGGAGTTTTGAAAATTGGATCATAGAAGAACAATTCCAGATGCTGGCTTGCATACATAGCTGAAACCAGTCCCTTTACAGTCCCCTCTGACAGTACAATTGTAGACCCATGTTTTCATCAGTCTACTATAGTGCCACTGAGATAAGTGAACTGGTTTTACTACTGTACTTGTAGTGCCCCGGCACACACATTGCTCTCCTGTAACCGAAACTACAGAAACAAAGCACAAAAGGACCTTTAATTGATTTCTTACCGTAGATAAATAAGTCATCTTCACACAAATCTTGTTCCTTATAAACAAAGTAGGTTTCTCATTGCAAGCACTCCACATGGACACAAATGTGTTGATTTTGACTTTTGGGTGACTGATCGGCAGAGCGCACTAGCCGGCCGCCTAGTCCAGTGCCCAAGAGGCCGGCATAATTTTGAGGGCCCCTCATTTAAATTTGGCAGACGAGCTGTGGGGCGGCAAGCAGGCATCCAGCTTACCGGATTGAGGTGTCTAGATCAGGACGGGGCATCTGCCAGCAAGGTAAGTTACAAGGGAGATGGAGGGGAGGGGGGGCAGTCCTGGGGCAGAAGCAGCCCAGATGATTTTCGGCAATCCCAGAGGCCCATAAAAAATAATTTAACACTTCCCTTTGGCGAGCCTCTTCCTTTCCATCATCTGTGGACGTTCCAACTCAAAATGGCAGTAGAGGTCCTATTTATGTATTTCCATAGTAAAAGGCACCAGAGGTGACCATGAAAGCTGCAGAATTGTTTAATAATTTAACTGGTTCACGAATGTCTTTTAGGGCAGGGAACCTGCCATTTCTACCCAGTCTGGTGTACATGACTCTCGCCCCACATGACATGGTTGCCCTCAGGGATATTGTGATAAATGCTTGTTTGTCACCATAGCCCACATCCCAAGAACAAATATTGAAAAAGTGTTTGTAGTGGCAATTTACTGACTCTATTCTTCTGAGGTTACACAAATTTAGATATTTCCGTAGAATTTACATCCAGAAATTCAGTTCAGTTAGCCACAGCTATCACATTGCAAATACTGGTTGAAGTCTGCAATAAGGGAGTTTCATTCCTAATACATACATTATGGAGCCCAATAGGATTACAGAACCTTAGTGCACAGATCTCAAGGGTACCTGATGTGAAGGAAGCACATTTCCATTATTAATTGTGCCACTGAGCATGTTTAGTGTGTTAATTAAGCAGTCTCACACTTTCCCATCTTCTTTCTTATTAATTTTATTCCATCAGCCTGTGGTTGAGATAGTGATGCTGTACAGTGAATATACATTACTGATCATCTCTTGCTTCTTTTTAAAAATCAGGAAATACACTGGGCTGTTATGTCATTTGTAAAGAATGGAACCAGTATGTTGCCGTAACAGAGCTACATTTTTGATGAACGCAGGAGTGTCTAGTAGAATAGAATAAGGTGCTGAATTAGGTTCTGAGGAGAGATGATCGTACATTCTGTAATCTACACACTTGCTTAAAGAAGTAGCTATTTTGTTTCAAAGCAGTGTAACAGTCATTTTTCTTAAGCAACCATTTGCTCTAGTCTCAATACATGTCAATAGAAGTGAAACATTAAAAAAAAGGTTTAGTTTTATGTACCTTTCAAAATCACACTTTGCTGCTACACCCACAGAGGAAAAAAAATAGGTTATTCATAATATCCAGTTCTAGTTTACAGATCTGGAAATTATGGGCAATTTCTATTAACTTTTCAGAGCTGCACAATTATGGTTGTGTTACAATTGGCACTGAAGTCTCAAAGCCCCTGATGCACATTACTTCTGCAGTGAGCAGAGTACAAGCATCACATAGATTTATTTTCAGCAAATGTACATTATATACAGACCCTGGATTTTACTGCTTCAGGAGTTCTTACCCATCTTAGCCCCAGTTAATTTCTTTCCTGAAATAATTATATTGCTCCTCTAGCAGTTTTGCTGTTAATGTACGAAGATGCCCATTGCCGCCCCAGTATTAATGCAAAAGTGTAGCAGAAATTCTGGTAAATGGACAGATTTTTATGTTTTCAGCTGTGAGATATATGTAGATAAAAATCATTTAGGAACATAGGGCCCAAGTTTCTTTCGCGCCACAAAGTGCGCCTAAAAAAAACTCACCTATTCTCCGGCTCCCTGCAGGTCCTCTGGAGCTGGGCGTAGCGCAGCATGAGCTGTGGGGGGCGGAGCCAGGTCCCTGCGCTGAAAAGAGTGCCGGGACCTCTGCACATGCGGGCTACAGTGGGCGCGCATGTGCAGTAGCTCCAGGCGCCCAAAACTGTGGGAGTGGCCCGAAGCACGCAGCCCCTAGCCCTGGCCGAATGGCCTCACTGGGGCTGCGTGCATAAGACTCTTCCCCCGCCCCCCCCGGCGACCCGACCTCCGCAACTCTCTCCTCTCCCCCGGACCCTACCTGTAATTTCTTCATTTCTTTCTTTCTTTCTTTCTTTCTTTTTCTTTCCTCCCCTCCTCCCCCTCCCCCCCAACCCCCACCACCCTCTCCCCCCCACCCCCGCTCCCCCACCACCCCCCTCCCCTCGCTGTCAGAAACACAGACATTGACAGACAGAGAGTGAGAGACACACACACAGACAGACAGAGACACACTGGGGGAGCCGTCCCAGCATGCTGTTGGAGGACTCCCTGTGCTGCAGTCGGTAAGTAGAAAATGTTTTATTTATTGATTTTTTAATTTTTTTTATTTTTTATTAATTTTTTTGGATTGATTTATTGGTTGATTTATTGATGTATTTATCATTTATTATTGATGATGGCTCTTTATTTGTAAAACTGAAGTGTTTAATGTTTGTAAACTTCCCTTTAAACCCCCCCCCATTCCCTACGCCTGATTTGTAACTTACGCCTGATTTTCTAAGTGTAGACAATGTTTTTCTGAGCGTACAAAAATCTACACTTACTCCATTCTAAGTTAGTTTGGAGTATGTTTTCACTGCCTAAACTTTCAAACCGGGCGTAAGTGGCCGGACACACCCTCTTTTGAAAAAAAAAAATCTGTTCCAAACTGAAACTGTTCTAACTGACTAGAACTGGAGCAAACTAAATACCGAGAATTGCAATTTCTAAGATACTCCATTCTAAACCAGTTGCTCCAAAAAAACAGGAGCAACTCAGGCCGAAACTTGGCCCCATTGGAATATACGAGATAGGAGCAGGAGTAGGCCATTCGGCCCCTCAAGCCTGCTCCGCCATTCGATAAGATCATGGCTGATCTGATCTTGGGCAGCAAATATCCGCAATTTAAAATGCATAGTGCAACAGCATGGGGCCCAAGGCACAAACACAAATCAATGGAATTGCATTGTGTGGTTAGGATATATATTTTTATTAAATTATATATTTTGGGGTCAAATGTTGTGTTCATCAAGAAAGATGGTTTTCATTTTGAGCGCGCAGTGTGAGCACCAAGCACTCCCAGGTCAAGTATAGCATATTGTTAGATGTAAAGTTCTCCATCAGCCTTGGCTCAGGGGGTTCAACCCCAATTCCAAGTAATTGAGTACATAATCTTGGCTGACACTTCACTGTCGGAGGTGTCATCTTTCGGATGTGATCGCAAAAGATCCCATGACACTATTCGAAGAGGGGCAGGCAACTTCTCCTATTGCCCTGCCCAATATTTATCCCTCAACCAACAATGCTAAAAAAGATTGTTTGCGGGACCTTAGGGTATGTATGCTGGCTGCCGCACTTCCTTACATTACGGCAGTGACTACACTTTAAAAAGTACTTAATTGGCGAGGTCGTGGAAAACCCTGTATAAATACAAATTCTATCTTTTTTTTCTCTTCATCGTGCACTAGCAAAGGGGCCTTGATCCCAATTTCTAAACAATGGTGTGTCTCTTCAGCAGGATAGACTACCACCATTAGTTTCATTGGATTACATAAATGAAATCTGTCAACATCTGTGTGTATTCAAAAGATTTTACCTGAAGTTTCGGAATGGAGTAGATAATTCAAAACCTTTCCGATCAACATCTTTGACTGTTGCCACATTTGTGTGAACCATTGTAATACCAATTCCACCTTTAAAATCCTTTAAAACAAAAATATTAATAGTTAGCACTTCCTTTCTAATATAATATGATACTTATCTAACAGCTTTACATCTGACCAACCAACCCAATTTCCTAAAACATAAGTAAGTTCAGCATTTAATCACATGGCTTTGACGATTTTGTGTAAGCTATATTGAGACATTACAGCCTTAGTGTATGGGTCAACACTGCTTCCAAAATATGATATAATTTCTTAGGAAATAGCTCAAAGCCCATGTATTAGAACAACTACTTCCAGATACTGTGCAGCTCAACAGAATTTAATTATTTGGGGTTGCTTCATCAAGAGCACCACTAACAGCAGCAATAAGTCCAATGTCCTGTTTGTACTACCCTCTGAGATGCAGCAGTATAGACAGGAGGAGCGAGAGAGTGACATAGCATATGTTCCAAATATTTAATATGATTTATTTCAACATATCAGTAATGAACAAAACATGAATTAAAAAAGGCTATTTTGCCTATCTAGGTTCCCATTTAAGTTCATATTGGGAGGGAGGAAGGAGGCAAAATATCCATAAAATTAGTTTGATCAAGTAGCTATTATTAAGACATGGTTGCAGGGTAGCCATGGTTGCAAACAAAATATGCCAGGGTACTTGACTTTTAGAAAAGATAGGCAAAATGGAAAAGGGGAGGGGGGTCATAGCCCGAATAATAAAGGAAGAGATAAACATCGAAATTTACAGGGCAGAAGGATTCCATTTCGGCTCATCGTGTCCGCGCCGGCCGACAAAGAGCTACATGGCCCTCAATCAGCAGTCCTGAAGATTCCAAATAAATCTATGAACAATGAACAATGGCGGATAGGTAAAGAGCATCCAGCCCAATCAGTCCGCCCCCCACAACCCCATGTATCCCAACATTTTACACTCCACCCCACGCGGAGCCATGTGATCTCCTGGGAGCGGTAAGAAAACAGATAAAACCCCAGACCAATTGGGGAAAAGAAATCTGGGAAAATTCCTCTCCAATCCATCCAGGCGATCAAAACTAGTCCAAGCGATCACTCTGGCCATATTAGATTCCATGATGTACTTACCATCGTGCCTGCGCCAACCAACAAGAGATTATCCACTCTAATCCCACTTACCAGTTCTAGGTCCGTAACTCTGCAGGTTACGGCACTTCAAATACACATTCAAGCACCTTTTAAATGTGGTAAGGGTTTCTGCCTCCACCACCTTTTCAAGCAGCGCGTTCCAGACCCCCGCAACACTCTGCATGAAGAAGCTTCCCCTCAAATCCCCTCTAAACCTTCCACCAACCACCTTAAACTGATGCCCCTTTGTAATTGACCCTTCCACCAAGGGAAATAGGCCCTTGCTATCCATTATATCCAGACCCTTCAAAATTTTATACATCTCAATGAGGTCTTCCCTCAGCCTTCTCTGTTCCAAGGAGAACAAACTCAGCCTATCCAATCTGTCCTCATAGCTAAGATTCTCCATTCCAAGCAGCATCCTCGTAAATCTCCTCTGCATCCTCTCCAGTGCAATCACATCCTTCCTATAATACGGTGACCAGAACTGCATGCAGTATTCCAGCTGTGGCCTAATCAGTGTATTATACAATTTAAGCATAACCTCCCTGCTCTTGTATTCTATGCCTCGATCAATAAAGGCAAGCATTCCATATGCCGTCTTAACCGCCTGGCCTGATACTTTCAGGGATCTGTGGACAAGCACTCCAAGCTCCCTTTATTCATCTACACTTCTAAGTGGCCTACCATTTAAGGTGTATACCCTTGCATTATTAGCCCTCCCTAAGTGCATTACCTCACACTTCTCCAAATTAAATTCCATTTGAAACTGTTCTGCCCACCTGACCAGTGAATTGATATCCTCCTGCAGTCCATGACTTTCCTCTTCATTATTAACCACACAGCCAATTTTGGTGTCATCTGCAAACTATTTAATCATACCCCCTAAATTCAAATCTAGATCATTGATGTATACCACAAAAAGTAAGGGACCCAGTACAAAGCCCTGTGGAACCCCACTGGAAACATCCTTCCAGTCATAAAAACATCCATCAACCATTATCCTTTGCTTCCTACCTCTAAGCCAATTTTGGATCCAACTTGCCACTTTGCCCTGGAACCTATGAGCTTTTACCTTTGTGACCAGTCTGCCATGTGGGGCCTCATCAAAAGCTTTGCTAAAGTCCATTTACACTACATCTTACCCACTACCCTCATCGACCCTCCTGGTTACCTCCTTGGAAAATTCAATCAGGTTAGTCAAACACGATCTTCCCTTAACAAACCCGTGCTGACTGTCCACGATTAATCTTTGCCTTTCTAAATGTAGATTTATTATGTCGTTCAGGATTGTTTCCAATAATTTTCCCACACCTGAGGTTAGGCTGACAGGCCTGTAATTACTCGGTCTACCCCTTTCTCCCTTCTTAGAAAGGGTACCACATTAGCAGTCCTCCGGTACCATGCCTGAATCCAAAGAGGACTGGATAATGATGGTCAAATCCTCTGCTATTTCCTCTCTTGCTTCGCTCAACAGCTTGGGATGCATTTCATCCGGGCCTGGGGACTTATCCACTTTCAAAGCTGCCAAATCCCCCAATACCTCCTCACTCACTATATCTATTTCGTCCAGAATTTCACACTCCTCCTCGATTGCAGTATCTACATAGCCCTTTTCCTTTGTGAAAACAGATGCAAAGTATTCATTAAGAAGCATACCCACATCTTCTGCCTCCACTCACAGATTACCCCCATGGTCTCTAATTGGCCCTAACCTTTCTTTAGTTATTCTCTTGCTCTTAATATATTTATAGAACATCTTTGGGTTTTCCTTGCTTTTACTTGAAGAAGTTTTCATGCCATCTCTTAGCATTCCTAATATCCTTTTTAATTTCACTTCTGAACTTTCTATATTCCTCCAGAGATTCTACAGTATTTAGCCATCAGCATATGACATAAGTTTTCCTTTTTTTCTTTATCCTCACCTGTAAGTCCCTAGACATCCAGGGGGCTCTAGAATTGTTATTCCCACCCTTTTCTTTTAAGGATACATGTTTGGTCTAAGCCCTCCAGATCTCCTCCTTGAATGCCTCCCACTGTTCCAACAGATGTTTCCAGTCCACTGTGATCGAATCACTTCTCAACTTAGCAAAGTTAGCTTTTTCCCAGTTTGGGACTTTTATTCCTGGTCTATCCTTGTCCTTATCCATAACTACTTTGAATCTGACTGAATTATGATCACTGGCGCCCAAGTGCTCTCCCACTGATACCCCTTCCACCTGCCCAGCTTCATTCCCCTAAACTAAATCCAGAACCGCCCCCTCCCATGTTGGGCTTGTTACATACTGACTAAAAAAGTTCTCTTGAATGCATTTTAGGAATTCTGCTCCCTCTATATCCTTCACACTATATTTGTCCCAGTGAATATTAGGATAGTTGAAATCCCCTACTATTACTGCCCTCTGGTTTTTGAACTTCACAGCAATTTGCCTACATATTTGCTCTTCTATCTCCCTCCCACTGTTTGGGGGTCTATAATACACGCCCAGCAGTGTGATCGCCTCTCTTTTATTTTTCAGTTTGACCCATATGGCCTCATTTGATGATCCCTCTAACATATCATCCCTCCTCACAGCTGTAATAGTTCATTTAATCAATACCGCTATACCCCCACCCCCTCTTTTAATCCCACTCTCTGTCCTGTCTAAAAATCCTGTAACCAGGAATATTGGTAAAGACAGCAATGAGAAAGGATCTCAGCCCAGAAAGTCAGGATGTAGAATCAATATGGGTGAAGTTAAAAAAATAACAAAGGGCAGAAAACATTGGTGGGAGTAGTTTATAGGCCCACTAACAGTAATTAGAGGCCTAGAAATTTGGCATCGATAAAAACCTGCCTGTGTTAATGGCCACCGAAATTGTTGGCGCTGGCCGGATTGGTAAATTGGCACTAGTGGCTCATTAACATTAGCCCAGCGCTAAACTCACTGTGCAAGGTCGATTTGGTGGTGTTTGCCCTTGCAGGAGGCCCAATGTAGCCTGGCCGTAGCATCATTGCAAGGCTGTCATTTCAGAAGCTTTCAGCAAGGCTGTCATTTCAGAAAGCAGTTCGTCTCCTGAAGGAGAACTACCTTCTAAAATGAAAAACAATTCAATCATGTAAAAATAGGCAGTCTTTAGGTCTTACAGATCAACTAACTTCTGAAAAAAAATTAACATTAAAAAGAATTCCCAAATGAGAGTCTTCAGCACTTAGAGCTGAATTGCCTTCTGCATCTAAAAAAATGGGGAAAGTGCCTCAGCACTAACACAAATGGCTCAGCAAGCCAGGGAAGGGGCATCCAGGGTCTTGCATGCAGCACTCCAACTTTGTGCAGGGGGTCAGCAGAGAAGTCCTCTAATCACAGGGGCCAGGAGGCCCACCAGAAAGAAGGATTTGGGACCAGATCATCGAGGCCGTCACTGGCAGCAGTGTCGCATCCACAACCTGGCCCCAGTGTCCAAAGTAACTTCACCCTTGTGCCTTCCTCATTTCACAAAGCCAAGAAATACAGCCTGACCAGCCAGTAGTTGACTAAGAGAGGGAGGTGAGTGAAGAAGAAGAGAAACTCTGTGACTCAACTTCACAATCCCAGCCACCAGCTCCTCAAGGTCGACCAGCAAGGCCATTGGCAGTGTCCCCCACTGAAAGTCTGCAGCCTTCCACCAGCAATGCTGCAGCCAGTAGGGTAGCACTGCATGACCTCAGTAGGATAAGTAAAGGCACACATAAGACAGTCACTAAGGGAATGCATAAGGGTGATGAGTTGATTTCATGATGTCATATTGGATGGATAGATGTATAAAGTTGGATTGGAAAGTTTGCTTTGTGGTGGCTTTTATTTCAGCATCGTGGCCAAGAGGACGCTGTGATGGTCGGTAACACAGGGAAGGTAAGGTGTGGGACAAATGTTGAAAGGGGAATTGGGGTGGTGATCTCTGGTACTGTAGGCAGATGATTCCATCCCAGATATCCCGGCCAGATAGGGGCTGTTTGGGTTGCATCCTCTTCTGCCTCTTCCTCTTCTACCTCTTCCGTCTCTGCTTCTTCTGCCTCTGCCTCTGCCTCTTCCGCTTCATTTTGTGAGCAGATGCTGGAAATCTGAAAATAAAAGCATAACATGCTGGAAACACGCAGCATTGTCAGGCAGCATCTTGACCAGAAATGTGAACTCGTTTCTCTCTCCACGGATGTTGCCTGACCTGCTGCGTATTTGCAGCATTTTCTCAGATGCCTTCCTTTATCATCCGAGGCCTTGCAATCATTCAGCAGGACTCGCTGCACTATTAAAAAGAACTGCTAACACGTATTGCACCAAGCCACTACTTCAATAAAATTAAAACATCCAGTTCAAAAGCTTAAATGCACACCTACATGAAAGATGTGTGTGACCTTTAAGAAATGCTGACTGTGTCTCGGTTAGTCTATTGCTCGCTCGCTTTTCAGAGTGAGCTTAGGGCTCGGTGCTAAAATCAGTGTGACTTTAAGTTGGCATGCATATCTGCATCTCCAGAGCCAGCGCTCACCAAAATGGTGGCCATCGAGTCCCGTGCCAGAGAGGGCCCTAGTGTGGCGACCACTATTTTTCTCCAGAATTGCGGTGCTAACCCGTGGCGATAAGGTAGGTAACTTTTGGGCCACAATATGGGACAGATTATAAATCAGGCAGTTAGAGAAGCATGTAACAAGGGTAATGTAATTGCTGTGGGGGACTTTAATCTTCATATCGACTGGCCAAACCAATTTGGCAAAAGTAGCTTGGGGGACGAGTTCATGGATTGCATTCAAAACGTTTTTCCAGAACAATAAGTCGTGGAACCAACTAGGGAAGAGGCTATTTTAGATCTAGTATTGTGTAATTAGACAGGGTTAATTAATAATCTTATAATAAAGAAGAGTGATCATAACATGATGGAATAGAATTTCATTTTGAGTGGTCCAATGATGTGATTAAATCCAAAACTAGGGTCACAAATTTAAACAAAGCCAATTACTGAGGTATGAGGGGAAAGTTGGTTAAGGTAGATTGTGAAATTAGATTAAAAGACATGACGGTAGATAAGCAATGGCAAACATTTAAAGAAATAATTCATTTTAGAAACAGACTATTGTGGAACAGCATCAACTTCATTACTGTATTTAAACCACATGCGGTTAAAAGTCTTTGTTTTTGTGTTACTCATTCTTCATTTCACTCAAGCAATGTGGTTCACTCAAGCAATGTGGTATCAAAGAAGTAGCAACAAATGTGTTTAATGTTTTATATGTTCTTAATCTTTGGTTGTATGTAACCAAACACAGAAGAAATAAAAAAGCATGACAACCTTTTATGACTTTAAAAAGCCCAACAACACGTTGCAGATGTTACCATCTGTCAAGTGGCTAATAATGATAAATTCCCTACAAACTAATTAAATAATTGTTATGTTAATTTTGGACATGCTACGCAACAAACAGGTTAACCAGATTTTCGTTTACGAATCAGCAACCATTAGACTGGATACGCTTCCAAGTACATCCATATGGTCCCTGGATTGATCACCTAAAATTGTCAGGCGCACCAAGAACACTTAACCAGGGAACGACGTGCTCTATATCACAGAACAGAAACCCTCGAGATCATTTAATTTGCGAGTTGAGTGAACTATATTGGACGTGTGGAATTGACTGACTAATTAAGTGGTGAATTATGAGTAGGAATAGCCCAAAATGTTTAGCCTTACCTGCTCACTTTTATAAAGCCATACTTTGCTGCCTCTCAATACAACAAAAATTCGAGATTTGTAGCCCTTTAGCTCAAGACAACCAAATTTATCAGCTGTAATAGTGCATCGAGTATTCAGTTGTGAAAGGACATTCGATTGTGATTTCAATGCACTGAGAAGCGTGTCAATCCAATCATCCCGATCACCTATCAAAAGAAA
The DNA here is from genome assembly GCF_044704955.1 of Pristiophorus japonicus. Taxonomy (NCBI): domain Eukaryota; kingdom Metazoa; phylum Chordata; class Chondrichthyes; family Pristiophoridae; genus Pristiophorus; species Pristiophorus japonicus. The sequence continues at coordinate 180,994,990 of NC_091978.1, read as the reverse complement.
GTCACAGGTGTTCAGTTGGTCTTAATCAATCACAATATTCAAAATACTTCTTCAATTTTTGGAAGGAATCTATTCAACAAGATTTTTTTTTAAATGGGTGGAGGTGGCAACAAGAGTTACGAATCAAATGTTCCCAGTTCCACATATATCCCTTTATAAATCACGCATCAAAAGGTAGTGGCAGTTACTGGTAGAACACGATGACGGCCTGGGGATGCTTAAATGATGCTGTGATAAAAATATAAGAAAAAGCTGTGCTCCTGCAATCATTAATTTTGAAATGCTCATGTGAGCATTTTAGCAAGGATTACCAGAGTACAGTGGGGAGGTCTGCAGTCAATCTTGTAACTCGTCTCTGCAACTCTGTCATCATTTATTCTGTGTTTCTCTTAAAATTTTTAAAAGGGAAAAGAATAATGCCCACCAGCCTCTTCTGGACAGATGCAACATTTTGCAGTTTCTCTTCTCAATTTTAAAAACGAACAGCAGGCAAAATGAATTTGTAGAGTTACATTATAAAAAGAAACTGGTTGTGAATGTAAGGCCCTGAACAAAGCAACTGAAGAACAGGTGCTGAAATTAATTTGGAGAGGGTTAGGGGGGCTACTTTCAATATTCTTTCTCCAGAAAGCCATGCGGGTACTGAAGGCAGTAAGGCTGCCAACCCCATTTTGAGGCCCATTAATACCAGCACAGCAAATGAAAATTGGCCCCCATTTAGTGTTGCAGTGAAATGTCGGTCTAGCTTATTTGCTCAAATCTTGCAAAGGGGCTTGAACCATCGACTTTTGGACTGAGCAGCACGAGTATTACCACTGAGCCACTTCACATGATTTTACCACTGCATTAGAGGTTGTCTATATCACCTTGTACCTACCTGGAAGGTAACTGGAAAGTCTGCAATGGGCTATACAAATACATCCACTCTATTTCTGTGGGGTCTTGAAGCCACTGATGAAACTGGGACCAAAATTTGAGAAATCATCCTTCTTGATGGACTTCATAAGAGGAAGGATTTGAAAGCTGAAAAAGCCTTGCTCGTTTAACATTTCTACTAACACTTCCACACTGCTGCACTGAAGTAGCAGCCTAGATTATACGCTCAAGTCCGAGAGTGGGATTTGAATCCACAGAAGCAACAGTGAGCCAAGCTGACACTTAACTGGATTAAGACTACATGGAAGGTGGCAATCTGGATTCAAAGTATTTTCACAATCCACCCTCAAGTGTGACACTCCCCGTAACTTCATTTTAGCTGCTTTTTGTTGCATGCACGATTTGCCAACAATCTTGCTCCATCTACTAGGGAAATAGAATTGATTTGCAGGATAATTGCTCATATGGGTTCCATATGGGGAAAGTGCCAGCTACCTCATCTGTGCCCCACCAGTAAAAGGTCCAGTCGGTGAGTCGGAGGGGCAGCTGAGGAGGCGGGAGTCCGGGGCAGCGTCTGAGACCTATAAAAAGCCCAGTCGGTGAGTCAGAGAGGCAGTCGAGGAGGTAAAAAAGTAGAACGAAACTGAAAGGCGAAGTCATAGCCAAGGGGATAAGTGGTTGGGAAGTAGTTTTTCTTTTTCTTTTATATATCAGTAAGTAACCTTTAGCATTGTTGTTGCCAAATTAAGTAATATAAGGGTTAAGTCATGGCAGGACAGCTCGGACACATGTTATGCTCCTCCTGTACTTTGTGGGAAGTCAGGGACGCTTCCGGTGTCCCTGACGACTACATGTGCGGGAAGTGTATCCGCCTCCAGCTCCTGACGGACCGCATTGCGGCACTGTGGCTGCGGGAGGATGAACTCTGGAGCATCCATGATGCTGAGAATGACGTGAACAGCACGTTTAGTGAGTTGGTCTTACCGCAGATAAAGGGTACACAGCCAGATAGTAAATGGGTGACCAGCAGGAAGAGCAGTGCAAGGAAGGTAGTGCAGGGGTCCTCTGCGGTCATCCCCCTGCAAAACAGATACACCGCTTTGGGTACTGTTGAGGGGGATGATTCATCATGGGGCAGCAGCAGCAAGGTTCATGGCTCTGTGGGTGGCGCTGCTGCACAGGAGGGCAGGAAAAAGAGTGGGAGAGCGATAGTGATAGGGGATTCAATTGTAAGGGAAATAGATAGGCGTTTCTGCGGCAGCAACCGAGACTCCAGGATGGTATGTTGCCTCCCTGGTGCAAGGGTCAAGGATGTCTTGGAGCGGGTGCAGGATATTCTGAAAAGGGAGGGTGAACAGCCAGTTGTCGTGGTGCATATAGGTACCAATGATATAGGTAAAAAACAGGATGAGATCCTACAAGACGAATTTAGGGAGCTCGGAGCTAAATTAAAAAGTAGGACCTCAAAATTAGTAATCTCAGGATTGCTACCAGTGCCACGTGCGAGTCAGAGTAGGAATCGCAGGATAGCTCAGATCAATACATGGCTTGAGGAGTGGTGCAGAAGGGAGGGATTCAAATTCCTGGGACATTGGAACCGGTTCTGGGGGAGGTCTGCACCTGGGCAGGACTGGAACCAATGTCCTCGGGGGAGTGTTTGCTGGTGCGGTTGGGGAGGAGTTAAACTAATATGGCAGGGGGATGGGAACCAATGCAGGGAGACAGAGGGAAATAAAATGGAGGCAGAAGCAAAAGATAGAAAGGAGAATAGTAAAAGTGGAGGGCAGAGAAACCCAAGGAATAAAACAAAAAGGGCCACATTACAGAAAAATTCTAAAGGGGCAAAGTGTATTAAAAAGACAAGCCTGAAGGCTCTGTGCCTCAATGCGAGGCGTATTCGGAATAAGGTTGACGAATTAACTGCGCGGATGGCAGTTAACGGATATGATGTAACTGGCATCAGAGAGACATGGCTCCAGGGTGACCAAGGCTGGGAACTCAACATCCAGGGGTATTCAACATTTAGGAAGGATAGGCAGAGAGGAAAAGGAGGCGGGGTGGCGTTGCTGGTTAAAGAGGAAATTAATGCAATAGTAAGGAGGGACATGAGGCTGGATGATGTGGAATCGGTATGGGTGGAGCTACGGAATTCCAAAGGGCAGAAAACGCTAGTGGGAGTTGTGTACAGACCACCAAACAGTGGTAGTGAGGTTGGGGGCAGCATCAAGCAAGAAATAAGGGATGTATGCAATAAAGGTACAGCAGTTATCATGGGCGACTTTAATCTACATATTGATTGGGCTAACCAAACTGGCAGCATTGCGGTGGAGGAGGATTTCCTGGAGTGTATTAGAGATGGTTTTCTAGACCAATATGTCGAGGAACCAACTAGAGGGCAGGCCATCCTAGACTGGGTGATGTATAATGAGAAGGGACAAATTAGCAATCTTGTTGTGCGAGGCCCCTTGGGGAAGAGTGACCATAATATGGTAGAATTCTTTATTAAGGTGGAGAGTGACACAGTTAATTTGGAAACTAGGATCCTGAACTTAAGGAAAGGTAACTTCGACGGTATGAGGCGTGAATTGGCTAGAATAGATTGGCAAAGGATACTTAAAGGGTTGATGGTGGATAAGCAATGGCAAACATTTAAAGATCACATGGATGAACTTCAGCAATTGTACATCCCTGTTTGGAGTAAAAATAAAACAGGGAAGGTGGCTGAACCATGGCTAACAAGGGAAATTAAGGATAGTGTTAAAGCCAAGAGGCATATAAATTGGCTAGAAAAAGCAACAAACCTGAGGACTGGGAGAAATTTAGAATTCAACAGAGGAGAACTAAGGGTTTAATTAAGAGGGGGAAAATAGAGTATGAGAGGAAGCTTGCAGGGAACATAAAAACTGACTGCAAAAGCTTCGATAAATATGTGAAGAGAAAAAGATTAGTGAAGACAAACGTAGGTTCCTTGCAGTCAGATTCAGGTGAATTTATAATGGGGAACAAAGAAATAGCAGACCAATTGAACCAATACTTCGGTTCTGTCTTCACGAAAGAAGACACAAATAACCGTCCAAATGTACTAGGGGATAGTGGGTCTAGTGAGAACGAGGAACTGAAAGATATCCTTATTAGGCGGGAAATTGTGTTAGGGAAATTGATGGGATTGAAGGCTGATAAATCCCCGGGGCCTGATAGTCTGCATCCCAGAGTACTTAAGGAAGTGGCCCGAGAAATAGTGGATGCATTGGTGATCATTTTCTAATAGTCTTGCGACTCTGGATCAGTCCCTATGGACTGGAGGGTAGCAAATGTAACACCACTTTTTTTAAAAAGGAGGGAGAGAGAAAACGGGTAATTATAGACTGGTTAGCCTGACATCAGTAGTGGGAAAAATGTTGGAATCAATCATTAAGGATGAAATAGCAGCGCATTTGGAAAGCAGTGACAGGATCTGTCCAAGTCAGCATGGATTTATGAAAGGGAAATCATGCTTGACAAATCTTCTGGAATTTTTTGAGGATGTAACTAGCAGAGTGGACAAGGGAGAACCAATGGATGTGGTGTATTTGGACTTTCAAAAGGTTTTTGACAAGGTCCCGTACAAGAGATTGGTGTGCAAAATCAAAGCGCATGGTATTGGGGGTAATGTACTGACATGGATAGAGAACTGGTTGGCAGACAGGAAGCAGAGAGTCGGGATAAATGGGTCCTTTTCAGAATGGCAGGCAGTGACTAGTGGACTGTCGTAGGGCTCAGTGCTGGGACCCCAGCTCTTTACAATATATATTAATGATTTAGATGAAGGAATTGAGTGTAATCTCTCCAAGTTTGCGGATGACACTAAACTGGGTGGCGATGTGAGCTATGGGGAGGACGCTAAGAGGCTGCAGGGTGACTTGGACAGGTTAGGTGAGTGGGCAAATGCATGGCAGATGCAGTATACTACTAGGGGGAGCAAGGGGTATGGAGAGAAAGCAGGAATGGGGTACTGAAGTTGAATGTTCAGCCATGAACTCATTGAATGGCGGTGCAGGCTAGAAGGGCCGAATGGCCTACTCCTGCACCTATTTTCTATGTTTCTATGTAGTATAATGTGGATAAATGTGAGGTTATCCATTTTGGGGGCAAAAACACAAAGGCAGAATATTATCTGAATGGCGGCAGATTAGGAAAAGGGGAGGTGCAACGAGACCTGGGTGTCACGGTTCATCAGTCACTGAAAGTGGGCATGCAGGTACAGCAGGCGGTGAAGTCGGCAAATGGTATGTTGGCCTTCATAGCCAGGGGATTTGAGTATAGGAGCAGGGAGGTCTTGCTGCAGTTGTACAGGGCCTTAATGAGGCCTCACCTGGAATATTGTGTTCAGTTTTGGTCTCCTAATCTGAGGATGGACATTCTTGCTATTGAGGGAGTGCAGCAAAGGTTCACCAGACTGATTCCAGGGATGGCTGGGCTATCATATGAGGAGAGACTGGATCAACTGGGCCTCTATTCACTAGAGTTTAGAAGGATGAGAGGGGATCTCATAGAAACGTATAAGATTCTGACAGGACTGGATAGGTTAGATGCGGGAATAATGTTCCCGATGTTGGGGAAGTCCAGAACCAGGGGACATAGTCTTAGGATAAGGGGTAGGCCATTTAGGACTGAGATGAGGAGAAACTTCTTCACACAGAGAGTTGCTAACCTATGGAATTCCCTGCCGCAGAGAGTTGTTGATGCCAGTGCATTGGATATATTCAAGAGGGAGTTAGATATGGACCTTACGGCTAAGGGGATCGAGAGGTATGGAGAGAAAGCAGGAAAGGGGTACCGAGGGAATGATCAGCCATGATCTTATTGAATGGCGGTGCAGGCTCAAAGGGCTGAATGGCCTACTCCTGCACCTATTTTCTATGTTTCTATGTAAAACATAGCCAACATCAGGGATTCCCCTCCCCCACTGCATCTTCCTAGTTCATGGTACAATACACTGAAGCACTGCATCATTACCAGAGACACTTTTGAACTCAACAAAAACTAAATTGGGTAGGTTAAACAGTTGTTAGTCTAATGGGGAAGCTTTAAACTGCAAATAAAAATCGACAAATCAGCTCAAATTCCCATTCCTTTGCTTAAAAGTAAATAAATGGTGGAAGCTAAACCCAGAACATAAATGTCAAATGTAATGTTAAAGCTAACACGCAATTAAAAGTGTTGTTATGCAGCATGCTGTTCAATTAAGGTCAAGAGCTCAAGATGTACTATTGAGGGAATTCTGTGCTAAACTATCATATTATAATTCAGTGAATACTGCAAATATGGCTACTTAACAAGCAAGGTGACCTTAGTGCCATGTAATACTTTAGCGTGTCCTGATGTCAAGATGTGGATGTTTGGGTATATATTTTATACCCAATACTAAAATTTTGACTAATATTTCAAATCCACTGCGTGCTCTCCACTATCAGATATACTCAGTTCCATGGTATAGCTTTGAGTTGCTAAATTGAGTATATATTGTAAATCACAGTTTCACATGCATGTTTATTTGCTGGAGTTCAAATTCTGATACACCCTAGGATTCCTTACAGCAGAGATCTATCTGTGTAATAAATCAAACTAAGAGTGCAATCAAGATAGCATGGCAATTGGTCAACTGTAGTTCTGACACCCTGCCCCACATGATGGGAGGATGTGAATACGCACTATGACTTCCTCGAATTCCCAATCTCAACTAGACCATTTGGAAAAACATCGCGGGGTGGAAATTCGTTACTGCCCATTTTGAGGCGTTAATCCAGACAGAGCGGTAAGTATAGCGCCTTGAAAAGGTTTGCGCCTTCCGCCGAGAAATTTGCTGGAATCGGACCAAGAGGTGAAGGGGGCGCTAAATCAGTTGTTACATACCTGACCTGGAAAGGGTGCTAACGAAAATCTTGGCGCAAAATTTTGTCAAGCATTGCGCATGCTCCGAAGTCAGATTCACATCCCGAGAAAAGCCGAGTCCTAAAGGCGTGGTAAGTATGCGCATGCACAGTTCCACCTCCTCATTGACATGAGAGTGAGAAAGGCAGGAAGGCAGAGAATGCACCACTTCTCGGCCACAGCCCTTGGGGCCTTGCTTCAGGCTGTGGAGAGGCGCAACAATGCGCTAGTTCTTGGAGGGGGACAATGGCCATTGCCAAGGATGTTCAAGACACTGTGGAGGTCGGTGGCCCACCACGTCTCCGCCCAAGACACGGTAGCCAAAACAGCGACACAATGTTGAAAAAAGTTCAATGATCTCACTAGGTAGTCTGGTGAATACCCTTTCCATTAACCTTGCAATGCGTTCATGTGAACCTCACTGTCTTACACAATGTAAAGGCTTTACACTGCCCACCCCTTCTCTATGTGTACTAGGCCATGCTCCTCATTGCTGGAAACACCCTAAAACCTCTATCGCCTCACCAGACATGCCCCACCCATTTCACCTTCTAGCTCCCGACTCAGCACGAGGACACCCACCAACACCTTTTAACTCCTCATATGCAGTCACAGGCCTTTAGCCTCATACTTACTTGTAGCTCTTTGTCCACAAATCCCACCTTTGACACATCATTCACTGTGCACTGCCACGCAGGCTGAGATGCAGAGATGCACACCTCGCGACATTAGTCGCGACTCACTTACTGCAGACACACGTGGCACACAAGTAGCTGCAGAGCCAGTGACAACTTTTTGGTTTGTTCACTGCAGGCCAAACTCGCCCACAACAGGCGAGAGCAAGAGCGGACGGAAGGAGGAGAGCCAGACCTCAAAGACCTCGACACGGTCGAGGAGCGAGTGTCCGCCCTCATGGACACACCAGTCGGGGTGGTGACAACCAGTGAGGCAGAGCCACCGCTCGTCAGTGAAGTTTTATGAATGCGATGGGCATTTTCTGTAAGACCCTTGACCCCACATGCCTTACAACATGTAGCTCCATAATAACAATGCTCCCTCCTTCTTGCCTTCCTGCCCCCTCCTCAACTGCTACCGACAATTGTGTTGCTGCGTTTCAAGCGCAGTCTGCTCTGATGCAAGCAGTGACTGCTGCCATCCTCTGTCATCCCAGTCTGACAGGGAACAGACGGTGCCGCAGCAGGGCAGCAATTCGTGCTTGCTTATGTTGCTCCTGATGCGCTGGCTCCGCCCCAGAGGAGTGACAGTGGACAGCTGGAAATGGTAGGTGCTGTCCTTCCTCACAATGACAGCATTCCGGCTTCTGCCAGTGCCAGTCCGCCTCTGCGCCCGCCATGGCTTGCATAATAGCCATCCCACACTGCTGCCGTCCATTCTGATGTGGTGCAGTCAGCAGCCGGACTTCCCAGGCCCACATCTGGTGCCGGGAGTTCTCATAGGCCATCTGTCCTGTCTCCCTCGGACACACAGCAGCCCTCAAGTGGCCTTGCTGCAGGCACTGAGGCCACATTGAGGAGGCGCAGCAGGCGTGGGAGGGGGGTGAGGCAGAGGGGTGGGAAAGGCCTGTGAAAGACACACAAAGAGATTGATGTGCAAAGTTCGAGCACATGGGATTGGGGGTAGTGTACTGACATGGATTGAGAACTGGTTGTCAGACAGAAAACAAAGAGTAGGAGTAAATGGGTACTTTTCAGAATGGTAGGCAGTGACTAGTGGGGTACCGCAAGGTTCTGTGCTGGGGCCCCAGCTGTTTACACTGTACATTAATGATTTAGATGAGGGGATTAAATGTAGTATCTCCAAATTTGCGGATGACACTAAGTTGGATGGCAGTGTGAGCTGCGAGGAGGATGCTGTGAGGCTGCAGAGCGACTTGGATAGGTTAGGTGAGTGGGCAAATGCATGGCAGATGAAGTATAATGTGGATAAATGTGAGGTTATCCACTTTGGTGGTAAAAACAGAGAGACAGACTATTATCTAAATGGTGACAGATTAGGAAAAGGGGAGGTGCAAAGAGACCTGGGTGTCATGGTACATCAGTCATTGAAGGTTGGCATGCAGGTACAGCAGGATGTGAAGAACACAAATGGCATGTTGGCCTTCATAGCAAGGGGATTTGAGTACAGGGGCAGGGAGGTGTTGCTACAGTTGTACAGGGCATTGGTGAGGCCACACCTGGAGTATTGTGTACAGTTTTGGTCTCGTAACCTGAGGAAGGACATTCTTGCTATTGAGGGAGTGCAGCGAAGGTTCACCAGACTGATTCCCGGGATGGCGGGACTGACCTATCAAGAAAGACTGGATCAACTGGGCTTGTATTCACTGGAGTTCAGAAGAATGAGAGGGGACCTCATAGAAACTTTTAAAATTCTGACGGGGTTAGACAGGTTAGATGCAGGAAGAATGTTCCCAATGTTGGGGAAGTCCAGAACCAGAGGTCACAGTCTAAGGATAAGGGGTAAGCCATTTAGGACCGAGATGCGGAGGAACTTCTTCACCCAGAGAGTGGTGAACCTGTGGAATTCTCTACCACAGAAAGTTGTTGAGGCCAATTCACTAAATATATTCAAAAAGGAGTTAGATGAGGTCCTTACTACTAGGGGGATCAAGGGGTATGGCGAGAAAGCAGGAATGGGGTACTGAAGTTGAATGTTCAGCCATGAACTCATTGAATGGTGGTGCAGGCTAGAAGGGCCGAATGGCCTACTCCTGCACCTATTTTCTATGTTTCTATGTTTCTATGACACGTGTCCCCATTGGACGTTTGTACATATGTTCTTGATGATAATTATGTTCTCTGGTCTTTGATGGGGCGGTAGCTCCAGTTTTTATTATTTGCGGGTGTGGGGTTTTTGAGGGATGTAAATAAATAAAATGTTACTTGACGGACTCCTTCAGCCTCTAGTGTATGACTGTGGACGTGTGACGAAGATGTGGCATTATCGTGGCATAATGCGCAGTCATTATTACCCGCATTCTTTAGCTCCCTCCATTTAAGCAAGCTGATGCCTTATGAGACTCTGCCAAATAGTCTTTGTACCGGAAACATTGGCACGCTGCCTCCTCAGTGGCGCTCATTCTGTTTCTCCCTGGTAGAGAGCTTGTATGATGTCGCGGAAACAGCGAAGTGCTGTGAATTGTGAGACACTGCATATGTCCCCTGATGCAGCCTGGAAGGAGCCGGAAGCATAGAAGGTGAGTTCTACTGTAGCATTAACTGCAACAGGCAACGCAGTCCTGGTGCCGACGTGAGGCTGCAGGTCTGCCGGCAGGAGATGGCATATCTCTGTAACTACCTCCTTTCGGAAGCCCAGCCTTCTGACACACTGCTCCTCATACAGGTCCAGGTATGAGCATCACTGCTGGTAAAACCGTAGGGGGCTAAGGCTTCCTGGCCCGATGTCTAGGGGCTCTCCTCGTTCGACACCTTTCTCGAGCATGTAGAATGCGACACTGGTGGCATAGTAATGCACCCATTAACGTTTTCAAATCTACTTGTTTTCAAGCTGTACTCTTATGTCTGTCTGCTGCTGCAAACTCGAAGGCTCACACACCATGCTCTGTGTAAACGTTGCACTGACTGTAACCTCCGAGGGAAGCGCTCCCTCATCCTTTTAAGTAGCCAGCAGTTAACTACTGTGGAAGGCTGTACCGACTGTATATTCAGACGTGATTAGTGGCGGTCGCTAAATGAGGCACATGTCATTTAGCAAGTGGGGCGCAAGCGTGGTTGTTGCACCAGGACTGACGTTATGATCGGACCAATAGTCAGCAGCCAGGCGCTAGCATTTTGCACCGGCAGTAAATCTCAACTAAATTTTCCAGCAGGGCACTACAAGCTGCGCACCCGGTCGGTAAGCTATTATACTCGCATTAATGCCCCTTCTGGCTGCTAACTGAGGCTCTAGACAACTGAATTTACACCCCTAAATGCTTCACATAGGAACATAAGAACATAAGAATTAGGAACAGGAGTAGGCCATCTAGCCCCTCGAGCCTGCTCCGCCATTCAACAAGATCATGGCTGATCTGGCCGTGGACTCAGCTCTACTTACCCGCCCGCTCCCCGGAACCCTTAATTCCCTTATTGGTTAAAAATCTATCTATCTGTGATTTGAATACATTCAATGAGCTAGCCTCAACTGCTTCCTTGGGCAGAGAATTCCACAGATTCACAACCCTCTGGGAGAAGAAATTCCTTCTCAACTCGGTTTTCAATTGAGGCTGTGTCCCCTAGTTCTAGTCTCCCCGACCAGTGGAAACAACCTCTCTGTCTCTATCTTGTTTATCCCTTTCATTATTTTAAATGTTTCTATAAGATTACCCCTCATCCTTCTGAACTCCAATGAGTAATGATCCAGTCTACTCAATCGATCATCATAAGGTAACCCCCTCATCTCCGGAATCAGCCTCGTGAATCATCTTTGTACCTCCTCCAAAGCTAGTATATCCTTCCTTAAGTAAGGTGACCAAAACTGCACGCAGTACTCCAGGTGTGGCCTCACCAATACCCTATACAGTTGCAGCAGGATCTCCCTGCTTTTATACTCCATCCCTCTCGCAATGAAGGCCAACATTCCATTCGCCTTCCTGAATACCTGCTGCACCTGCAAACTAACTTTCTGGGAAGAGAAATATTGGAAGACAGGACAAAATTAAATAGAATTAACTGATCAGTGAATTGTTTCCAATTAAGAGCAAAATGGTTGCTTTGAGGATCTGGATAGATTTATTACTGGGAGTTTACAGATTAGTGAAAAGGTGGATAACATGCAAAGTGAGCATATATTTAGTGCTATAGATCTCCAATGGTAAACTAAACTAAACCACACTCCTTGGGTATGTTGTTTTCTTACCTTCTTTTTCAACTCTAAAAGTAAAAGTTCTGTTGGAAGACACCAACTCAATCTTGTTGTCTCCCAATCCATGGACTGTGCTTATTGAAGAGAGTGGGATTATTCCTTTCGAGTACATTTCCTTTGATGGGGAAAAGGAAGAAAAAGAACTTAAGTAGAAAAATATTAATCCATTTTATCTAAAGCTAAAGTGAATATTTATGTCTCGAGATTGAAGTTACTGAACAGCATCCACTGAATACCGCTATGCTAATTATGTAGATCTGATCTCTTCAATCTGGCCCTGGGATACTGTGCTGGCTCCACAGAAACCAACACCCAATCAAAATAAGTTATTAAAGTAAAAAGCAAAAGTTTTTTGTTTAATCAAAGGAGCTATCCTTCAGAATATGTTGTAGCTTAATTCAATGTGGGCAAATTGTGAATCTTTCATTTTTGTTTTAATTATTCTATATTTGATAAAAACAATGCTCCTTTTACCCCCTTTAAAACTCAATTATTTTCAAATCTGATTTAAAGTCAATTTTGTAAAGGACTTGTACTGATTAGATGTCTTGTTACATCCAATTATAATTTATGAAACTACGCCTGCATCATCCTACTTGCTGACCTACAATATAATTATATTCCTATCGCAATGAAGGAGGTTAGGTAAGCAGTCACTGATTTCACAGAGGAGAAATATTTTCACACACCCCTCCCACCTCATCAATCATAAACCTTCTAAAGACTTTCTACTTTATAAATTGATTTGTAATATTCATTGTAGAGTGCTCGAATTAATCATGTTGATTATCTTAAACACTTTCTTTAATATTAAATTTTGAACAATATGATTTATGATACAAATATTACCATAACATGGTAATTACGACATTTGATATTAAACTTATAATTACAGTGTTAGACTAATTTCACAGGAAAGTTGGAATATTGCCAGAGTTTTAAATTTCTTTACTTAACTTGTTCTCAAAAGTTCTCCATCAACATAATTCTCACTACAGTTACAGGTGCAGGAAAACCTTCAAACAGTCATTGGTGGAGATTTACAGCTTGAATATAGCTAAAGGGCCGAATTTTCGGTTTTGCCATTTTCGGGGCGAAAACGGAGGCGGGGCGGGAAAGTTACCGCCCGGGTAATGTTTACACTGTGTGGAGACATTTTTGCCATCTGGGTCCTGCACCAGGAGTGCCGCGCAAAGGGAGGTGTTGTGCAACTTTTGCGGCGTAAAAATGGGAACCTCGCCAACTAAAATGCGGGGCTGAGAGTGCTCCGAGAGAGGCCTTGGGAGGGGGAAAAATAAAAATCACAAAAATGTTCCAAAAACGTTGTCCACACCACTACAACACAAATCGCTATATTAAAAAAAAGAAAACAATAAACACTGGAACTTACCTTTTTTGCAGTTTATCTACCTCACCGCCGTTGGCAGGGCTGGACCGCTCTGTTTTCCCTGGCGGTCAGCGCGGGGCGCGCTTTGGGGCGTACGGATCAGGTGCGAGTCTAAACTACTGCCGGTGTCACAACGAGAGGGGCATTGCACACCCGGCACAGCTCTTCCCGCAAAACCTGACCGTAGGATCGCGACTGGTCGCAAAAGACCTCACCGCCCCATTTCTCGCCACAGAAGGTCAAAACCCGGAGCGCAAAGGACCCGAAAATCAGTCCATAGATTTTGACACTGCAGTGACAGAGGATAGTAAATAGGTTCAAACAAAGCTACAATACTCTGAGTTATAAAAGGGCAACAGCATCAATAAAAGACAGGAAATAAAACGGTGATGGTTCATATTTTAATTAATTTTATTTTTATTCACCTGGATAAACAACTTGCCCTTCACGTGTACATGACGACATTTGTGTCAGCTTTGCTAACTCCTGAGTTACTCTTTTCTTTAAAAACGTTATGTAGAACAGATGGCTGAGTAGCGGGTCTGATGATATTAAACTTTAATTTTCAATACCATCTGAACTTTTCAGTTCAATTAATGTCTTGCATTTCACTAGCATGGTTTTCGTTATAAATACCAATAACTACTTATAGTAATCCCATCATTACGGAGATTTCTTTTAATTTGCACTTTTCAATTCTGACTTCCATTTTTGGTTAAACTGGTTGGGGTTAAATGTTGGGGAATGAAGTTCATAAATGATCTTAGTGATGGGATATTGCAGATAAGAAAGAATTAGAGACGTATAAAATAAAACATTAAAGGCAATAGGGAAAAAGCACAAAAATGAGATTAGGATAGATAGCAGTCCTAGAATTAACAATGGTACAGGCATGATGGACAGAATGGTGTCCATCTGTGCAGACAATTGTATGAACAATACTGATCTGAAAGGATGCAGCATCACATGACTGTGTGTATTGAACTGCAAGGTTTTGTGTGTCAGCAGACAAAAAAATAGTTTAAAAAAGTAGTAAAATACATTACAGATTAACACTCAATCAGAAGCATTATAATGCTTATCCCAAATGTAAAGGCCATATATACATTATGAAATTGAAGTTAAAGGTAAGGCTTTATCACAATGCTGATCATAGGTTTTTCGATTATATTCTGAACTTTACTTAAAGGGGAAATTTAAATGTAAATATTTAGATCAATCCCAATTTATTTTTAAATCTATTCAGTATTTAATATTGTAGTAAGGATAAATCTCTACAATAGACCTGAGGTTAATTCTTTAGGGCTATCCTCAGATTTATCTTGGTCGTGAGTAATACCTCCAATTTGGTACCTGGAAATTGTGCTGGTTTGGTTACAGTTCAATTTTCTGCCAAATCTATTTGCATTATCACAAACATAAAATCTTCCAAAAACCAGTGTGAACAGGCAGCATAATGTAATGTAATGTATCCTTTTTTTCTTTCCATTAAAAAGTATTCCTTGATGTATTGAAGAGTGATAACCTGGTTCAGTTTTATTAATACATCTGAAAATGGGTTTATCACAAAAAATAATCATGTTTTTAATAAGGATATCCAGTCCTCTACCTGTGAGTAACCTGATTTAAAATCACTGAAAATTATTATTTTTTTTAAACTATACTGAACTATTTAATAGTTTAATGGTGTATTTAAAATATTTTTTGATATGAAATAGCTTTAAAAATGTGTCTACCAGTGCCGTCTGCCAAAGAAAATGAGCGCAATTTGAAGAGCCTTCCCTAATCAGTGCATTCGGAAGAAAAACTCAATTTTCACTTGCAGTTGTGGGCAGTTTTGTGAACGGGACCTGATCCAGGCGAATTGAAGCTTTCACAAGCGTAAAAGATCATGGAAAACACGAACGTGTTACATTTAAGTTTATAATTCCCTCAGCTTTTGCACTGGAATCTGGGCGCAAAACTAGCGGAAATTCTACCCTGCCTTGTCACCTTCTATTCCACCCCATCCCAAAAATGCGACAGTAACAGATGCTGTGTATTTTTATAATTTATGGTTTTTATTTCATGTTACCAACTAATGACAGACATTTTCACCTCCCGCCACATAAACATACAACAGGCTAGTGACTTTTTATTTAACTGGTTAAAACTGAATTAGGTATAGTTCATGTAATACCTTAGTTTCAAAAGAAAAATACTGCAGATTTTTAGATTATTTATTAACTACAGTAACGTAGAAACAACACAATTAGCCTGAATTTGAACCCTTCAAACTACAATATTCTTTAAAATATTTAAAAATTGCATTGTTGTCATAAAAGAGAGAACTGATCATATCCTGTGTGCGATTTTATGTCAAAACACATTAATACAGAAGAGCATCACTGCTGCTATCCCAACCAAACATCATCCTTCAGAAAACAAAAGGCCACTCAACCCCACTTCAACACAGCATATTTATAGTGAAACAGCATTGGAAGGACTGCAATGCAGCAACTATAATTTATTAAACAGAGTGAATTCAAAGTGGTTTAATGATGTGTACACTGGTGGCAAGTGGGGTCTTTAGATCTTAGGATGCCTCAGTTAGCAGCTCCCTGTTTTGCATACAATACCTGATTGGAGGCAAGCTCTTTAGTCCTGAGGTAATCTCAAACTGAGAATTCAGCTCCAGTAGGATTAAAAATAAAACGTCACTAATGCTTAGAAACTGCGACATGGATTGACTATCATAGCCAGCTTTAATTTAGATTTTAAATGGGAGTAAACACAAAAGCCTTTTAATTTTTTTACTCTGACTGGAGCTAGTTCTATATTATACAGTGGAAAGTTAAACTAAATGCGAGAAGCTGAATATATATCTCACACAAGTTAAATTCATTGCTGGCCACTTGTATTCTTCAGTGAAAGACATCAGCAAACAGATGGATCCTGCTGCTGTCGTACACCAGAGGCATAAAACCAGTATAAAGCTTTCTATTTGTTAAAAAAAAGTCTAAGGGCACGACAAGATATCGGACTATTTCAGTAACAGAGTAAATCATTGTTCGTCAAGTTGCACACATGACCACAGATATGCAATAGTGCTTTTATGGTTCAGCTTTTGCCAACATATCTGCCAACCATTTATTTCTGTACTCCTCAAAGTGTACAGCAAGATAAAAAAATATTTCATTTTCTTTGCTTTATTTTGCTCCTTTCCTTTCATTAGCCATTATACATGGACTGTCATCCCAGCACCAGGATAAAAGATCAGCTCTAGGGCATCTCCATAGCCACCAATTACTCCGCTTGGTTAACCCACCAGGAAGGTACATTTGAATTGGCTGAGGAAGCAATTCCACCTCCCACCGCTTCTCCAACTATTCACTACTTGACCCTCTAATATGAGCAAAACTTGACTTCTGAGAACGCTCATCCCTTCTGTTAACACTGCATTTTAAATGCTCGAAGACACAGAGAGCTCAAGTTTACATTTTATCTGTTCCCATTACTTAAAAAGAATGTTTTACCAAAATTGATTTTTTTAAGCCTACTAAATACATCCAGAATGATTAGACATATGAGCTATGAAGAAACTATAAGCTAAAGAAACAATGTGAAAATGCATCACAAATGCCTTCTCATTTGCTGAAATTCAGTTAGGTGCTTTTAAAGTTTGCAAAATTCTTATTCTGTGGTATTTGCAGGCATCTACTGGAAATGTGGTGCAAGTACAGCAGTCTTTTGTCTTCACAGAAAAAGAGGAATCTGATGTCCTGTGTGAGGGAAAACGATTCTTGTGAAAATCGAACTTCAGTCATACGAGAACCCACAATTTGTATTAATTGAAGTTGTCATCATTGACAATGATTGGAAAACCATTACAGAAAACTGTCACCCCAAGAGCGACAATGAGGATGCATGGGATAAAGCTCAAAGAGGAAAACTGATTGGACAGATCAGACCATACGACCTACAAACTGCACCTGATGAAGAGGCGGGGAGTGCACCGTATGCACCTGATTATCTGGTCTTAGGCAGCATGTTAAATTTGTACTCGGATCTTATTAAAATTATCCAGGTGTGTAGGTAGCGCTACCATTGGCGGGGCAAGAATTTGGGCTTCTCTGACACCTAAGAAAAGCAGCCAGCATCTCTTAAAGCGGCATGCACTCTGGTTGCAGACAGCAGGTAAACTGCCCAGATTCAAGAATATGGCTGGAAGTGATCCAGAGAGGGAACCCAGCTTCTCTGATGCTGTGTTGGAGGCCCTTGCTCCAGGCAGTGGACAGGATGGGGGAGATCCTGTTCCTCCAAAGCAACAGAAAGCCCTCCAGGTAGCCAGGGGGTTTTGGAGGAGGTCAATCAAAGGAGCTGAGCTCCCAGGACATGGCTGCAATGCTGAAAGAAGTTCAATGATCTCACCAGGGTTCTCAAGGTGAGAATACTGCTCTATTACGCTCTGCTCACACCTCCACCCAAACTACTCATAATACTCCCCTCCCCTGCACTCTTCTACAATAACTGCACCACACCTCCGCATTCTCACACAATCACCACAATTGCAACTTTCCCACACCTTAAATCTTACAGTGCCAACTATTCAACCATCACAAGTAGGCACACTCTCTAAACACCTCAAGACCACCACCAACACATTCCCTTCTATTTTGCAGTAAAATGTTTTTTTTTTAATTCATTCACGGGATGTGTACATCGCTGGCACAGCTAGCATTTATTGCCCATCCCTAATTGCCCAAGAGAAGGCGGTGGTGAGCCGCCTTATACAACTGAGTGGTTTGCTTGGCCATTTCAGAGGGAAGTTAAGAGTCAACCGCACTGCTGTGGGTCTGGAGTCAAATATAGGCCAGACCGGGTAAGGACGGCAGATTTCCTTCCCTAAGGACTTTATTGAATCAGATCGGTTTTATGACAATCTGGTGGTTTTATGGTCATTACTGAAATTAGCTTTTTATTCCAGATTTTTTTTAAAAAATAATTGAATTTAAATTCCCCAGCTAAAATTTGAACTCGTGTCTCTGGATCATTAGTCCAGGCCTCTGGATTGCTAGTCTAGTAACATAACTACGGCATTTCCGTACCCTTCAACTTTAGACAAGAGGCTGCCACTGCAGCCGCTGCAAACTCTCACCCTGTGGAAGAAAGAATGCTGGCAATCATGAGCAGGTGGAGAGTCAGGCCTGTGGCAACTGGCAAAGATGGAGCAGACATAGCACAGGATTTGTTCACACCTTATCCTCTTTTTCACTTCTGACTTCTATCGCACCTAATACACACTCTACACGACACCAGCAGCTGCTTTCAGCAGTCACTTCTTCCTCTGCTCTACCTTCACACGGAAAGCTAACTCATATCCCTCTCTTTAATTTCAGGTGCTGAAAATAGGGAGATACCTCTGCCAGTTCAGGAGGAGGAGGCCAGCCTTCCTGAAGATGCACCATCACTCAATCTGACACTAACAAGCACCAGCTCAGAGACTGGCACCACACGTACTTTAGAGGCCAGTTAGAGGTGGACAGGATGCCACAGGTGCCAGCACACCAGAGGGCGAGATCATCTATTACAGGTTGAATCTCCCTTATCCAGAATTCCATTATCCAGAACCACCCCGCGTCCGGAACCATTCCCGGCCACAGGGTGGTGCATACGCAGAACTCCGACATGAACAAATTGAAGTCCTTCCTGGCCTGACCCCGCGATCCACCGCCCCCGCCCCCTCGCCCCCCATGATCTCTCTGCCGCATTCTCAGCCCAAAGCCAGACAGCCCTGATATCCCCTTGCTCAGTCCCTGTACCATCCAATTCAATGTGACCACCCCTCATCCGGAAAAATCCTTTATCCAGAACAGGCCAGGTCCAGAGGGTTCTGGATAAGGGAGGTTCAGCCTATAGTTCTGTTATAGAGAATTGATTTCAAGGGGCCAGGCCAACATGCCTAGGACCAGCTTTTCAATGTTAAGTTTCACGCATGTGCATTGGGCGTGAAGCCCTTTAAAAAGGCTGCGCACCCAAAAAGAAAATTAGGGCAAGCATTGCCTGCACCCCCACCATACATCATCATCATAGGCAGTCCCTCAAAATCGAGGAAGATTTGCTTCCACTCTAAGGGCCCAAGTTTCCACAAGAAAAAAAACGGGCGCCCCTCCGAGCTGGACGCCCGTTTATCGCGCCTAAAACGGCGCCTAAAAAAATCCTCGGTATTCTCCACCTACTTACAGGTCCTCTGGCCCTCGGCGCAGCCAGCACGAGCTGTGGGGGGGGGGGGGGGGGGGGGGGGGGAGGAGCCAGGTCCCGGCGCTGAAAACAGTGCCGGGACCTCTGCACATGCGCACTACAGTCGGCACGCAAGTGCAGTAGCTCCAGGCGCCGAACTGTGTGGGAGGGGCCCGAAGCACGCAGCCCCTAGCCCTGGCTGAATGGCCTCACTGGGCTGCGTGAATAAGGCTCCTCCCACGGCCAGCTCCTGCTCCCCCCCCCCGACAAGACCCGACACTCGCTCCCCGCCCCCCCCCCCCGACCCGCCTCCCGCCGACCAGACCCGACCTGACACCCGCGCCCCACCGCCGACCAGACTCGACCCGACACCCGCTCCCCCACCCCCGCCCCGAGACC